>NC_087253.1:2642500-2955000 GCF_037042905.1 Lytechinus pictus
GTGTCAAAATTTGACTATAACGTGACATGACCTGAACTTATACAAAACGTGACAATAAAGTGACATGACCTTATCATGCATACTTCAAACTGGACCTTAAGGTATCATGAACTGTCTATTTAAATAAAAGAATCCACTATAATAAAGGGACCTGACCTTTCTGTGTACATTTCAAACTTTCACTATAAAGTGTAATGACCTTACCGTAGCAGGTAGAAAGCTCAGCGGGAGACAATGTTCCATTATTACAACTAAGCTCTGTAAACAAGGATACACCCGTAGAGTAACCGCTGCTACATGTCACGTTGAAAATGTCTTCATGGTTGACAGAAACATTTGCTGCATAATCTGAGAAAGGAACTGCAACGAAGCATTTTTCTGAAGAGTAAAAGAGATTGGGACAAATAGAGAAATTTGAATCAAATTAAAGCTCGACCTGATGAAAGCTTATCTCGGTCAGGTTTTCGCGCTACAAATCTATCACAAAAAGATTTCGCCCCGACGCTACTAGTTTTGTTTAGAGGGTGACACGGCATCTGCACCTGCGACAAATTGCTCTGGGCTTTATTTGATATATGGGTTATAAGGTTAGGGTTGCAATATGGTTTTGTGTTATGTTTAGAGTTAGATTTAGGATATGGTAAAATCCAGGGTTAACATTTCTAGTCATTCGATTGAGATATAAGTGTGTGTAATATATAGCGGAGCAAATATAAGCACCAGTTTGATGAAAAACAATTTAACGGATATTGATAATTTGCATAAACCTCGGGCCGTTTCATAAAGCTGATCGCAAGTTAAGAGCGGCTTTAAGAACGACCGGTGATTCTTTCTTGTGGTAAACAAAGCATAAGCGATGTTGTGTCTCGCCCACTAGTAAAAGTAACCAGAAATATTGTGATTTGCGAGGGCAAGCAACAGAATGTCATTGTAAAATAACTGGGATGGAATAACATTTGTCTTAACAGTCTTGCACGTAAACTTTAATGTTGACCTCAAAATTGCATTCGACCATACCATGTGACCTCTGATCACAATAACATGCAGTTCTCCTAGTAAAGCAACCAAAGTTTGGTTCAAAAGTGACTTACGGTTGCGGAGTTATGTCATAACAATGACTTCAAAATGACCTTTGGCCTTACCATGTGACCTGATCTGACTGTGCCATGATATGCAGGTCTCCTAAGTACATCTACAACCACAGTTTTGGTAAAAAATGAATTACGGTTGCGGATTTATGTGTCATAAGAGAGTCTTGCACGTAAACTTTAACGTTGACCTGGAAATAACATTTGACCTTACTATGTGAGCTTCAATTGTAGAATAACATGCAGGCCCCCGAAGTCCATCTACCATCCAAGTTTGGTTGGAAAGTGACTTACGGTTGCGGAGTTATGCGTCATAAGATAGTCTTGCACGTAAACTCTAATGTTGACCTGAAAATAACCTTTGATCTAATACCATAATTTATGACCTCCAACTGCAGCATTACATGCAGGTCTCCTTAGTAAATCTACAACCCAAGTTTTGGTGAAAAGTGACTTACAGTGTCATAAGAGAGTCTTGCTCGTAAACTTTGACGTTGACCTGAAAATGACATTTGACCTTACTATGTGACCTCCAACTGCAACATTACATGCAGGTCTCCTAAGTACATCTACCATCTAAGTTTGGTTGAAAAGTGACTTACGGTTGCGGAGTTATGCGTCATAATGTTTGTGACGGACGGACGATTGGCTGGCGGACGGACATTTGTATCCTTTCCTCTTAGTCTTGCCTTCACCTCTGGTGGGCGAGAAAATAGTATTGACCATTAAATGTTCATTGGTGATTCTTTAGTGAGTAAGAAAGGTTCACCAGTCGTTCTTAAAGTCGCTCTTAACTTACGAACAGCTTTATGAACCACCCACCTAGTATTGAAGACACCTATGGTAGGTTCCTCGATAATACGCCCGACAAAAAAGTAAGACACGACGTCACTAGATGAACAGTTTTTGGTGGATGATTTATTGCATAGGAGAGATACCAAAATCCCCTAGTCATAAGGCGGATATGAATATGACAGAAAGTTACATTACAAACTCGATCACTGCAGACCGGGCATTCCGACGAAAGCTTGCCACTACAAACTAGACGGCCTAGGCAAACCCCCAAAAAGGACAACTAAGGCCCGGTCACAATATAGCCCGACGCAAGTTCCGCGCGCTGAAATTCAGTCAAAAGTGGGGAAAAAAATGATCGGTGCATCCAACTCCTGTAAGAATCTGGGAAAGACGATAACGAGCTTTCAACGCCATGCACCACGCGTTGTCGACACGCTACGCGTATATTCGGCGCATACAGACCGTACATAGATCGCATTTTATTATAACTCCCAACGAATGCACCACGTGTTTCAATCGTGTAGGACGAACGGCCAGCGCATACACTGCGCGTTCAACGTATATGTACGGCATGTAGACACGTGACTGAGGCCACCCATCAAACAAATTATGAAATTTTGTAAATATGATTCCAAATCAACTTCCAATCATAATGTGACTCTCCTGTATGCATGGATTCACCGACCCCTATAACATCGATCTAATTATTCTTAAAGTGTGGGAAAGTCCCATAAAATTACTAAGTTGTGGCAAAAGAGTGATTTCCGCGAAAATGGCTGCCATCTTGATTTTCGGCCGGCACTTTTTTTCTTCAAAAAAAAAAAAAATCAATTCATATGAGATAGGGTATAAATTGAATTATTTACCTTTCTCTTCAAGTAAATTTACGAAAAGAGTTATTTTGTCCACTAAATAGTGAAATTCATATCATTCTGGGGAGGTATTTGTTATATATATTGAATAAATAAGATCCTAGGTTCTCTTAGAAAACGATCAATGTGAACCTGTTTTGTCAACATCCATGAGGGCTGGATAAAAAGTGACAAGGAAGGTGGTGCTAGCCACGTTTATAATTAAACTATATGACTACACGATAGGCAAACGCCGCGTTACCGCTAGGAACACGCAAGATTAACGTTGGGTGCGGTAGAGACCCGTTAAGCACTCGCTCATTTTCGCTGGGAAATCGTTTAAAGCACGTTATTTGCGCGTTTCGTACGCGCTAGTTGTTCGCCGCCATACTTGCTACGAATACTATACGTACGTTCCTCGCACCGTGACATGACCTGAACTTATACATATCAAAACTTGACAATAAAGTGACATGACCTTATCAAGCATAATTCAAACTGGACCTTAAGGTATCATGAACTGTCTATTTAAATAAAAGAATCTACTATAATAAAGGGACCTGACCTTTCTGTGTACATTTCAAACTTTCACTATAAAGTCTAATGACCTTACCGTAGCAGGTAGGAAGCTCAGCGGGAGACAATGTTCCATTATTACAACTAAGCTCTGTAAACAAGGATACACCCGTAGAGTAACCGCTGCTACATGTTACGTTGAAAATATCTTCATGGTTGACAGAAACATTTGCTGCATAATCAGAGAAAGGAACTGCAACGAAGCATTTTTCTGAAGAGTAAAAGAGATTGGGAAATATAGAGAAATTTGAATCAAATTAAAGCGCGACCTGATGAAAGCTTATCTCGGTCAAATTTTCGCGCTATAAATCTATCACGAAAAGATTTCGCCCCGACGCTACTAGTTTTGTTTAGAGGGTGACAGTACGACATCTGCACCTGCGACAAATTGCTCTGGGCTTATTTGATATAAGGGTTATAAGGTTAGGGTTGCAATATGGTTTTGTGTTATGTTTAGAGTTAGATTTAGGATATGGTAAAATCCAGGGTTAACATTTCTAGTCATTCGATTGAGATATAAGTGTGTGTAATCTATAGCGGAGCAATTATAAGCACCAGTTTGATGAAAAACAATTTAACGGATATTGATAATTTGCATAAACCTCGGGCCGTTTCATAAAGCTGATCGCAAGTTAAGAGCGGCTTTAAGAACGACCGGTGATTCTTTCTTGTGGTAAACAAAGCATAAGCGATGTTGTGTCTCGCCCACTAGTAAAAGTAACCAGAAATATTGTGATTTGCGAGGGCAAGCAACAGAATGTCATTGTAAAATAACTGGGATGGAATAACATTTGTCATAACAGTCTTGCACGTAAACTTTAATGGTGACCTCAAAATTACATTCGACCATACCATGTGACCTCTGATCACAATAACATGCAGTTCCCCTAGTAAAGCAACCAAAGTTTGGTTCAAAAGTGACTTACTGTTGCGGAGTTATGTCATAACAATGACTTCAAAATGACCTTTGGCCTTACCATGTGACCTCTGACTGTGCCATGATATGCAGGTCTCCTAAGTACATCTACAACCACAGTTTTGGTAAAAAATGAATTACGGTTGCGGATTTATGTGTCATAAGAGAGTCTTGCACGTAAACTTTAACGTTGACCTGGAAGTAGCATTTGACCTTACCATGTGAGCTCCAACTGTATAATAACATGCAGGCCCCCAAAGTCCATCTACCATCCACGTTTGGTTGGAAAGTGACTTACGGTTGCGGAGTTATGCGTCATAAGATAGTCTTACACGTAAACTCTAATGTTGACCTGAAAATAACCTTTGATCTAATACCATAATTTATGACCTCCAACTGCAGCATTACATGCAGGTCTCCTTAGTAAATCTACAACCCAAGTTTTGGTGAAAAGTGACTTACAGATGCAGAGTGATGTGTCATAAGAGAGTCTTGCTCGTAAACTTTGACGTTGACCTGAAAATTACACTTGATCTTACCATGTGACCTCCAACTGCAACATTACATGCAGGTCTCCTAAGTACATCTACCATCTAAGTTTGGTTGAAAAGTGACTTACGGTTGCGGAGTTATGCGATTTAATGTTTGTGACGGACGGACAATTGGCTGGCGGACGGACATTTGTATCCTTTCCTCTTAGTCTTGCCTTCACCTCTGGTGGGCGAGAAAATAGTATTGACCATTAAATGTTCATTGGTGATTCTTTAGTGAGTAAGAAAGGTTCACCAGTCGTTCTTAAAGTCGCTCTTAACTTACGAACAGCTTTATGAACCACCCACCTGGTATTGAAGACACCTATGGTAGGTTCCTCGATAATACGCCCGACAAAAAAGTAAGACACGACGTCACTAGATGAACAGTTTTTGGTGGATGATTTATTGCATAGGAGAGATACCAAAATCCCCTAGTCATAAGGCGGATATGAATATGACAGAAAGTTACATTACAAACTCGATCACTGCAGACCGGGCATTCCGACGAAAGCTTGCCACTACAAACTAGACGGCCTAGGCAAACCCCCAAAAAGGACAACTAAGGCCCGGTCACAATATAGCCCGACGCAAGTTCCGCGCGCTGAAATTCAGTCAAAAGTGGGGAAAAAATGATCGGTGCATCCAACTCCTGTAAGAATCGGGGAAAGACGATAACGAGCTTTCAACGCTATGCACCACGCGTTGTCGACATATATTGAATAAATAAGATCCTAGGTTCTCTTAGAAAACGATCAATATGAACCTGTTTTGTCAACATCCATGAGGGCTGGATAAAAAGTGACAAGGAAGGTGGTGCTTGCCACGTTTATAATTAAACCATATGACTACACGATAGGCAAACGCCGCGTTACCGCTAGGAACACGCAAGATTAACGTTGGGTGCGGTAGAGACCCGTAAAGCACTCGCTCATGTTCGCTGGGAAATCGTTTAAAGCACGTTATTTGCGCGTTTCGTACGCGCTAGTTGTTCGCCGCCATACTTGCTACGAATACTATACGTACGTTCCTCGCACCATGACATGACCTGAACTTATACATATCAAAACTTGACAATAAAGTGACATGACCTTATCAAGCATAATTCAAACTGGACCTTAAGGTATCATGAACTGTCTATTTAAATAAAAGAATCTACTATAATAAAGGGACCTGACCTTTCTGTGTACATTTCAAACTTTCACTATAAAGTCTAATGACCTTACCGTAGCAGGTAGGAAGCTCAGCGGGAGACAATGTTCCATTAATACAACTAAGCTCTGTAAACAAGGATACACCCGTAGAGTAACCGCTGCTACATGTTACGTTGAAAATATCTTCATGGTTGACAGAAACATTTGCTGCATAATCAGAGAAAGGAACTGCAACGAAGCATTTTTCTGAAGAGTAAAAGAGATTGGGAAATATAGAGAAATTTGAATCAAATTAAAGCGCGACCTGATGAAAGCTTATCTCGGTCAAATTTTCGCGCTATAAATCTATCACGAAAAGATTTCGCCCCGACGCTACTAGTTTTGTTTAGAGGGTGACAGTACGACATCTGCACCTGCGACAAATTGCTCTGGGCTTTATTTGATATAAGGGTTATAAGGTTAGGGTTGCAATATGGTTTTGTGTTATGTTTAGAGTTAGATTTAGGATATGGTAAAATCCAGGGTTAACATTTCTAGTCATTCGATTGAGATATAAGTGTGTGTAATCTATAGCGGAGCAATTATAAGCACCAGTTTGATGAAAAACAATTTAACGGATATTGATAATTTGCATAAACCTCGGGCCGTTTCATAAAGCTGATCGCAAGTTAAGAGCGGCTTTAAGAACGACCGGTGATTCTTTCTTGTGGTAAACAAAGCATAAGCGATGTTGTGTCTCGCCCACTAGTAAAAGTAACCAGAAATATTGTGATTTGCGAGGGCAAGCAACAGAATGTAATTGTAAAATAACTGGGATGGAATAACATTTGTCATAACAGTCTTGCACGTAAACTTTAATGGTGACCTCAAAATTACATTCGACCATACCATGTGACCTCTGATCACAATAACATGCAGTTCCCCTAGTAAAGCAACCAAAGTTTGGTTCAAAAGTGACTTACTGTTGCGGAGTTATGTCATAACAATGACTTCAAAATGACCTTTGGCCTTACCATGTGACCTCTGACTGTGCCATGATATGCAGGTCTCCTAAGTACATCTACAACCACAGTTTTGGTAAAAAATGAATTACGGTTGCGGATTTATGTGTCATAAGAGAGTCTTGCACGTAAACTTTAACGTTGACCTGGAAGTAGCATTTGACCTTACCATGTGAGCTCCAACTGTAGAATAACATGCAGGCCCCCAAAGTCCATCTACCATCCACGTTTGGTTGGAAAGTGACTTACGGTTGCGGAGTTATGCGTCATAAGATAGTCTTACACGTAAACTCTAATGTTGACCTGAAAATAACCTTTGATCTAATACCATAATTTATGACCTCCAACTGCAGCATTACATGCAGGTCTCCTTAGTAAATCTACAACCCAAGTTTTGGTGAAAAGTGACTTACAGATGCAGAGTGATGTGTCATAAGAGAGTCTTGCTCGTAAACTTTGACGTTGACCTGAAAATTACACTTGATCTTACCATGTGACCTCCAACTGCAACATTACATGCAGGTCTCCTAAGTACATCTACCATCTAAGTTTGGTTGAAAAGTGACTTACGGTTGCGGAGTTATGCGATTTAATGTTTGTGACGGACGGACAATTGGCTGGCGGACGGACATTTGTATCCTTTCCTCTTAGTCTTGCCTTCACCTCTGGTGGGCGAGAAAATAGTATTGACCATTAAATGTTCATTGGTGATTCTTTAGTGAGTAAGAAAGGTTCACCAGTCGTTCTTAAAGTCGCTCTTAACTTACGAACAGCTTTATGAACCACCCACCTGGTATTGAAGACACCTATGGTAGGTTCCTCGATAATACGCCCGACAAAAAAGTAAGACACGACGTCACTAGATGAACAGTTTTTGGTGGATGATTTATTGCATAGGAGAGATACCAAAATCCCCTAGTCATAAGGCGGATATGAATATGACAGAAAGTTACATTACAAACTCGATCACTGCAGACCGGGCATTCCGACGAAAGCTTGCCACTACAAACTAGACGGCCTAGGCAAACCCCCAAAAAGGACAACTAAGGCCCGGTCACAATATAGCCCGACGCAAGTTCCGCGCGCTGAAATTCAGTCAAAAGTGGGGAAAAAATGATCGGTGCATCCAACTCCTGTAAGAATCGGGGAAAGACGATAACGAGCTTTCAACGCTATGCACCACGCGTTGTCGACATATATTGAATAAATAAGATCCTAGGTTCTCTTAGAAAACGATCAATATGAACCTGTTTTGTCAACATCCATGAGGGCTGGATAAAAAGTGACAAGGAAGGTGGTGCTTGCCACGTTTATAATTAAACCATATGACTACACGATAGGCAAACGCCGCGTTACCGCTAGGAACACGCAAGATTAACGTTGGGTGCGGTAGAGACCCGTAAAGCACTCGCTCATGTTCGCTGGGAAATCGTTTAAAGCACGTTATTTGCGCGTTTCGTACGCGCTAGTTGTTCGCCGCCATACTTGCTACGAATACTATACGTACGTTCCTCGCACCATGACATGACCTGAACTTATACATATCAAAACTTGACAATAAAGTGACATGACCTTATCAAGCATAATTCAAACTGGACCTTAAGGTATCATGAACTGTCTATTTAAATAAAAGAATCTACTATAATAAAGGGACCTGACCTTTCTGTGTACATTTCAAACTTTCACTATAAAGTCTAATGACCTTACCGTAGCAGGTAGGAAGCTCAGCGGGAGACAATGTTCCATTAATACAACTAAGCTCTGTAAACAAGGATACACCCGTAGAGTAACCGCTGCTACATGTTACGTTGAAAATATCTTCATGGTTGACAGAAACATTTGCTGCATAATCAGAGAAAGGAACTGCAACGAAGCATTTTTCTGAAGAGTAAAAGAGATTGGGAAATATAGAGAAATTTGAATCAAATTAAAGCGCGACCTGATGAAAGCTTATCTCGGTCAAATTTTCGCGCTATAAATCTATCACGAAAAGATTTCGCCCCGACGCTACTAGTTTTGTTTAGAGGGTGACAGTACGACATCTGCACCTGCGACAAATTGCTCTGGGCTTTATTTGATATAAGGGTTATAAGGTTAGGGTTGCAATATGGTTTTGTGTTATGTTTAGAGTTAGATTTAGGATATGGTAAAATCCAGGGTTAACATTTCTAGTCATTCGATTGAGATATAAGTGTGTGTAATCTATAGCGGAGCAATTATAAGCACCAGTTTGATGAAAAACAATTTAACGGATATTGATAATTTGCATAAACCTCGGGCCGTTTCATAAAGCTGATCGCAAGTTAAGAGCGGCTTTAAGAACGACCGGTGATTCTTTCTTGTGGTAAACAAAGCATAAGCGATGTTGTGTCTCGCCCACTAGTAAAAGTAACCAGAAATATTGTGATTTGCGAGGGCAAGCAACAGAATGTAATTGTAAAATAACTGGGATGGAATAACATTTGTCATAACAGTCTTGCACGTAAACTTTAATGGTGACCTCAAAATTACATTCGACCATACCATGTGACCTCTGATCACAATAACATGCAGTTCCCCTAGTAAAGCAACCAAAGTTTGGTTCAAAAGTGACTTACTGTTGCGGAGTTATGTCATAACAATGACTTCAAAATGACCTTTGGCCTTACCATGTGACCTCTGACTGTGCCATGATATGCAGGTCTCCTAAGTACATCTACAACCACAGTTTTGGTAAAAAATGAATTACGGTTGCGGATTTATGTGTCATAAGAGAGTCTTGCACGTAAACTTTAACGTTGACCTGGAAGTAGCATTTGACCTTACCATGTGAGCTCCAACTGTAGAATAACATGCAGGCCCCCAAAGTCCATCTACCATCCACGTTTGGTTGGAAAGTGACTTACGGTTGCGGAGTTATGCGTCATAAGATAGTCTTACACGTAAACTCTAATGTTGACCTGAAAATAACCTTTGATCTAATACCATAATTTATGACCTCCAACTGCAGCATTACATGCAGGTCTCCTTAGTAAATCTACAACCCAAGTTTTGGTGAAAAGTGACTTACAGATGCAGAGTGATGTGTCATAAGAGAGTCTTGCTCGTAAACTTTGACGTTGACCTGAAAATTACACTTGATCTTACCATGTGACCTCCAACTGCAACATTACATGCAGGTCTCCTAAGTACATCTACCATCTAAGTTTGGTTGAAAAGTGACTTACGGTTGCGGAGTTATGCGATTTAATGTTTGTGACGGACGGACAATTGGCTGGCGGACGGACATTTGTATCCTTTCCTCTTAGTCTTGCCTTCACCTCTGGTGGGCGAGAAAATAGTATTGACCATTAAATGTTCATTGGTGATTCTTTAGTGAGTAAGAAAGGTTCACCAGTCGTTCTTAAAGTCGCTCTTAACTTACGAACAGCTTTATGAACCACCCACCTGGTATTGAAGACACCTATGGTAGGTTCCTCGATAATACGCCCGACAAAAAAGTAAGACACGACGTCACTAGATGAACAGTTTTTGGTGGATGATTTATTGCATAGGAGAGATACCAAAATCCCCTAGTCATAAGGCGGATATGAATATGACAGAAAGTTACATTACAAACTCGATCACTGCAGACCGGGCATTCCGACGAAAGCTTGCCACTACAAACTAGACGGCCTAGGCAAACCCCCAAAAAGGACAACTAAGGCCCGGTCACAATATAGCCCGACGCAAGTTCCGCGCGCTGAAATTCAGTCAAAAGTGGGGAAAAATGATCGGTGCATCCAACTCCTGTAAGAATCGGGGAAAGACGATAACGAGCTTTCAACGCTATGCACCACGCGTTGTCGACATATATTGAATAAATAAGATCCTAGGTTCTCTTAGAAAACGATCAATATGAACCTGTTTTGTCAACATCCATGAGGGCTGGATAAAAAGTGACAAGGAAGGTGGTGCTTGCCACGTTTATAATTAAACCATATGACTACACGATAGGCAAACGCCGCGTTACCGCTAGGAACACGCAAGATTAACGTTGGGTGCGGTAGAGACCCGTAAAGCACTCGCTCATGTTCGCTGGGAAATCGTTTAAAGCACGTTATTTGCGCGTTTCGTACGCGCTAGTTGTTCGCCGCCATACTTGCTACGAATACTATACGTACGTTCCTCGCACCATGACATGACCTGAACTTATACATATCAAAACTTGACAATAAAGTGACATGACCTTATCAAGCATAATTCAAACTGGACCTTAAGGTATCATGAACTGTCTATTTAAATAAAAGAATCTACTATAATAAAGGGACCTGACCTTTCTGTGTACATTTCAAACTTTCACTATAAAGTCTAATGACCTTACCGTAGCAGGTAGGAAGCTCAGCGGGAGACAATGTTCCATTAATACAACTAAGCTCTGTAAACAAGGATACACCCGTAGAGTAACCGCTGCTACATGTTACGTTGAAAATATCTTCATGGTTGACAGAAACATTTGCTGCATAATCAGAGAAAGGAACTGCAACGAAGCATTTTTCTGAAGAGTAAAAGAGATTGGGAAATATAGAGAAATTTGAATCAAATTAAAGCGCGACCTGATGAAAGCTTATCTCGGTCAAATTTTCGCGCTATAAATCTATCACGAAAAGATTTCGCCCCGACGCTACTAGTTTTGTTTAGAGGGTGACAGTACGACATCTGCACCTGCGACAAATTGCTCTGGGCTTTATTTGATATAAGGGTTATAAGGTTAGGGTTGCAATATGGTTTTGTGTTATGTTTAGAGTTAGATTTAGGATATGGTAAAATCCAGGGTTAACATTTCTAGTCATTCGATTGAGATATAAGTGTGTGTAATCTATAGCGGAGCAATTATAAGCACCAGTTTGATGAAAAACAATTTAACGGATATTGATAATTTGCATAAACCTCGGGCCGTTTCATAAAGCTGATCGCAAGTTAAGAGCGGCTTTAAGAACGACCGGTGATTCTTTCTTGTGGTAAACAAAGCATAAGCGATGTTGTGTCTCGCCCACTAGTAAAAGTAACCAGAAATATTGTGATTTGCGAGGGCAAGCAACAGAATGTAATTGTAAAATAACTGGGATGGAATAACATTTGTCATAACAGTCTTGCACGTAAACTTTAATGGTGACCTCAAAATTACATTCGACCATACCATGTGACCTCTGATCACAATAACATGCAGTTCCCCTAGTAAAGCAACCAAAGTTTGGTTCAAAAGTGACTTACTGTTGCGGAGTTATGTCATAACAATGACTTCAAAATGACCTTTGGCCTTACCATGTGACCTCTGACTGTGCCATGATATGCAGGTCTCCTAAGTACATCTACAACCACAGTTTTGGTAAAAAATGAATTACGGTTGCGGATTTATGTGTCATAAGAGAGTCTTGCACGTAAACTTTAACGTTGACCTGGAAGTAGCATTTGACCTTACCATGTGAGCTCCAACTGTAGAATAACATGCAGGCCCCCAAAGTCCATCTACCATCCACGTTTGGTTGGAAAGTGACTTACGGTTGCGGAGTTATGCGTCATAAGATAGTCTTACACGTAAACTCTAATGTTGACCTGAAAATAACCTTTGATCTAATACCATAATTTATGACCTCCAACTGCAGCATTACATGCAGGTCTCCTTAGTAAATCTACAACCCAAGTTTTGGTGAAAAGTGACTTACAGATGCAGAGTGATGTGTCATAAGAGAGTCTTGCTCGTAAACTTTGACGTTGACCTGAAAATTACACTTGATCTTACCATGTGACCTCCAACTGCAACATTACATGCAGGTCTCCTAAGTACATCTACCATCTAAGTTTGGTTGAAAAGTGACTTACGGTTGCGGAGTTATGCGATTTAATGTTTGTGACGGACGGACAATTGGCTGGCGGACGGACATTTGTATCCTTTCCTCTTAGTCTTGCCTTCACCTCTGGTGGGCGAGAAAATAGTATTGACCATTAAATGTTCATTGGTGATTCTTTAGTGAGTAAGAAAGGTTCACCAGTCGTTCTTAAAGTCGCTCTTAACTTACGAACAGCTTTATGAACCACCCACCTGGTATTGAAGACACCTATGGTAGGTTCCTCGATAATACGCCCGACAAAAAAGTAAGACACGACGTCACTAGATGAACAGTTTTTGGTGGATGATTTATTGCATAGGAGAGATACCAAAATCCCCTAGTCATAAGGCGGATATGAATATGACAGAAAGTTACATTACAAACTCGATCACTGCAGACCGGGCATTCCGACGAAAGCTTGCCACTACAAACTAGACGGCCTAGGCAAACCCCCAAAAAGGACAACTAAGGCCCGGTCACAATATAGCCCGACGCAAGTTCCGCGCGCTGAAATTCAGTCAAAAGTGGGGAAAAAATGATCGGTGCATCCAACTCCTGTAAGAATCGGGGAAAGACGATAACGAGCTTTCAACGCTATGCACCACGCGTTGTCGACATATATTGAATAAATAAGATCCTAGGTTCTCTTAGAAAACGATCAATATGAACCTGTTTTGTCAACATCCATGAGGGCTGGATAAAAAGTGACAAGGAAGGTGGTGCTTGCCACGTTTATAATTAAACCATATGACTACACGATAGGCAAACGCCGCGTTACCGCTAGGAACACGCAAGATTAACGTTGGGTGCGGTAGAGACCCGTAAAGCACTCGCTCATGTTCGCTGGGAAATCGTTTAAAGCACGTTATTTGCGCGTTTCGTACGCGCTAGTTGTTCGCCGCCATACTTGCTACGAATACTATACGTACGTTCCTCGCACCATGACATGACCTGAACTTATACATATCAAAACTTGACAATAAAGTGACATGACCTTATCAAGCATAATTCAAACTGGACCTTAAGGTATCATGAACTGTCTATTTAAATAAAAGAATCTACTATAATAAAGGGACCTGACCTTTCTGTGTACATTTCAAACTTTCACTATAAAGTCTAATGACCTTACCGTAGCAGGTAGGAAGCTCAGCGGGAGACAATGTTCCATTAATACAACTAAGCTCTGTAAACAAGGATACACCCGTAGAGTAACCGCTGCTACATGTTACGTTGAAAATATCTTCATGGTTGACAGAAACATTTGCTGCATAATCAGAGAAAGGAACTGCAACGAAGCATTTTTCTGAAGAGTAAAAGAGATTGGGAAATATAGAGAAATTTGAATCAAATTAAAGCGCGACCTGATGAAAGCTTATCTCGGTCAAATTTTCGCGCTATAAATCTATCACGAAAAGATTTCGCCCCGACGCTACTAGTTTTGTTTAGAGTGTGACAGTACGACATCTGCACCTGCGACAAATTGCTCTGGGCTTTATTTGATATAAGGGTTATAAGGTTAGGGTTGCAATATGGTTTTGTGTTATGTTTAGAGTTAGATTTAGGATATGGTAAAATCCAGGGTTAACATTTCTAGTCATTCGATTGAGATATAAGTGTGTGTAATCTATAGCGGAGCAATTATAAGCACCAGTTTGATGAAAAACAATTTAACGGATATTGATAATTTGCATAAACCTCGGGCCGTTTCATAAAGCTGATCGCAAGTTAAGAGCGGCTTTAAGAACGACCGGTGATTCTTTCTTGTGGTAAACAAAGCATAAGCGATGTTGTGTCTCGCCCACTAGTAAAAGTAACCAGAAATATTGTGATTTGCGAGGGCAAGCAACAGAATGTAATTGTAAAATAACTGGGATGGAATAACATTTGTCATAACAGTCTTGCACGTAAACTTTAATGGTGACCTCAAAATTACATTCGACCATACCATGTGACCTCTGATCACAATAACATGCAGTTCCCCTAGTAAAGCAACCAAAGTTTGGTTCAAAAGTGACTTACTGTTGCGGAGTTATGTCATAACAATGACTTCAAAATGACCTTTGGCCTTACCATGTGACCTCTGACTGTGCCATGATATGCAGGTCTCCTAAGTACATCTACAACCACAGTTTTGGTAAAAAATGAATTACGGTTGCGGATTTATGTGTCATAAGAGAGTCTTGCACGTAAACTTTAACGTTGACCTGGAAGTAGCATTTGACCTTACCATGTGAGCTCCAACTGTAGAATAACATGCAGGCCCCCAAAGTCCATCTACCATCCACGTTTGGTTGGAAAGTGACTTACGGTTGCGGAGTTATGCGTCATAAGATAGTCTTACACGTAAACTCTAATGTTGACCTGAAAATAACCTTTGATCTAATACCATAATTTATGACCTCCAACTGCAGCATTACATGCAGGTCTCCTTAGTAAATCTACAACCCAAGTTTTGGTGAAAAGTGACTTACAGATGCAGAGTGATGTGTCATAAGAGAGTCTTGCTCGTAAACTTTGACGTTGACCTGAAAATTACACTTGATCTTACCATGTGACCTCCAACTGCAACATTACATGCAGGTCTCCTAAGTACATCTACCATCTAAGTTTGGTTGAAAAGTGACTTACGGTTGCGGAGTTATGCGATTTAATGTTTGTGACGGACGGACAATTGGCTGGCGGACGGACATTTGTATCCTTTCCTCTTAGTCTTGCCTTCACCTCTGGTGGGCGAGAAAATAGTATTGACCATTAAATGTTCATTGGTGATTCTTTAGTGAGTAAGAAAGGTTCACCAGTCGTTCTTAAAGTCGCTCTTAACTTACGAACAGCTTTATGAACCACCCACCTGGTATTGAAGACACCTATGGTAGGTTCCTCGATAATACGCCCGACAAAAAAGTAAGACACGACGTCACTAGATGAACAGTTTTTGGTGGATGATTTATTGCATAGGAGAGATACCAAAATCCCCTAGTCATAAGGCGGATATGAATATGACAGAAAGTTACATTACAAACTCGATCACTGCAGACCGGGCATTCCGACGAAAGCTTGCCACTACAAACTAGACGGCCTAGGCAAACCCCCAAAAAGGACAACTAAGGCCCGGTCACAATATAGCCCGACGCAAGTTCCGCGCGCTGAAATTCAGTCAAAAGTGGGGAAAAAATGATCGGTGCATCCAACTCCTGTAAGAATCGGGGAAAGACGATAACGAGCTTTCAACGCTATGCACCACGCGTTGTCGACATATATTGAATAAATAAGATCCTAGGTTCTCTTAGAAAACGATCAATATGAACCTGTTTTGTCAACATCCATGAGGGCTGGATAAAAAGTGACAAGGAAGGTGGTGCTTGCCACGTTTATAATTAAACCATATGACTACACGATATGCAAACGCCGCGTTACCGCTAGGAACACGCAAGATTAACGTTGGGTGCGGTAGAGACCCGTAAAGCACTCGCTCATGTTCGCTGGGAAATCGTTTAAAGCACGTTATTTGCGCGTTTCGTACGCGCTAGTTGTTCGCCGCCATACTTGCTACGAATACTATACGTACGTTCCTCGCACCATGACATGACCTGAACTTATACATATCAAAACTTGACAATAAAGTGACATGACCTTATCAAGCATAATTCAAACTGGACCTTAAGGTATCATGAACTGTCTATTTAAATAAAAGAATCTACTATAATAAAGGGACCTGACCTTTCTGTGTACATTTCAAACTTTCACTATAAAGTCTAATGACCTTACCGTAGCAGGTAGGAAGCTCAGCGGGAGACAATGTTCCATTAATACAACTAAGCTCTGTAAACAAGGATACACCCGTAGAGTAACCGCTGCTACATGTTACGTTGAAAATATCTTCATGGTTGACAGAAACATTTGCTGCATAATCAGAGAAAGGAACTGCAACGAAGCATTTTTCTGAAGAGTAAAAGAGATTGGGAAATATAGAGAAATTTGAATCAAATTAAAGCGCGACCTGATGAAAGCTTATCTCGGTCAAATTTTCGCGCTATAAATCTATCACGAAAAGATTTCGCCCCGACGCTACTAGTTTTGTTTAGAGGGTGACAGTACGACATCTGCACCTGCGACAAATTGCTCTGGGCTTTATTTGATATAAGGGTTATAAGGTTAGGGTTGCAATATGGTTTTGTGTTATGTTTAGAGTTAGATTTAGGATATGGTAAAATCCAGGGTTAACATTTCTAGTCATTCGATTGAGATATAAGTGTGTGTAATCTATAGCGGAGCAATTATAAGCACCAGTTTGATGAAAAACAATTTAACGGATATTGATAATTTGCATAAACCTCGGGCCGTTTCATAAAGCTGATCGCAAGTTAAGAGCGGCTTTAAGAACGACCGGTGATTCTTTCTTGTGGTAAACAAAGCATAAGCGATGTTGTGTCTCGCCCACTAGTAAAAGTAACCAGAAATATTGTGATTTGCGAGGGCAAGCAACAGAATGTAATTGTAAAATAACTGGGATGGAATAACATTTGTCATAACAGTCTTGCACGTAAACTTTAATGGTGACCTCAAAATTACATTCGACCATACCATGTGACCTCTGATCACAATAACATGCAGTTCCCCTAGTAAAGCAACCAAAGTTTGGTTCAAAAGTGACTTACTGTTGCGGAGTTATGTCATAACAATGACTTCAAAATGACCTTTGGCCTTACCATGTGACCTCTGACTGTGCCATGATATGCAGGTCTCCTAAGTACATCTACAACCACAGTTTTGGTAAAAAATGAATTACGGTTGCGGATTTATGTGTCATAAGAGAGTCTTGCACGTAAACTTTAACGTTGACCTGGAAGTAGCATTTGACCTTACCATGTGAGCTCCAACTGTAGAATAACATGCAGGCCCCCAAAGTCCATCTACCATCCACGTTTGGTTGGAAAGTGACTTACGGTTGCGGAGTTATGCGTCATAAGATAGTCTTACACGTAAACTCTAATGTTGACCTGAAAATAACCTTTGATCTAATACCATAATTTATGACCTCCAACTGCAGCATTACATGCAGGTCTCCTTAGTAAATCTACAACCCAAGTTTTGGTGAAAAGTGACTTACAGATGCAGAGTGATGTGTCATAAGAGAGTCTTGCTCGTAAACTTTGACGTTGACCTGAAAATTACACTTGATCTTACCATGTGACCTCCAACTGCAACATTACATGCAGGTCTCCTAAGTACATCTACCATCTAAGTTTGGTTGAAAAGTGACTTACGGTTGCGGAGTTATGCGATTTAATGTTTGTGACGGACGGACAATTGGCTGGCGGACGGACATTTGTATCCTTTCCTCTTAGTCTTGCCTTCACCTCTGGTGGGCGAGAAAATAGTATTGACCATTAAATGTTCATTGGTGATTCTTTAGTGAGTAAGAAAGGTTCACCAGTCGTTCTTAAAGTCGCTCTTAACTTACGAACAGCTTTATGAACCACCCACCTGGTATTGAAGACACCTATGGTAGGTTCCTCGATAATACGCCCGACAAAAAAGTAAGACACGACGTCACTAGATGAACAGTTTTTGGTGGATGATTTATTGCATAGGAGAGATACCAAAATCCCCTAGTCATAAGGCGGATATGAATATGACAGAAAGTTACATTACAAACTCGATCACTGCAGACCGGGCATTCCGACGAAAGCTTGCCACTACAAACTAGACGGCCTAGGCAAACCCCCAAAAAGGACAACTAAGGCCCGGTCACAATATAGCCCGACGCAAGTTCCGCGCGCTGAAATTCAGTCAAAAGTGGGGAAAAAATGATCGGTGCATCCAACTCCTGTAAGAATCGGGGAAAGACGATAACGAGCTTTCAACGCTATGCACCACGCGTTGTCGACATATATTGAATAAATAAGATCCTAGGTTCTCTTAGAAAACGATCAATATGAACCTGTTTTGTCAACATCCATGAGGGCTGGATAAAAAGTGACAAGGAAGGTGGTGCTTGCCACGTTTATAATTAAACCATATGACTACACGATAGGCAAACGCCGCGTTACCGCTAGGAACACGCAAGATTAACGTTGGGTGCGGTAGAGACCCGTAAAGCACTCGCTCATGTTCGCTGGGAAATCGTTTAAAGCACGTTATTTGCGCGTTTCGTACGCGCTAGTTGTTCGCCGCCATACTTGCTACGAATACTATACGTACGTTCCTCGCACCATGACATGACCTGAACTTATACATATCAAAACTTGACAATAAAGTGACATGACCTTATCAAGCATAATTCAAACTGGACCTTAAGGTATCATGAACTGTCTATTTAAATAAAAGAATCTACTATAATAAAGGGACCTGACCTTTCTGTGTACATTTCAAACTTTCACTATAAAGTCTAATGACCTTACCGTAGCAGGTAGGAAGCTCAGCGGGAGACAATGTTCCATTAATACAACTAAGCTCTGTAAACAAGGATACACCCGTAGAGTAACCGCTGCTACATGTTACGTTGAAAATATCTTCATGGTTGACAGAAACATTTGCTGCATAATCAGAGAAAGGAACTGCAACGAAGCATTTTTCTGAAGAGTAAAAGAGATTGGGAAATATAGAGAAATTTGAATCAAATTAAAGCGCGACCTGATGAAAGCTTATCTCGGTCAAATTTTCGCGCTATAAATCTATCACGAAAAGATTTCGCCCCGACGCTACTAGTTTTGTTTAGAGGGTGACAGTACGACATCTGCACCTGCGACAAATTGCTCTGGGCTTTATTTGATATAAGGGTTATAAGGTTAGGGTTGCAATATGGTTTTGTGTTATGTTTAGAGTTAGATTTAGGATATGGTAAAATCCAGGGTTAACATTTCTAGTCATTCGATTGAGATATAAGTGTGTGTAATCTATAGCGGAGCAATTATAAGCACCAGTTTGATGAAAAACAATTTAACGGATATTGATAATTTGCATAAACCTCGGGCCGTTTCATAAAGCTGATCGCAAGTTAAGAGCGGCTTTAAGAACGACCGGTGATTCTTTCTTGTGGTAAACAAAGCATAAGCGATGTTGTGTCTCGCCCACTAGTAAAAGTAACCAGAAATATTGTGATTTGCGAGGGCAAGCAACAGAATGTAATTGTAAAATAACTGGGATGGAATAACATTTGTCATAACAGTCTTGCACGTAAACTTTAATGGTGACCTCAAAATTACATTCGACCATACCATGTGACCTCTGATCACAATAACATGCAGTTCCCCTAGTAAAGCAACCAAAGTTTGGTTCAAAAGTGACTTACTGTTGCGGAGTTATGTCATAACAATGACTTCAAAATGACCTTTGGCCTTACCATGTGACCTCTGACTGTGCCATGATATGCAGGTCTCCTAAGTACATCTACAACCACAGTTTTGGTAAAAAATGAATTACGGTTGCGGATTTATGTGTCATAAGAGAGTCTTGCACGTAAACTTTAACGTTGACCTGGAAGTAGCATTTGACCTTACCATGTGAGCTCCAACTGTAGAATAACATGCAGGCCCCCAAAGTCCATCTACCATCCACGTTTGGTTGGAAAGTGACTTACGGTTGCGGAGTTATGCGTCATAAGATAGTCTTACACGTAAACTCTAATGTTGACCTGAAAATAACCTTTGATCTAATACCATAATTTATGACCTCCAACTGCAGCATTACATGCAGGTCTCCTTAGTAAATCTACAACCCAAGTTTTGGTGAAAAGTGACTTACAGATGCAGAGTGATGTGTCATAAGAGAGTCTTGCTCGTAAACTTTGACGTTGACCTGAAAATTACACTTGATCTTACCATGTGACCTCCAACTGCAACATTACATGCAGGTCTCCTAAGTACATCTACCATCTAAGTTTGGTTGAAAAGTGACTTACGGTTGCGGAGTTATGCGATTTAATGTTTGTGACGGACGGACAATTGGCTGGCGGACGGACATTTGTATCCTTTCCTCTTAGTCTTGCCTTCACCTCTGGTGGGCGAGAAAATAGTATTGACCATTAAATGTTCATTGGTGATTCTTTAGTGAGTAAGAAAGGTTCACCAGTCGTTCTTAAAGTCGCTCTTAACTTACGAACAGCTTTATGAACCACCCACCTGGTATTGAAGACACCTATGGTAGGTTCCTCGATAATACGCCCGACAAAAAAGTAAGACACGACGTCACTAGATGAACAGTTTTTGGTGGATGATTTATTGCATAGGAGAGATACCAAAATCCCCTAGTCATAAGGCGGATATGAATATGACAGAAAGTTACATTACAAACTCGATCACTGCAGACCGGGCATTCCGACGAAAGCTTGCCACTACAAACTAGACGGCCTAGGCAAACCCCCAAAAAGGACAACTAAGGCCCGGTCACAATATAGCCCGACGCAAGTTCCGCGCGCTGAAATTCAGTCAAAAGTGGGGAAAAAATGATCGGTGCATCCAACTCCTGTAAGAATCGGGGAAAGACGATAACGAGCTTTCAACGCTATGCACCACGCGTTGACGACATATATTGAATAAATAAGATCCTAGGTTCTCTTAGAAAACGATCAATATGAACCTGTTTTGTCAACATCCATGAGGGCTGGATAAAAAGTGACAAGGAAGGTGGTGCTTGCCACGTTTATAATTAAACCATATGACTACACGATAGGCAAACGCCGCGTTACCGCTAGGAACACGCAAGATTAACGTTGGGTGCGGTAGAGACCCGTAAAGCACTCGCTCATGTTCGCTGGGAAATCGTTTAAAGCACGTTATTTGCGCGTTTCGTACGCGCTAGTTGTTCGCCGCCATACTTGCTACGAATACTATACGTACGTTCCTCGCACCATGACATGACCTGAACTTATACATATCAAAACTTGACAATAAAGTGACATGACCTTATCAAGCATAATTCAAACTGGACCTTAAGGTATCATGAACTGTCTATTTAAATAAAAGAATCTACTATAATAAAGGGACCTGACCTTTCTGTGTACATTTCAAACTTTCACTATAAAGTCTAATGACCTTACCGTAGCAGGTAGGAAGCTCAGCGGGAGACAATGTTCCATTAATACAACTAAGCTCTGTAAACAAGGATACACCCGTAGAGTAACCGCTGCTACATGTTACGTTGAAAATATCTTCATGGTTGACAGAAACATTTGCTGCATAATCAGAGAAAGGAACTGCAACGAAGCATTTTTCTGAAGAGTAAAAGAGATTGGGAAATATAGAGAAATTTGAATCAAATTAAAGCGCGACCTGATGAAAGCTTATCTCGGTCAAATTTTCGCGCTATAAATCTATCACGAAAAGATTTCGCCCCGACGCTACTAGTTTTGTTTAGAGGGTGACAGTACGACATCTGCACCTGCGACAAATTGCTCTGGGCTTTATTTGATATAAGGGTTATAAGGTTAGGGTTGCAATATGGTTTTGTGTTATGTTTAGAGTTAGATTTAGGATATGGTAAAATCCAGGGTTAACATTTCTAGTCATTCGATTGAGATATAAGTGTGTGTAATCTATAGCGGAGCAATTATAAGCACCAGTTTGATGAAAAACAATTTAACGGATATTGATAATTTGCATAAACCTCGGGCCGTTTCATAAAGCTGATCGCAAGTTAAGAGCGGCTTTAAGAACGACCGGTGATTCTTTCTTGTGGTAAACAAAGCATAAGCGATGTTGTGTCTCGCCCACTAGTAAAAGTAACCAGAAATATTGTGATTTGCGAGGGCAAGCAACAGAATGTAATTGTAAAATAACTGGGATGGAATAACATTTGTCATAACAGTCTTGCACGTAAACTTTAATGGTGACCTCAAAATTACATTCGACCATACCATGTGACCTCTGATCACAATAACATGCAGTTCCCCTAGTAAAGCAACCAAAGTTTGGTTCAAAAGTGACTTACTGTTGCGGAGTTATGTCATAACAATGACTTCAAAATGACCTTTGGCCTTACCATGTGACCTCTGACTGTGCCATGATATGCAGGTCTCCTAAGTACATCTACAACCACAGTTTTGGTAAAAAATGAATTACGGTTGCGGATTTATGTGTCATAAGAGAGTCTTGCACGTAAACTTTAACGTTGACCTGGAAGTAGCATTTGACCTTACCATGTGAGCTCCAACTGTAGAATAACATGCAGGCCCCCAAAGTCCATCTACCATCCACGTTTGGTTGGAAAGTGACTTACGGTTGCGGAGTTATGCGTCATAAGATAGTCTTGCACGTAAACTCTAATGTTGACCTGAAAATAACCTTTGATCTAATACCATAATTTATGACCTCCAACTGCAGCATTACATGCAGGTCTCCTTAGTAAATCTACAACCCAAGTTTTGGTGAAAAGTGACTTACAGATGCAGAGTGATGTGTCATAAGAGAGTCTTGCTCGTAAACTTTGACGTTGACCTGAAAATTACACTTGATCTTACCATGTGACCTCCAACTGCAACATTACATGCAGGTCTCCTAAGTACATCTACCATCTAAGTTTGGTTGAAAAGTGACTTACGGTTGCGGAGTTATGCGATTTAATGTTTGTGACGGACGGACAATTGGCTGGCGGACGGACATTTGTATCCTTTCCTCTTAGTCTTGCCTTCACCTCTGGTGGGCGAGAAAATAGTATTGACCATTAAATGTTCATTGGTGATTCTTTAGTGAGTAAGAAAGGTTCACCAGTCGTTCTTAAAGTCGCTCTTAACTTACGAACAGCTTTATGAACCACCCACCTGGTATTGAAGACACCTATGGTAGGTTCCTCGATAATACGCCCGACAAAAAAGTAAGACACGACGTCACTAGATGAACAGTTTTTGGTGGATGATTTATTGCATAGGAGAGATACCAAAATCCCCTAGTCATAAGGCGGATATGAATATGACAGAAAGTTACATTACAAACTCGATCACTGCAGACCGGGCATTCCGACGAAAGCTTGCCACTACAAACTAGACGGCCTAGGCAAACCCCCAAAAAGGACAACTAAGGCCCGGTCACAATATAGCCCGACGCAAGTTCCGCGCGCTGAAATTCAGTCAAAAGTGGGGAAAAAATGATCGGTGCATCCAACTCCTGTAAGAATCGGGGAAAGACGATAACGAGCTTTCAACGCTATGCACCACGCGTTGACGACATATATTGAATAAATAAGATCCTAGGTTCTCTTAGAAAACGATCAATATGAACCTGTTTTGTCAACATCCATGAGGGCTGGATAAAAAGTGACAAGGAAGGTGGTGCTTGCCACGTTTATAATTAAACCATATGACTACACGATAGGCAAACGCCGCGTTACCGCTAGGAACACGCAAGATTAACGTTGGGTGCGGTAGAGACCCGTAAAGCACTCGCTCATGTTCGCTGGGAAATCGTTTAAAGCACGTTATTTGCGCGTTTCGTACGCGCTAGTTGTTCGCCGCCATACTTGCTACGAATACTATACGTACGTTCCTCGCACCATGACATGACCTGAACTTATACATATCAAAACTTGACAATAAAGTGACATGACCTTATCAAGCATAATTCAAACTGGACCTTAAGGTATCATGAACTGTCTATTTAAATAAAAGAATCTACTATAATAAAGGGACCTGACCTTTCTGTGTACATTTCAAACTTTCACTATAAAGTCTAATGACCTTACCGTAGCAGGTAGGAAGCTCAGCGGGAGACAATGTTCCATTAATACAACTAAGCTCTGTAAACAAGGATACACCCGTAGAGTAACCGCTGCTACATGTTACGTTGAAAATATCTTCATGGTTGACAGAAACATTTGCTGCATAATCAGAGAAAGGAACTGCAACGAAGCATTTTTCTGAAGAGTAAAAGAGATTGGGAAATATAGAGAAATTTGAATCAAATTAAAGCGCGACCTGATGAAAGCTTATCTCGGTCAAATTTTCGCGCTATAAATCTATCACGAAAAGATTTCGCCCCGACGCTACTAGTTTTGTTTAGAGGGTGACAGTACGACATCTGCACCTGCGACAAATTGCTCTGGGCTTTATTTGATATAAGGGTTATAAGGTTAGGGTTGCAATATGGTTTTGTGTTATGTTTAGAGTTAGATTTAGGATATGGTAAAATCCAGGGTTAACATTTCTAGTCATTCGATTGAGATATAAGTGTGTGTAATCTATAGCGGAGCAATTATAAGCACCAGTTTGATGAAAAACAATTTAACGGATATTGATAATTTGCATAAACCTCGGGCCGTTTCATAAAGCTGATCGCAAGTTAAGAGCGGCTTTAAGAACGACCGGTGATTCTTTCTTGTGGTAAACAAAGCATAAGCGATGTTGTGTCTCGCCCACTAGTAAAAGTAACCAGAAATATTGTGATTTGCGAGGGCAAGCAACAGAATGTAATTGTAAAATAACTGGGATGGAATAACATTTGTCATAACAGTCTTGCACGTAAACTTTAATGGTGACCTCAAAATTACATTCGACCATACCATGTGACCTCTGATCACAATAACATGCAGTTCCCCTAGTAAAGCAACCAAAGTTTGGTTCAAAAGTGACTTACTGTTGCGGAGTTATGTCATAACAATGACTTCAAAATGACCTTTGGCCTTACCATGTGACCTCTGACTGTGCCATGATATGCAGGTCTCCTAAGTACATCTACAACCACAGTTTTGGTAAAAAATGAATTACGGTTGCGGATTTATGTGTCATAAGAGAGTCTTGCACGTAAACTTTAACGTTGACCTGGAAGTAGCATTTGACCTTACCATGTGAGCTCCAACTGTAGAATAACATGCAGGCCCCCAAAGTCCATCTACCATCCACGTTTGGTTGGAAAGTGACTTACGGTTGCGGAGTTATGCGTCATAAGATAGTCTTACACGTAAACTCTAATGTTGACCTGAAAATAACCTTTGATCTAATACCATAATTTATGACCTCCAACTGCAGCATTACATGCAGGTCTCCTTAGTAAATCTACAACCCAAGTTTTGGTGAAAAGTGACTTACAGATGCAGAGTGATGTGTCATAAGAGAGTCTTGCTCGTAAACTTTGACGTTGACCTGAAAATTACACTTGATCTTACCATGTGACCTCCAACTGCAACATTACATGCAGGTCTCCTAAGTACATCTACCATCTAAGTTTGGTTGAAAAGTGACTTACGGTTGCGGAGTTATGCGATTTAATGTTTGTGACGGACGGACAATTGGCTGGCGGACGGACATTTGTATCCTTTCCTCTTAGTCTTGCCTTCACCTCTGGTGGGCGAGAAAATAGTATTGACCATTAAATGTTCATTGGTGATTCTTTAGTGAGTAAGAAAGGTTCACCAGTCGTTCTTAAAGTCGCTCTTAACTTACGAACAGCTTTATGAACCACCCACCTGGTATTGAAGACACCTATGGTAGGTTCCTCGATAATACGCCCGACAAAAAAGTAAGACACGACGTCACTAGATGAACAGATTTTGGTGGATGATTTATTGCATAGGAGAGATACCAAAATCCCCTAGTCATAAGGCGGATATGAATATGACAGAAAGTTACATTACAAACTCGATCACTGCAGACCGGGCATTCCGACGAAAGCTTGCCACTACAAACTAGACGGCCTAGGCAAACCCCCAAAAAGGACAACTAAGGCCCGGTCACAATATAGCCCGACGCAAGTTCCGCGCGCTGAAATTCAGTCAAAAGTGGGGAAAAAATGATCGGTGCATCCAACTCCTGTAAGAATCGGGGAAAGACGATAACGAGCTTTCAACGCTATGCACCACGCGTTGACGACATATATTGAATAAATAAGATCCTAGGTTCTCTTAGAAAACGATCAATATGAACCTGTTTTGTCAACATCCATGAGGGCTGGATAAAAAGTGACAAGGAAGGTGGTGCTTGCCACGTTTATAATTAAACCATATGACTACACGATAGGCAAACGCCGCGTTACCGCTAGGAACACGCAAGATTAACGTTGGGTGCGGTAGAGACCCGTAAAGCACTCGCTCATGTTCGCTGGGAAATCGTTTAAAGCACGTTATTTGCGCGTTTCGTACGCGCTAGTTGTTCGCCGCCATACTTGCTACGAATACTATACGTACGTTCCTCGCACCATGACATGACCTGAACTTATACATATCAAAACTTGACAATAAAGTGACATGACCTTATCAAGCATAATTCAAACTGGACCTTAAGGTATCATGAACTGTCTATTTAAATAAAAGAATCTACTATAATAAAGGGACCTGACCTTTCTGTGTACATTTCAAACTTTCACTATAAAGTCTAATGACCTTACCGTAGCAGGTAGGAAGCTCAGCGGGAGACAATGTTCCATTAATACAACTAAGCTCTGTAAACAAGGATACACCCGTAGAGTAACCGCTGCTACATGTTACGTTGAAAATATCTTCATGGTTGACAGAAACATTTGCTGCATAATCAGAGAAAGGAACTGCAACGAAGCATTTTTCTGAAGAGTAAAAGAGATTGGGAAATATAGAGAAATTTGAATCAAATTAAAGCGCGACCTGATGAAAGCTTATCTCGGTCAAATTTTCGCGCTATAAATCTATCACGAAAAGATTTCGCCCCGACGCTACTAGTTTTGTTTAGAGGGTGACAGTACGACATCTGCACCTGCGACAAATTGCTCTGGGCTTTATTTGATATAAGGGTTATAAGGTTAGGGTTGCAATATGGTTTTGTGTTATGTTTAGAGTTAGATTTAGGATATGGTAAAATCCAGGGTTAACATTTCTAGTCATTCGATTGAGATATAAGTGTGTGTAATCTATAGCGGAGCAATTATAAGCACCAGTTTGATGAAAAACAATTTAACGGATATTGATAATTTGCATAAACCTCGGGCCGTTTCATAAAGCTGATCGCAAGTTAAGAGCGGCTTTAAGAACGACCGGTGATTCTTTCTTGTGGTAAACAAAGCATAAGCGATGTTGTGTCTCGCCCACTAGTAAAAGTAACCAGAAATATTGTGATTTGCGAGGGCAAGCAACAGAATGTAATTGTAAAATAACTGGGATGGAATAACATTTGTCATAACAGTCTTGCACGTAAACTTTAATGGTGACCTCAAAATTACATTCGACCATACCATGTGACCTCTGATCACAATAACATGCAGTTCCCCTAGTAAAGCAACCAAAGTTTGGTTCAAAAGTGACTTACTGTTGCGGAGTTATGTCATAACAATGACTTCAAAATGACCTTTGGCCTTACCATGTGACCTCTGACTGTGCCATGATATGCAGGTCTCCTAAGTACATCTACAACCACAGTTTTGGTAAAAAATGAATTACGGTTGCGGATTTATGTGTCATAAGAGAGTCTTGCACGTAAACTTTAACGTTGACCTGGAAGTAGCATTTGACCTTACCATGTGAGCTCCAACTGTAGAATAACATGCAGGCCCCCAAAGTCCATCTACCATCCACGTTTGGTTGGAAAGTGACTTACGGTTGCGGAGTTATGCGTCATAAGATAGTCTTACACGTAAACTCTAATGTTGACCTGAAAATAACCTTTGATCTAATACCATAATTTATGACCTCCAACTGCAGCATTACATGCAGGTCTCCTTAGTAAATCTACAACCCAAGTTTTGGTGAAAAGTGACTTACAGATGCAGAGTGATGTGTCATAAGAGAGTCTTGCTCGTAAACTTTGACGTTGACCTGAAAATTACACTTGATCTTACCATGTGACCTCCAACTGCAACATTACATGCAGGTCTCCTAAGTACATCTACCATCTAAGTTTGGTTGAAAAGTGACTTACGGTTGCGGAGTTATGCGATTTAATGTTTGTGACGGACGGACAATTGGCTGGCGGACGGACATTTGTATCCTTTCCTCTTAGTCTTGCCTTCACCTCTGGTGGGCGAGAAAATAGTATTGACCATTAAATGTTCATTGGTGATTCTTTAGTGAGTAAGAAAGGTTCACCAGTCGTTCTTAAAGTCGCTCTTAACTTACGAACAGCTTTATGAACCACCCACCTGGTATTGAAGACACCTATGGTAGGTTCCTCGATAATACGCCCGACAAAAAAGTAAGACACGACGTCACTAGATGAACAGTTTTTGGTGGATGATTTATTGCATAGGAGAGATACCAAAATCCCCTAGTCATAAGGCGGATATGAATATGACAGAAAGTTACATTACAAACTCGATCACTGCAGACCGGGCATTCCGACGAAAGCTTGCCACTACAAACTAGACGGCCTAGGCAAACCCCCAAAAAGGACAACTAAGGCCCGGTCACAATATAGCCCGACGCAAGTTCCGCGCGCTGAAATTCAGTCAAAAGTGGGGAAAAAATGATCGGTGCATCCAACTCCTGTAAGAATCGGGGAAAGACGATAACGAGCTTTCAACGCCATGCACCACGCGTTGTCGACATATATTGAATAAATAAGATCCTAGGTTCTCTTAGAAAACGATCAATATGAACCTGTTTTGTCAACATCCATGAGGGCTGGATAAAAAGTGACAAGGAAGGTGGTGCTTGCCACGTTTATAATTAAACCATATGACTACACGATAGGCAAACGCCGCGTTACCGCTAGGAACACGCAAGATTAACGTTGGGTGCGGTAGAGACCCGTAAAGCACTCGCTCATGTTCGCTGGGAAATCGTTTAAAGCACGTTATTTGCGCGTTTCGTACGCGCTAGTTGTTCGCCGCCATACTTGCTACGAATACTATACGTACGTTCCTCGCACCATGACATGACCTGAACTTATACATATCAAAACTTGACAATAAAGTGACATGACCTTATCAAGCATAATTCAAACTGGACCTTAAGGTATCATGAACTGTCTATTTAAATAAAAGAATCTACTATAATAAAGGGACCTGACCTTTCTGTGTACATTTCAAACTTTCACTATAAAGTCTAATGACCTTACCGTAGCAGGTAGGAAGCTCAGCGGGAGACAATGTTCCATTAATACAACTAAGCTCTGTAAACAAGGATACACCCGTAGAGTAACCGCTGCTACATGTTACGTTGAAAATATCTTCATGGTTGACAAAAACATTTGCTGCATAATCAGAGAAAGGAACTGCAACGAAGCATTTTTCTGAAGAGTAAAAGAGATTGGGAAATATAGAGAAATTTGAATCAAATTAAAGCGCGACCTGATGAAAGCTTATCTCGGTCAAATTTTCGCGCTATAAATCTATCACGAAAAGATTTCGCCCCGACGCTACTAGTTTTGTTTAGAGGGTGACAGTACGACATCTGCACCTGCGACAAATTGCTCTGGGCTTTATTTGATATAAGGGTTATAAGGTTAGGGTTGCAATATGGTTTTGTGTTATGTTTAGAGTTAGATTTAGGATATGGTAAAATCCAGGGTTAACATTTCTAGTCATTCGATTGAGATATAAGTGTGTGTAATCTATAGCGGAGCAATTATAAGCACCAGTTTGATGAAAAACAATTTAACGGATATTGATAATTTGCATAAACCTCGGGCCGTTTCATAAAGCTGATCGCAAGTTAAGAGCGGCTTTAAGAACGACCGGTGATTCTTTCTTGTGGTAAACAAAGCATAAGCGATGTTGTGTCTCGCCCACTAGTAAAAGTAACCAGAAATATTGTGATTTGCGAGGGCAAGCAACAGAATGTCATTGTAAAATAACTGGGATGGAATAACATTTGTCATAACAGTCTTGCACGTAAACTTTAATGGTGACCTCAAAATTACATTCGACCATACCATGTGACCTCTGATCACAATAACATGCAGTTCCCCTAGTAAAGCAACCAAAGTTTGGTTCAAAAGTGACTTACTGTTGCGGAGTTATGTCATAACAATGACTTCAAAATGACCTTTGGCCTTACCATGTGACCTCTGACTGTGCCATGATATGCAGGTCTCCTAAGTACATCTACAACCACAGTTTTGGTAAAAAATGAATTACGGTTGCGGATTTATGTGTCATAAGAGAGTCTTGCACGTAAACTTTAACGTTGACCTGGAAGTAGCATTTGACCTTACCATGTGAGCTCCAACTGTAGACTAACATGCAGGCCCCCAAAGTCCATCTACCATCCACGTTTGGTTGGAAAGTGACTTACGGTTGCGGAGTTATGCGTCATAAGATAGTCTTACACGTAAACTCTAATGTTGACCTGAAAATAACCTTTGATCTAATACCATAATTTATGACCTCCAACTGCAGCATTACATGCAGGTCTCCTTAGTAAATCTACAACCCAAGTTTTGGTGAAAAGTGACTTACAGATGCAGAGTGATGTGTCATAAGAGAGTCTTGCTCGTAAACTTTGACGTTGACCTGAAAATTACACTTGATCTTACCATGTGACCTCCAACTGCAACATTACATGCAGGTCTCCTAAGTACATCTACCATCTAAGTTTGGTTGAAAAGTGACTTACGGTTGCGGAGTTATGCGATTTAATGTTTGTGACGGACGGACAATTGGCTGGCGGACGGATATTTGTATCCTTTCCTCTTAGTCTTGCCTTCACCTCTGGTGGGCGAGAAAATAGTATTGACCATTAAATGTTCATTGGTGATTCTTTAGTGAGTAAGAAAGGTTCACCAGTCGTTCTTAAAGTCGCTCTTAACTTACGAACAGCTTTATGAACCACCCAGCTGGTATTGAAGACACCTATGGTAGGTTCCTCGATAATACGCCCGACAAAAAAGTAAGACACGACGTCACTAGATGAACAGTTTTTGGTGGATGATTTATTGCATAGGAGAGATACCAAAATCCCCTAGTCATAAGGCGGATATGAATATGACAGAAAGTTACATTACAAACTCGATCACTGCAGACCGGGCATTCCGACGAAAGCTTGCCACTACAAACTAGACGGCCTAGGCAAACCCCCAAAAAGGACAACTAAGGCCCGGTCACAATATAGCCCGACGCAAGTTCCGCGCGCTGAAATTCAGTCAAAAGTGGGGAAAAATGATCGGTGCATCCAACTCCTGTAAGAATCGGGGAAAGACGATAACGAGCTTTCAACGCTATGCACCACGCGTTGTCGACATATATTGAATAAATAAGATCCTAGGTTCTCTTAGAAAACGATCAATATGAACCTGTTTTGTCAACATCCATGAGGGCTGGATAAAAAGTGACAAGGAAGGTGGTGCTTGCCACGTTTATAATTAAACCATATGACTACACGATAGGCAAACGCCGCGTTACCGCTAGGAACACGCAAGATTAACGTTGGGTGCGGTAGAGACCCGTAAAGCACTCGCTCATGTTCGCTGGGAAATCGTTTAAAGCACGTTATTTGCGCGTTTCGTACGCGCTAGTTGTTCGCCGCCATACTTGCTACGAATACTATACGTACGTTCCTCGCACCATGACATGACCTGAACTTATACATATCAAAACTTGACAATAAAGTGACATGACCTTATCAAGCATAATTCAAACTGGACCTTAAGGTATCATGAACTGTCTATTTAAATAAAAGAATCTACTATAATAAAGGGACCTGACCTTTCTGTGTACATTTCAAACTTTCACTATAAAGTCTAATGACCTTACCGTAGCAGGTAGGAAGCTCAGCGGGAGACAATGTTCCATTAATACAACTAAGCTCTGTAAACAAGGATACACCCGTAGAGTAACCGCTGCTACATGTTACGTTGAAAATATCTTCATGGTTGACAGAAACATTTGCTGCATAATCAGAGAAAGGAACTGCAACGAAGCATTTTTCTGAAGAGTAAAAGAGATTGGGAAATATAGAGAAATTTGAATCAAATTAAAGCGCGACCTGATGAAAGCTTATCTCGGTCAAATTTTCGCGCTATAAATCTATCACGAAAAGATTTCGCCCCGACGCTACTAGTTTTGTTTAGAGGGTGACAGTACGACATCTGCACCTGCGACAAATTGCTCTGGGCTTTATTTGATATAAGGGTTATAAGGTTAGGGTTGCAATATGGTTTTGTGTTATGTTTAGAGTTAGATTTAGGATATGGTAAAATCCAGGGTTAACATTTCTAGTCATTCGATTGAGATATAAGTGTGTGTAATCTATAGCGGAGCAATTATAAGCACCAGTTTGATGAAAAACAATTTAACGGATATTGATAATTTGCATAAACCTCGGGCCGTTTCATAAAGCTGATCGCAAGTTAAGAGCGGCTTTAAGAACGACCGGTGATTCTTTCTTGTGGTAAACAAAGCATAAGCGATGTTGTGTCTCGCCCACTAGTAAAAGTAACCAGAAATATTGTGATTTGCGAGGGCAAGCAACAGAATGTCATTGTAAAATAACTGGGATGGAATAACATTTGTCATAACAGTCTTGCACGTAAACTTTAATGGTGACCTCAAAATTACATTCGACCATACCATGTGACCTCTGATCACAATAACATGCAGTTCCCCTAGTAAAGCAACCAAAGTTTGGTTCAAAAGTGACTTACTGTTGCGGAGTTATGTCATAACAATGACTTCAAAATGACCTTTGGCCTTACCATGTGACCTCTGACTGTGCCATGATATGCAGGTCTCCTAAGTACATCTACAACCACAGTTTTGGTAAAAAATGAATTACGGTTGCGGATTTATGTGTCATAAGAGAGTCTTGCACGTAAACTTTAACGTTGACCTGGAAGTAGCATTTGACCTTACCATGTGAGCTCCAACTGTAGACTAACATGCAGGCCCCCAAAGTCCATCTACCATCCACGTTTGGTTGGAAAGTGACTTACGGTTGCGGAGTTATGCGTCATAAGATAGTCTTACACGTAAACTCTAATGTTGACCTGAAAATAACCTTTGATCTAATACCATAATTTATGACCTCCAACTGCAGCATTACATGCAGGTCTCCTTAGTAAATCTACAACCCAAGTTTTGGTGAAAAGTGACTTACAGATGCAGAGTGATGTGTCATAAGAGAGTCTTGCTCGTAAACTTTGACGTTGACCTGAAAATTACACTTGATCTTACCATGTGACCTCCAACTGCAACATTACATGCAGGTCTCCTAAGTACATCTACCATCTAAGTTTGGTTGAAAAGTGACTTACGGTTGCGGAGTTATGCGATTTAATGTTTGTGACGGACGGACAATTGGCTGGCGGACGGACATTTGTATCCTTTCCTCTTAGTCTTGCCTTCACCTCTGGTGGGCGAGAAAATAGTATTGACCATTAAATGTTCATTGGTGATTCTTTAGTGAGTAAGAAAGGTTCACCAGTCGTTCTTAAAGTCGCTCTTAACTTACGAACAGCTTTATGAACCACCCAGCTGGTATTGAAGACACCTATGGTAGGTTCCTCGATAATACGCCCGACAAAAAAGTAAGACACGACGTCACTAGATGAACAGTTTTTGGTGGATGATTTATTGCATAGGAGAGATACCAAAATCCCCTAGTCATAAGGCGGATATGAATATGACAGAAAGTTACATTACAAACTCGATCACTGCAGACCGGGCATTCCGACGAAAGCTTGCCACTACAAACTAGACGGCCTAGGCAAACCCCCAAAAAGGACAACTAAGGCCCGGTCACAATATAGCCCGACGCAAGTTCCGCGCGCTGAAATTCAGTCAAAAGTGGGGAAAAAATGATCGGTGCATCCAACTCCTGTAAGAATCGGGGAAAGACGATAACGAGCTTTCAACGCCATGCACCACGCGTTGTCGACATATATTGAATAAATAAGATCCTAGGTTCTCTTAGAAAACGATCAATATGAACCTGTTTTGTCAACATCCATGAGGGCTGGATAAAAAGTGACAAGGAAGGTGGTGCTTGCCACGTTTATAATTAAACCATATGACTACACGATAGGCAAACGCCGCGTTACCGCTAGGAACACGCAAGATTAACGTTGGGTGCGGTAGAGACCCGTAAAGCACTCGCTCATGTTCGCTGGGAAATCGTTTAAAGCACGTTATTTGCGCGTTTCGTACGCGCTAGTTGTTCGCCGCCATACTTGCTACGAATACTATACGTACGTTCCTCGCACCATGACATGACCTGAACTTATACATATCAAAACTTGACAATAAAGTGACATGACCTTATCAAGCATAATTCAAACTGGACCTTAAGGTATCATGAACTGTCTATTTAAATAAAAGAATCTACTATAATAAAGGGACCTGACCTTTCTGTGTACATTTCAAACTTTCACTATAAAGTCTAATGACCTTACCGTAGCAGGTAGGAAGCTCAGCGGGAGACAATGTTCCATTAATACAACTAAGCTCTGTAAACAAGGATACACCCGTAGAGTAACCGCTGCTACATGTTACGTTGAAAATATCTTCATGGTTGACAGAAACATTTGCTGCATAATCAGAGAAAGGAACTGCAACGAAGCATTTTTCTGAAGAGTAAAAGAGATTGGGAAATATAGAGAAATTTGAATCAAATTAAAGCGCGACCTGATGAAAGCTTATCTCGGTCAAATTTTCGCGCTATAAATCTATCACGAAAAGATTTCGCCCCGACGCTACTAGTTTTGTTTAGAGGGTGACAGTACGACATCTGCACCTGCGACAAATTGCTCTGGGCTTTATTTGATATAAGGGTTATAAGGTTAGGGTTGCAATATGGTTTTGTGTTATGTTTAGAGTTAGATTTAGGATATGGTAAAATCCAGGGTTAACATTTCTAGTCATTCGATTGAGATATAAGTGTGTGTAATCTATAGCGGAGCAATTATAAGCACCAGTTTGATGAAAAACAATTTAACGGATATTGATAATTTGCATAAACCTCGGGCCGTTTCATAAAGCTGATCGCAAGTTAAGAGCGGCTTTAAGAACGACCGGTGATTCTTTCTTGTGGTAAACAAAGCATAAGCGATGTTGTGTCTCGCCCACTAGTAAAAGTAACCAGAAATATTGTGATTTGCGAGGGCAAGCAACAGAATGTCATTGTAAAATAACTGGGATGGAATAACATTTGTCATAACAGTCTTGCACGTAAACTTTAATGGTGACCTCAAAATTACATTCGACCATACCATGTGACCTCTGATCACAATAACATGCAGTTCCCCTAGTAAAGCAACCAAAGTTTGGTTCAAAAGTGACTTACTGTTGCGGAGTTATGTCATAACAATGACTTCAAAATGACCTTTGGCCTTACCATGTGACCTCTGACTGTGCCATGATATGCAGGTCTCCTAAGTACATCTACAACCACAGTTTTGGTAAAAAATGAATTACGGTTGCGGATTTATGTGTCATAAGAGAGTCTTGCACGTAAACTTTAACGTTGACCTGGAAGTAGCATTTGACCTTACCATGTGAGCTCCAACTGTAGAATAACATGCAGGCCCCCAAAGTCCATCTACCATCCACGTTTGGTTGGAAAGTGACTTACGGTTGCGGAGTTATGCGTCATAAGATAGTCTTACACGTAAACTCTAATGTTGACCTGAAAATAACCTTTGATCTAATACCATAATTTATGACCTCCAACTGCAGCATTACATGCAGGTCTCCTTAGTAAATCTACAACCCAAGTTTTGGTGAAAAGTGACTTACAGATGCAGAGTGATGTGTCATAAGAGAGTCTTGCTCGTAAACTTTGACGTTGACCTGAAAATTACACTTGATCTTACCATGTGACCTCCAACTGCAACATTACATGCAGGTCTCCTAAGTACATCTACCATCTAAGTTTGGTTGAAAAGTGACTTACGGTTGCGGAGTTATGCGATTTAATGTTTGTGACGGACGGACAATTGGCTGGCGGACGGACATTTGTATCCTTTCCTCTTAGTCTTGCCTTCACCTCTGGTGGGCGAGAAAATAGTATTGACCATTAAATGTTCATTGGTGATTCTTTAGTGAGTAAGAAAGGTTCACCAGTCGTTCTTAAAGTCGCTCTTAACTTACGAACAGCTTTATGAACCACCCAGCTGGTATTGAAGACACCTATGGTAGGTTCCTCGATAATACGCCCGACAAAAAAGTAAGACACGACGTCACTAGATGAACAGTTTTTGGTGGATGATTTATTGCATAGGAGAGATACCAAAATCCCCTAGTCATAAGGCGGATATGAATATGACAGAAAGTTACATTACAAACTCGATCACTGCAGACCGGGCATTCCGACGAAAGCTTGCCACTACAAACTAGACGGCCTAGGCAAACCCCCAAAAAGGACAACTAAGGCCCGGTCACAATATAGCCCGACGCAAGTTCCGCGCGCTGAAATTCAGTCAAAAGTGGGGAAAAAATGATCGGTGCATCCAACTCCTGTAAGAATCTGGGAAAGACGATAACGAGCTTTCAACGCCATGCACCACGCGTTGTCGACACGCTACGCGTATATTCGGCGCATACAGACCGTACATAGATCGCATTTTATTATAACTCCCAACGAATGCACCACGTGTTTCAATCGTGTAGGACGAACGGCCAGCGCATACACTGCGCGTTCAACGAATATGTACGGCATGTAGACACGTGACTGAGGCCACCCATCAAACAAATTATGAAATTTTGTAAATATGATTCCAAATCAACTTCCAATCATAATGTGACTCTCCTGTATGCATGGATTCACCGACCCCTATAACATCGATCTAATTATTCTTAAAGTGTGGGAAAGTCCCATAAAATTACTAAGGTGTGGCAAAAGAGTGATTTCCGTGAAAATGGCTGCCATCTTGATTTTCGGCCGGCACGTTTATTTTCTTCCAAAAAAAAAAAATTAATTCATATGAGATAGGGTATAAATTGAATTTTTTACCTTTTTCTTCAAGTAAATTTACGAAAAGAGTTATTTTGTCCACCAAATAGTAAACTTCATATCATTCTGGGGAGGTATTTGTATTGAATAAATAAGATCCTAGGTTCTTTTAGAAAACGATCAATATGAACCTGTTTTGTCAACATCCATGAGGGCTGGATAAACAGTGACAAGGAAGGTGGTGCTTGGCACGTTTATAATTAAACCATATGACTACACGATAGGCAAACGCCACGTTACCGCTAGGAACACGCAAGAAGAACGTTGGGTGCGGTAGAGACCCATTATTAAGCACTCGCTCAACTCGCTCATGTTCGCTGAGAAATCGTTTAAAGCACGTTATGTGTGCGTTTCGTACGCGCTAGTTGTTCGCCGCCATACTTGCTACGAATACTATACGTACGTTCCTCGCATGTCTGGCGTTCTTTTAGCGAGCAGAGTCATGCGTCGAGCTCTGCGCACAATTTGAAGCATGTTTAACCAAATCTTGACGCACAATCGAACAGAAAACGTTGGTCTAACGTTCTTGACGAACGCTTAACGCACAGTGACGCACATCTAGCAAATGACAACGAATTGGATTAACAAAATTCCAGTGCGCTAGCTGTGCCTCTCGTGCAACACGCATATGTGACCCTGATTATACTGGGAGGGGGGTCAATTTGACCCCCTCCCCTCGCGCCTACCCGTATGGGCCTTGCTTGCCCAACGAACGTAGACAGCAGCAACACACGGCAGTGTTACTATTAGGATGGTCCACTCAATACGCGCATGCAATTGAAGTGCGCGAACAATTTGGGAGGCATGCCCACGAAACCATGAACCGATAAAATACACTTACCGAGTAATAGCAAAAGAGAGACAAACTTGATTGAAATAATAGATTTAAAAAAGAAAACATAAAATGGAAAAATATCTTGAAGATAAAACCATCACTAAATGATTTTCTTAATTTTTGTCAATCTTTAGTAAAGACTGAGGATTAATTCTGTCATTAAATAAATAAATCTGCTAATTTCACACATATTTATCCAAGCTTATATTGTGACCTACGAATCCTCTCAGAGCACTTTTTTAGAGTTGCTTTCTTTTTAATTTCCTCATTATCACACATTTTGCTCGAATTTTTTTTTTGCACCACATGCTTAAAAATATAAAATATTTATTAATGAATTTTCCTAAAATACTACGTCATGGTGATGATAACGAGTTTATATCTTTTGCATATCAATATGATAACATACCTGAAGTCGATACATGTGTAGCAACTTCACAATTCCTATCTTCAAATTGTACAGAACTGCATTTTTTTATAAAGTCCATTAACCTTTTTAAATCACATGTTTTCACATATTTTTAAGCGTACGAACATTTCCTGATTTGTAATACTTTTGACATTTTCGCGAATTCCAAAGCTCTACGCCTTATAGACTTCTGAACAGTCAATCAAGTTTTGTTGACAATGTCAGACAATCTAACGAATGACAGCTTTTGTTTACGGTCAACAAACTTTTGTTCAACCAATCATTTTTATTCAAGACGTGGCTTTATTTCTGATTTTTTTCTGTGGAAATGTTTTACCTCACTTTTTCTTGTGATCTCGTGGAGTTAACTTCGTGGTCACACGTTAATGAAGAAAGTCGCTCAACCTCATGGATTTGTAACGAAAACATTCTTGGATTTTTATAGACTACGCCCTATACTTGGATTGTTATATATGGCAGTACAGTTCTGCATTTCTACTTCAATATTACATCTGTGCATTATTTAATTCGCGATTTTTCGTGCCATAGAGGAATTTCGTTTTTTTCTTCTTCAAGCTAGGACAAGATAACGCGACAAGTTTTAATTGTGTTGGGATTTGTGCAATAACTTCGGACTTCACTTTCGCAGTGATTTATTTTCCGCTGTCAACTAAAGCTTTAGTCACGATTCGCTGTACGCCCTCATCGAACTTAATCGCTCATGCACAAAAACCGTTAGCTCGAGATATTTTCTTCCGAGCATTGTTGTGAATGGTGAATTATCAGATGGTCTAATACCACTTGGTCTACTTATCAGTTCGCCCAACTTCACATAGTCTAAACCATAATTCGTCTACAACTAGTTCGTCTAATATCCAATTCGTCTGATTCCCACTTGGTCTAACATCCAATTCGTCTAATTTCCATTTGGGCTAATAACAAGTTGTAGGCCTACTAATTCTCACTTGGTCTAATTTCCAATTTGTCTAATGTGCAGTTGGGCTTAAACCATTTAGTCTAATTTACAGTTGGTCTTACACCACTTGGTCTAATTTCTACTTCGGCTAGTTCCCACTTGGTCTAATTTTCATTTTGTCTGATTGTCACATCGTCTAATGACCGTTTGGTTTAGTTTCCACTTTATCTAATTTCCATTTAGTCTAATTTCCACTTGGTCTAATATCCAATCGGTCTAATGACCACTTGGTCTATTCGCCAACTGGTCTAATGCCCAGTTGCGCTAATCGTAACTTGGTCTAATTTTCATTTGGTCTAATTCACACTTGATCTAGAATGAAGAAATATGGTACGTAATGGATAAATACCATGCATCAGTTAATACATATCGCCAGAATCGTCCGGAGTATAGAGCCGGGGTAGAGCTGCTGGGCGCAAAACCTCACCGTGAATGACTATCGATGACGAGATATTTGCTCATCAAATGAATTATTCTAATCAACTATAATTATTCTAATTAGGCCTATATATTGATTAAATAGATGATGAAAATTATATACTCATAATCATTACATCACCGCATGCACATTTACAGAACAATAAGTTGGGGACCTTGTAGCTTATAATGGTCGAAAGGCGGGGTTTCATCAGAATAATATTAATATGAAGAAAGGAACGAAAATAAATATAATTGATTATGTGGATACGTATCTGGTAAACATGTTTATGCCTCTTTTAAATCATTGTTATACACCATTACGGACGATTCTCGAACTTGATGTAAAATAAGCAATAGTTATGCAGTTTGGGGATTCCAACAGTTACAAAGCCGTTAGATCATGTAATTTTGTTATGAATATTTTGTTTAGTTATTCAATAATTAGTTTAGAGGCAAATATCAGACCAGTTAGATATAGTTTGATAACACTATACAGGTTTATTGGGGGTCGCACGGGCCTAATCACAACGGAAAGGGATGGAGAACAGAGAACTTTAGAATTTTACTGAATAGTGGTGGATCAAGAGGGAAGGGGGGGGGGCTGAGAATGAGTGCTACTGCTATCTTGGTCTAACTTTTACTTATTTCTAGCCAGACTAGCCCCCATTCCTTTAGAATACAAGCCATCTAACACCCCTCTCTCCCTCTTTCTCTCTTACACCCCTTGTCATAGGAAGATGTGAATGTATAGTATGCTTGTATGTTAATTCTCATTTCTTTTTGTTGTTATATCATTTAAATCATGTGAATCTGGTATTTATATTGTGGGCAGTTCTTGCATCCAGATATGCACACTATGCATATCTACAATTTTGCATTATAGGATGTTGAGCCCTACATTGCATCCATTGTTGAGCTACATATAGGCAGGTAGGATGTGTGTAAATCCATAGGGCACTAGACATAAGGAGTAACATTAAAATTGGTCATTACATAACACATCTGTATATTTCATGCATTTCTTTGTGATAAAGTGAGTGTACAGATGTTAAAGAAAAGCCAGGAAGGTAAATTAAAAAAAAAAACTTCATGTGCCATATAATACAGGTCGCACGGGCCTAATCACAACTGGCAGGCCATAGATATTCATTCGAGCCAACCCATTGCTCAATTTTTAAATTTGATATTGCTGATTGACAAAAATGAATGAATATGACTGACAATCTAACACTGATTCTAGGGAGGGTACCTACTGAACTTACTTTTTCCAAATTGGAAAGATATATCACCACTATGGAACTATATTTTTACTGGCGGGAGAATTAGAGTAATTTTACTCTCTCAAGTGATGACTTTGGTCCCGGCAGGTGTAGTCTTCATAAAGGCTGATTTATTTTTAAAATGAGCCGGTCGAGATACCCTTTTCTGGTCAGATATGGAATGTCAGACATTTATCCTATCCACTGGTAGTAAACATTCAACCCTCGAATTTCCTCCTTATTTTTTATGAATTATTTTTAAGTGCCACTTTAACACACGAGTCTATGGGAAATGAATTAGGCCTGTGAGCCCTGGGTTAGCTGCGACATTTAACACCAGCCCGGAATCTCTATATATGTCCACATCAGAGAAATACATGTATTGAAACAACACCAATTTGGAATCAAACCGATGCTGTTTTAATACTAATTGGTGTGGTATTAACACCTATCTGGTGTTAGACCAAAACGAAACTGTGTTGTTTAACACTTCTCTGGTGTGGACATAAATAGATTCCGGGCTGGTGCTATATCAACACCAGAGTTTTTGCAGTGTATCCAATCTCATTTAATTTCTTAACTGTCTTTTTCTCCTTCTCTCTTCTCTTTTCTCTCTCTATCGTTGGATTTGACATCTCTTTATTAAAATAGTTTATAATTTGTTTTCTCAAGTGTATGGGAATACCCTCGATAAGCCCTCGTGGCTTTTGGTGTTTCATCCATATTTCAATGTGTTATGTAGTTTTTACATGTATGTAATATACCCTTCTCACTTTCTTTCCATTTTCAATGTTATCTGATTGTGATGTATATATATGTATATAATTTTTTTTTCTTTCACAAAATATTTAAGTAAAAGAGTTGCCAAAGCTGTTGTACATGTATAACTTCACACATTTATATAATATATATATATATACAGTGCGTCCCACAAAAAACGAAACCGAGATTTATCGATGATTTATCATAACTTAATCGCAAATACTTAGACAAATGACCTAACATTTTAAAGCTTAGAATCTCCTCTATCATCTGAAATTACTTAGATTATTTCTCATTCACGCATGATTGAGCAAAAACAATTTGAAAAGGGGATACCAAAAAGTCACTTGGCGGGCCGTATCTGGGTTTTAAAAAGAAAACCACATTTTAAAAAAGTTCAATATCTGCTCTTTAATTTGATACCTCATTACAGATACTGAAATTTGACATTTTTTTCATCGACTAACTTTGACTTAAAATTCCAGTGGAATAGTGATGCATCCAAGGTGGATAACTTTCTCTTCTCTTTTAGAGTGGTATTTGACTTTGAGTTTGCTTTTATCATTTAATGGATATTTATGCCACATAAACTTTCACAACTGAAAGAATGACTGATCGTTTTATTGCAATTTTCTTTTACTGGCATTGCTATTGTTTAATGCCTGTAACCAGCCATGCACTGACTGATCCATTTCTTGCAATTTTCTTTTACTGGCATTGCTATTGTTTAAAGCATTTAACCACCCATGCATGACTGTTAACATGAAAATGTCATGTCATACTGGAAGAGGAATATTGTCTGGTCATGTTGACATAAAATAATTTGCCTTTAATCAAATATCAATATGAAATATTTTAAGTTTTCTAAGTGTCCAAGAAGTTTTTTTGCCGAGTGTATATAAATATATTTTGGACACTATACCAATTATAATTTCCTTTGTCGGGTGTAGGTGGGTTTTTGAACAATGACAAGCCGCCATGCCTCAACCTTTGTACATATATAATTTCACACATTAATCCTTTCTCCCATACGTGTACTGTATCAAAGAAATAGCTTTGATCCAGCTGAGGCATGGCGGCTTGTCATTGTTCAAAAACCCACCTACACCCGACAAAGGAAATTATAATTGGTATAGTGTCGAAAATCTGTCTATCTGACGGTCAATCGGATCGGGGTCGCCCTAGCCACTAACCCGTCTCTGTGGTCTAGTGGTTAAGGCACCGGCGTTCAACGCAGGGGGCCCGGGCTCGATTCCCGGCAGAGACATTTTTTCGGCATTACCAATTTTTTCCAAAGGGCAGATAGCTCTGGGGAACCTTGATTTAAGCTACGCCTACCATTGTTCTCTTCATCCATTTCTTTCACAAAATATTTAAATAAAAGAGTTGCCAAAGCTGTTGTACATGTATAATTTCACACATTATATATATATATATATATATATATATATATATATATATATACATATATATATATGTGTGTGTTTGTGAAATTATACATGTACAACAGCTTTGGGTGCTCTTTTATTTAAATATTTTGTTTTTAAAGGGCAGATAGCTCTGGCGAACCTTGATTTAAGCTACGCCTACCATTGTTCTAAATATATACATATATATATTCTTGTTTGTGATTTGATGATTATGTGTGTTTTTTAAATTGAATATGGAAATAAATAAAATGATATTAAATGTGTTACCTTTACAATGTTAAGTACTCAATCGTTTTGTATGTATGTGTCCAAGCTATAAATCTAGATAGGACACGCGTTTTGGTCATTGTTAAATATCATCTGTTACCAAGGTGACAATTAATAACAGCTTGATGCTTTATGAATTTGTCAGGAAAAGAATCAAGTTAGATGGGTATATATTGATTATTTGTAACATTTAAGAATCTTTTAATCTTAATATAACTAATGCTTCCATTATGGCATCTCCTAAAACATATTGGTATTGTTTCAAAGTAAAGAAGGTAGTTCGTAATAGTTTCTTACCATAACATCTAGGAAGAGCAGGAGATAGAGTACCATTATCACAAGTTAGGTGTGTAACATTATATGAGGGCAGACCAGTCGAGTATCCAGTGTTACATGTTACAGTGAAATCACCATGCTCAACACTACCACCCGATTCATAATTTGAAAAGGGTACCGGATCCACATTGCAATTTGCTGCATAAAGTGGGGAAAATGGCTAAAGAATTTCAGATGAAACATATTTATAGGATGGCCATTATGCTAATTGTGTTTGCTATTGCGCACACCAAAATAACCATTCTATACGGCACAAAGTGGGGCAAGGCCTTGAACTTTCTACTCATTTGCATAATTTTCGAATATTGTGTGCTCACTGATGCATTAAACATCGGGATTTTCATAAAAATCAAATCATATACACTATGCAAGGAGGTTTGTGACTGATATCCATAGTTACAAACTGCATTTTTCCAACGACGTAAAAAAAAAAAAAATCACATTTCACATGTTCATTCAAGCGTGAATGTTTAAATCAATGCATTTGAATCATTGAAGCATGTTAATTGGTCATGAACATAACGAAAAAGTTGAGAAAAAGTCATTTTCTTTTACCAAAATGAAAAAATACTTGCCTATGATATTTGAAAATCGTATTTTTGTTTTCAATAAATATGTTCATTGAACCGTGAAACGATGAATATTGTTGAAGATACTCTTCCCAAGAATAACTGTCATCATATTCTATCATTTTTATTGATAAAAATGTGTAAACAATCAAATTATAGCAAATTTGGACTTGTGTTTATTCAACCGTGAAATTTAGCCAAAAAAGGTGTATTGTCTTTTAGAACGTACATTTTCCAAGCCTTCTGACTATTTTTCATGATGAGAATGTGGAATTAGTTCCAATAAAATGGAATCAAAGTAATGATATTTGGCTTGTGACTTTTGAAAAGTGAAATTTTTGCCTTCTGACGGTGCTCACTGTAGCATGACGTAAAATACGTTCATAACACGTACTCAGAGGGTAGCTTATAAAATTACCTACACGCTCGTGTAAAAATCTATCAAAATCTCGCTTTGGTTCGGAAATTATTAATGTTTGTTTAAGAGGGGACTTGAAGGTTAGGCCTCAATTTTTTAAAATATTGGCAAAACATCACTTTTTTTACCTTTTTCGTCCGCCGCGAGAAAATCCGATTTTCTCGACAAGCATCAAGAAATCGCCAGTTTGCAAGCAGAGGTCTCCAAAAAAGCTTAAGTAAAATGTGGATACCAACCGAATTTATGGCATTTTATCCTCAATCTGATATAATTATCTTACCTTTGTCTGCTTGATTTCGTTTCTAAAGCTTTGAAAAACGACCGTGCGCAAATTAAGGTCACACTTTTTATGACACTTTTTTCAGCCGAGCGCACAATAGTCGATCGCCATGGAATTTTGAGATCGCGATACCAGCGAAATTTTGACCTACTTAATAATTCCGTCAAGCGAATTAGACTTTGGGATCTTGCCTTCCGTCTGTTATTTATGATTTTGATTAATTTTGTATGAACCTCTCTCTCTCTCTCTTGTGTTCTTCCTCCGCTAAGGTCGGAGATCAACGGCACCGTTAAAAGGGCCGCAATTCATTGAAGGCTCTAAGTTGCAATCATGAAATACTGACTAATAGTCCAGGATAGAAGGGGTCGAACCTTGTTTTTTATATATACAATGTTTTTTTATGGTTTCTTGTCAATTCGAGGGTGCTGATTCCGAATCTGAATGATGCCACTCGTGTAACCTTGAGCATTTTCTGCAAATTGGCAAAATCCAATATGGCCGCCAAAATATTCAAATTACCCATGAAAATCATAAAATTGTCCACACATTGGCTATAAAGTACATGCAATTGTGCTGCCGGAGTGAAATAATATCTGAAAAAATGATTTTTGTCAAAATATTTATTTTCCTGATATCAAAATGGCCGCCATCATAGACCCCTGTACAATATGAATGGGGAAAATAAATTTTTACAAAATTGAGCACTGAAATGCAAGTAATTATGATCTATGAGTGAAGCAATGTCTGAAAACATGATTGCTAACGATATATATCATTTGTTATGTCAGTTATGTGATAAATCCTGTATTTTGATATTCAAAATGGCCTCCAAAAGCCCTAAAACTATTATGTACAATGTGAACGGTGACACAAAAAAATCACAAGAGTGAGCACTAAAATGCAATTTGTGAAGATAAACGAGTGGAATACTGACTAAAAACATTATTGTTAACGAAATTTATTATTTAACATGCCATGTATATGATAAACCCTGTATTTTGATATTTAATATGGCCGCCAAAGGCCCTAAAATTATGATCTACGATGTGAGAGAGGACAAAAACGATCACAAGGTGAGCACTAAAACGTATTTTTTGTGGTAAATTAGTGGAATACTGTCTTCAAATATAATTTGCAACGAAATATATTATTCGGGTTTCATATTTGTGTTAAATATTGTATTTTGACTTTCAAAATGGCCGCCAAAAGACATTGACTGTATTATGTACAATCGATCTGGGAAACCAATTTTCACAGGAGTCAGCACCATAACATGCATATAATTGTGATTTAAGAGTAAAATATTGTCTGAAAACATAATTTCTAACAAGATATATCATTCATTCTGCCAGGTAGGTGATAAATAATGTATTTTGAAAGTCAAAATGGCCGCTACAGGCCCTAGCGGTAGGCCTATTATGTACTTTGTGAATGGGAACATATAATTTTAACAGAATTTGGCTTTGCTTGACTAAATGGTGTTGCATGTATGAGTGAAATATCGTCTGAAAATATGATTTCTAACCAAATAGATCATTTCTTATGTTATTTAGGTGATAAATGCTATATTTAAATTTCAAAATGGCTGCAATATGTTTCTTTATGGAAATTATCTTTCCCCATTCAAATTTTATTACATATTAAGATAAGGGACTATGGCGGCCATTTTTCATTTTTAAAAGGCTGCATTCATCACCTTTATGACACAAGCTATGATATATTTCGTTAGAAATCATTGGGTTTAGACAATACTTAACACTTCCATCAAAATCAAGCCATTTTCATAGTAAAAATTTTGTCAAAATTATCTGTCCCCAGTTACAATGTACATACTACTTTGGGCTATGGCAGCAATTTTGAATTTCAAAGTAAGGCCTTTATTACCTTCTCAACCATTATGTATTTAGTCAGAAATCATGTTCAAGACCAAATTTTACCTATACATCACATAGTTACGTGCGTTTTTGGTTCTCATTCTGGTGATGATTAGTTTCCCTATAGGCATGTTACAGAATTTGTAGGGGCTTGTGCAGCCGCTTTGAAAGTCAAAATACAGTATTTATCACCTACATGGGAGAGGAAATGTTATATTTCATTAAAAAAATTACGTTTTCAAACAATATTTTCCTTATACAACAGAATTATATGGATTTCATAGTCAGGCAAATCCTAATTCTTTCAAAAATATTTATCCCCATTTACATTGTAGATAATACTGTAAGGGCCCATATGGGCCATTTTGAATTTTACAATACAGCATTTATCTCATGCATGAAAAAGGAAATGATATGTTTCGCCAATAAACATGTTTTTAGACAATATTTCACTCGTAGATTACAATTACATTCATTTTATTGTTTTTACTCTTGTGAAAATTAGTTTCTTCATTCGCTTTGTTCATAATACAGATAGGGCCTATGGCAGCCATTTTGAATGTCAACATGCAGCATAATTACCGAAATTGCAAGGGAAATGATATGTTTCGTTAGAAATCCTTGTTGTCAGACAGTGTTACACCAATATTTCGCAGTTATTGGCATTTTAAAGTCAAACAAATTCAAAGGTTGTGAAAATTATTTGTCCCCTTTTATATATTGTACACAGTATAAGGGGTCTATGACAGCCATTTTGAATATCATAATACAGCATTTGTCACATTAGATAAAAATGGCATAGTTTTGTTAATAGTAATGTTTTCAGACAGTAGTCCACTCGCAGGTCACAATCACATGCAATAATAGTGCTCTTGTTGAAAAAATATTTTTCCCCGTTCATATTCTACATAATAAAGTATACAGGGGTTATGGCGGCCATTTTGAATATCAATAAAATATATATTTTGTCAAATATCGCTTTTCCAATTGGTATTTCACTTCTGCACAACAACTACATGCATTTTATAGCTAATGTGTGGGCAATTTTATGATTTTCATGGGTAGTTTGCATATTTTGGCGGCCATATTGGATTTTGCCAATTTGCGGAAAATGCTCAAGGTTACAAGAGTGGCATCATTCAGATTCGGAATCAGCACCCTCGAATTGACAAGAAACCATAAAAAAACATTGTATATCTAAAAAAACAAGGTTCGACCCCTTGTCTATTGGGCCTATCCTGGACTATAAGTTTTGACGAGTTGTGTGGAGGTTGCGTAAGAAGTATAGAATAAGCGTATGTAATTGGGCTTTTGTGTTGTTGCTGATGCGCCCAGGAGGTAGAAATAGGACAGACTCTACAAAAAGAGCAGGGGTAGATTCGAAGGATGGTCCAAACTGCTTGGTGTTGGAATTAGCCTTAACCCGCTGGATGAGATCCGTAAGAACTTTTTGATTGAAAATCAACTTCATGATGATTTTTAAAATGTGCGCAAATTATGGTCACCCCATCATACCTTTGTGACATATAACAACCGCATTTTCTGTTTGCATATTAGCCTGTGAATATCTAAAGTTCACATTTGAGCATAATAGCTTTCGGCGCTACCTATTTAGTCAGCTTTACAAACAAGGGACCCCATAGAAGAACAGATTTTGGACTTAAAGCCACTCTGAAAAAGATTATCCCAATGATATCAATTATATCGTTTTTAGTACTTTCATTGCTATGTTTATTTTTTTTGTAAATAATCATTTCGATCATGTAATGTATACATATTTTTTTATTTCTCCAATTCAAATAAACATTTACGCAGGTAGTTTTTTTTTCAAATCACGTGTTTCTCCATTCAGACACATTTGGTGGGTTAAACAGGCAAAACTAATAATTATGGAAGGTATAAATGGAATATATTCTGATTCCTAAATGATAGTAGTTTATTCGTTAAGCCGTAAAGTCACCAGTACGTACAGCTTCATGAAACACCTACCGGGTGGGTGTTTCACAAAGCTGTTCGTAAGTTAAGAGGGACTTTAAGAATGACTGGTGACACTTATGCGCTAAATAATCCCCAATGAATATTTAATGGTGAATATTATTTACCATATAAAGAAAGGATCACCAGTCGTTCTTAAAGTCACTCTTAACTTACGAACGGCTTTATGAAACGGCACCCGGTTGTGTGTAATTAGTCGAATGTGTGTATTATGTGTATGCATTCAAGAATGGCAGGATCTTACCGGAACATGTAGGAGGTGAAGGGGAGAAACTCCCATTATTACAAGTGAGTTCTGTAGTAGTAATACCCGACTCAGAAGTGTAGCCAGAGTCACATTCTACGATGACAGTAGCATTGTGGTCGACGGTAACATTCGTTGTCTGATTTGATTTCGGTACCGCTTCAAGATTACAATTTTCTGCATGGATAGAAAAAGGAGGAAAATTAGGGTAAAAATGTGAAATTTAGCTTGACGATGCAGGCTTCTGTACATGAAGAGGGGTTTGGAGATGATTCGCGCAATGTCAATTGTTTTCTCTCTCTCTCACTATATTAAACTACGAAATGATGACGTCACAAAGAACCAGTTCAACGTAATTGCTCCATTAAACCAAAAATCTGGCCGTGTAAGATTGTAAAATTTTAATAACTCTATCGACCCCCTCTCTGGGTATGAGAGTACAAACATATTTACAATACATAAATACAAAAACATAAGTGATAATACAACAACATAAGTGATAATACACAAACATACGTGCTTGTATACTTATGTACATCATGTACATGTGAAAATCAAAAATAACATATTTACAAGTCAAGGCGATTGGGGCGTACTATGTGTACACACATTCTCATCTAGATCTACTTTACTTTCTATAAAACTAGTGTATGTCTTCTTTGGTTGTGAAAAATGCAATACAAATATTCTGACAAATTTAGCTATATTTTTTATGTGGCAAGCATTAGCTGAATTAGATAGCTTGGCCATGTCAATGCATGTTTAATGCCTCTGGTCTACTGGCCGTTAGATTACTCGCCAAATACAAAAGCATCTCTTTGTGAAAAAGGGGACAAACAAAAATGTAATGAAATTTATCTTCTCTGTCTGCATGTGAACACAGAGTACAATGCGATTCATCGGTCAGGCTTGCATCAAACCTTCCCGTACTAGCAATCCATTTGTTCGACTTCTGAATGTACTTATAGTAACATAGTCTTACTTGCACAGGATCTGGAAATACTTTTCAAACTTTAAAGTATCCTTATGCATTCTATAATTTGTACGAATTCTATTTGACCTTGTGACTGCCAGGCGCGGATCCAGGATTTCGTAGGGAGGGGGCCCCAAATTCGACCTGATTTTGGCGCCCCTGTGTACTTTTCGGAAAAAATGGTGGCCCCTCCCTCCCCCAGGCAATCATAAGTGCATTAAATGCATGTTAAATTATCTTATTTCATAGGCACATGAAGAAGAGGACATTGAATAGTGGTTTTATAATGATGTGTTCATAAATAAATGTAATATCACTTTAAAAAAGAATAAATTTTAACCATTTGATGCTTTTAATCTCGTTTAACTTCTCATCAGAGTAGGTCCTGCTAGAATTATGTGAGTGGGAGCCAGGCGCGGGTCCAGGATTTCTTAGGGGGCCCTAATTTTAAGTCAAGTAATAATCGTGCCAAAGTATTGACTCCCATTGCCGAATGGGTAATGTCTAGTTACTCCACACAGAGTCCTCTCTTGCATTGTACAGGCATACTTCGTTCTTCTGGGTACTCCCATTTTTTTCTTTCTACTTTTTGTTTCAGGGCTTCAAAAATCTTACGGGGATGACGCCCCTGTATCGCCGCGTATAAACACTGGTTGTGCAATAACTAAATTGCATATTCTGCATGAAAGAAAATTAATGTTTTATTTTGGGTGATATATTCTTGAAAGATATACATGCTTTTTATTATAGAGTTGAGGTAGACTCAGTAGTCAGCATTCAGCATTTACTAATTGGGAGTGCCCTGCCACTTAGATTTGTAAGTGTTTGGATATATTATATAATCTTTTGTTATTCGCTTGAAATCCATTCAAAACAGTGAGTTGTCTTGTCAATCCAATTCAACAAACATTGGCTCTTCCGCTCTTGCAACAATCATACCAAGTATCAAAAGGTTATGTATCTTGTAATCTTGCTCATATTGTATATACTCAAAACAGATTTTCAAAAGAAACATAATGCGTGTAAACGGTGTAAATAGATGAAGATACTCTTGCTAAGAACAACTGGCATCTTATTCTATCATTTTTATTGATAGAAATGTGTAAAAAATCAAATTATAGCAAATTTGGGCTTGTGTTTATTCAACCGTGAAATTTAGCCAAAAAAGGTGTATTGTCTTTTAGAACGTACCTTTTACAAGCCTTCTGACTATTTTTCATGATGAGAATGTGGAATTAGTTCCAATAAAATGGAATCAAAGTAATGATATTTGGCTTGTGACTTTTGAAAAGTGAAAGTTTTGCCTTCTGACGGTGCTCACTGTCGCATGACGTAAAATGCGTTCATAACATTTACTCAGAGGGTAGCTTATAAAATTACCTACACGCTCGTGTAAAAATATATCAAAATCTCGCTTTGGTTCGGAAATTATTAATGTTTGTTTAAGAGGGGACTTGAAGCCAGGTTAGGCCTCAATTTTTGAAAATATTGGCAAAACATCACTTTTTTTTACCTTTTTGCGTCCGCCGCGAGAAAATCCGATCTTCTCGACAAGCATCAAGAAATCGCCAGTTTGCAAGCAGATGTCTCCAAAAGAGCTTAAGTAAAATGTGGATACCAACCGAATTTATGGCATTTTATCCTCCATCTGATATAATTATCTTACCTTTGTCTGCTTGATTTCGTTTCTAAAGCTTTGAAAAACGACCGTGCGCCAATTAAGGTGACACTTTTTATGACACTTTTTTTTGCCGAGCGCGCAATAGTCGATTGCCATTGATTTTGAGATCGCGATACCAGCGAAACTTTGACCTACTTAATAATTCCGTCAAGCGAATTTGACTTTGGGATCTTGCCTTTCGTCTGTTATTTATGATTTTGATTAATTTTGTATGAACCTCTCTCTCTCTCTCTCTCTTGTGTTCTTCCTCCGCTAAGGTCGAAGATCAACGGCACCGTTAAAAGGGCCTCAATTCATTGAAGGCTCTAAGTTGCAATTATGAAGTACTGAGTAAGTTTTGGCGAGTTGTGTGGAGGTTGCGTAAGAAGTATAGAATAAGCGTATGTAATTAGGCTTTTGTGTTGTTGCTGATGCGCCCAGGAGGTAGAAATAGGACAGACTCTACAAAAAGAGCAGGGGTAGATTCGAAGGATGGTCCAAACTGCTTGGTGTTGGAATTAGCCTTAACCCGCTGGATGAGATCCGTAAGAAATTTGTGATTGAAAATCAACTTCATGATGATTTTTGAAATGTGTGCAAATTATGGTCACCCTATCATACCTTTGTGACATATAACAACAGCATTTTTTGTTTGCATATTAGCCTGTGAATATCTAAAGTTCACATTTGGGCATAATAGCTTTCGGCACTACCTATTTAGTCAGCTTTACAAACAAGGGAACCCATAGACGCACAGATTTTGGAATTAAAGCCACTCTGAAAAAGATTATCCCAATGATATCAATTATATCGTTTTTAGTACTTTCATTGCTATGTTTATTTGTTGGTAAATAATCATTTCGATCATGTAATGGATACATATTTTTTTATTTCTCCAATTCAAATAAACATTAACGCAGGTAGTTTTTTTTCAAATCACGTGTTTCTCCATTCAGACACATTTGGTGGGTTAAACAGGCAAAACTAATAATTATGGAAGGTATAAATGGAATATATTCTGATTCCTAAATGATAGTAGTTAATTCGTTAAGCCGTAAAGTCACCAGTACGTACAGCTTTATGAAACACCTACCGGGTGGGTGTTTCATAAAGCTGTTCGTAAGTTAAGAGGGACTTTAAGAATGACTGGTGACACTTATGCGCTAAATAATCCCCAATGAATATTTAATGGTGAATATTATTTACCATAAGAAAGGATCACCAGTCGTTCTTAAAGTCACTCTTAACTTACGAACGGCTTTATGAAACGGCACCAGGGGGGCGTTTCATCACCATTTTTGTCCGACAAGTTGTCAGATCTGACAACTTCTCTGGATTTTGATTGGCTGAGAAGCACTGTTACTATGGTAACTGTCGGATAAAATGGGACTTGTCGGATAAAACGTCTGACAAGTCCTTTCATGAAACGCTCCCCCGGTTGTGTGTAATTATGCGAATGTGTGTATTATGTGTATGCATTCAAGAATGGCAGGATCTTACCGGAACATGTAGGAGGTGAAGGGGAGAAAATCCCATTATTACAAGTGAGTTCTGTAGTAGTAATACCCGACTCAGAAGTGTAGCCATAGTCACATTCTACGATGACAGTAGCATCGTGGTCGACGGTAACATTCGTTGTCTGATTTGATTTCGGTACCGCTTCAAGATTACAATTTTCTGCATGGATAGAAAAAGGAGGAAAATTAGGGTAAAAATGTGAAATTTAGCTTGACGATGCAGGCTTCTGTACATGAAGAGGGGTTTGGAGATGATTCGCGCAATGTCAATTGTTTTCTCTCTCTCTCACTATATTAAACTACGAAATGATGACGTCACAAAGAACCAGTTCAACGTAATTGCTCCATTAAACCAAAAATCTGGCCGTGTAAGATTGTAAAATTTTAATAACTCTATCGACCCCCTCTCTGGGTATGAGAGTACAAACATATTTACAATACATAAATACAAAAACATAAGTGATAATACAACAACATAAGTGATAATACACAAACATACGTGCTTGTATACTTATGTACATCATGTACATGTGAAAATCAAAAATAACATATTTACAAGTCAAGGCGATTGGGGCGTACTATGTGTACACACATTCTCATCTAGATCTACTTTACTTTCTATAAAACTAGTGTATGTCTTCTTTGGTTGTGAAAAATGCAATACAAATATTCTGACAAATTTAGCTATATTTTTTATGTGGCAAGCATTAGCTGAATTAGATAGCTTGGCCATGTCAATGCATGTTTAATGCCTCTGGTCTACTGGCCGTTAGATTACTCGCCAAATACAAAAGTATCTCTTTGTGAAAAAGGGGACAAACAAAAATGTAATGAAATTTATCTTCTCTGTCTGCATGTGAACACAGAGTACAATGCGATTCATCTGTCAGGCTTGCATCAAACCTTCCCTTACAAGCACGGTCTTGGTTCTCATCTACTCTAGATCCGCACCAAATGCATTTTCCGCTATTTTCAACGTCCCTATTAAACGTTGACGCCACACCTTCAGTGAGAGTGGGACTTTGTTCTTCGGCGTCGTACATTCCGACAAAATCACGAAAATGGCGTTCAGCGTCTCCTTCGCTCTCATGAGTATCTGGCCAATTCTCTGAAGCATTAATAAGGCAGAAGTGTTTACATATATCCTCATTCAAATGAAGAAATATTGATGATAATTCAATTGACAGAAAGCTTGTTCTTTCGAGACCCTTACTGTCTTTTTCATACGAGTTGATTAGATGATGCATAGCTGATTTTAAGCTTTTGTTAGTGACATATTTAGGAAGTTTATATCGAAAATTGGCTCCTCCAGGAATGCCTTGACATGTATTAGTTTTTAAGAGAACCATGATTCATGCTACATGTACATCTGCTACGTGTATATCTAGAATGTGACGTGTTATATTAGACAATCAGTATATCTCTCACCAATTATCAGGTTCACAGTATACAATCATGTATCATGACGTGCGTGCAGGTGACATACAAATAGCACATGTGTGACTTATGTCCGGTGTAACCTCCAAAACAAAACAATCTACACACTTAATTTATAGCAAGATAGGCACTTTTCCAAAATGGTATTCACATGAAAACAGCTAATCCTTAATTGAGGCAAAGGGCGTTTCTGATATAATAGTAAAGTCACTTTTATTTTTTTAACCACCTGGAAGTGAAAAAGAAGGATTTGTTATATATATCAGCTACATATAAAAAGGTGCTGGAACATCGACGCATACCCTCTTCAGTGGCTTCAAATTGGCAGATTTTTCCATAAATTGGCAAAATACGGAAAGGGGGCGGGGGGCTTCAATAGCCTCCTAAGGGGGTAGGCTTTGATGTGCTAGCACTTCGTTATATGTAGCAGATAGAGAAAATACTACTTATTCGTATCCAAGTGGTTTTAAGACAATGAAAGCGGTTTGCTATTTAGGAGAAACATCTTTGTGCCACAATGTGGGCTCCAAATTCGCAGATTTTCTAATAAAAAGGTAAAATACGGAAAAGGGTTGGGTAATTTGGGGAGCCCTTGACGGGGGTAGGCTTTGCTGTACCAGCACTTCTTTATTATGTAACTGATAGAATAAATCCTACTCTTTTGTCTCCAAGTAGATTAAAGGCAATGAATTGGATTGATATATATAGCAGAAACACCTTTTTGCCTCAATGGGGGCTCCAAATTGACAGATTTTCCTATAAATTATTAAAATGCGAAATTGGGGGTTGTGTGACTTCAGCCGCCCCCTGAGGGGGTAGGCTTTGATATGCCAGCAATTCGTCATATGAAGCAGATAGAAAATATACTACTCTTTTATCCAAGTGGTGTTAAGGCGATGAAAGTGGTTTGCTATATAGGAGAAACATCTTTTTGCCTCAATGTGGGCTCCAAATTCGCAGATTTTCTAATAAAAAGGTAATCTAAGAGAAAAGAGGTGGGTAACTTCAGGAGCCCCTGACGGGGGTAGGCTTTGCTGTATCAGCACTTCTTTATATGTAACTGATAGAAGAAAGGCAACTCTTTCGTCTCCATGTGGTTTTAAGACAATGAAAATGGATTGCTTTTTAGCAGAAACACCCTTTAGCATCAGTGGGGGCTCCAAATTTGCAGATTTTTTCCATAAATTTGCAAAATACGGAAAAAGGGGATGGAGGGGGGAAATTGAGATCCCTAAAACCGCTATTTTCTAATTTGCAAATGGGTAAGAATTTATGAAGGACAACTTTCCCATAAACCCTTAGACTTATTTATAAAGGATTTGTGGTTTTCTCTCAAGTACCTATTCCCCCTGGGGCAGTATTCCAATTATAACCAATGTAGCATAATGCTTTAATCCTCATGAAAAAATATAGTATTAAATAAAACTTTTGAGAAAAAAAAAAGATAATTTAACAATTTTATTTTTTGGGGTCAATGGAAGAGTAGTCCTTATTACCAATGCGGCCAATTCGACGTCTCCATGGGCATAGCGATTACCAAGTTTTACAACTTAAAAAAATTGATAACTTTCTCAAATCGTTTGTTCGATTTGGTCAAAAATTTTATTAATGAACTTGTCTGATTTTTCTTCCTTCGTTAAAAAACCTCAGTCTTTATTTGGGTCGGCTATCCTTTAATAGGCCTATCATCATTATGACTTTGTACTCTTTTCTAATGACTGTCGGTAAAGGGCGTATGCCTAATCAATCTTGCGTAGCCCACGGGCATTTGCCCTTTGTTGTTATAAGTCACGGTTTGTTCATTTTTACTTGTTCATACCTGAAAACTGTTGTAAATGTTTAGAATAAGATGTAGAATTAAGTCGAAGACAGTAATACCGTGTTTACACACGATTCGGCTCGAGTATTGAATCCTCAAGCAGGGTCGAACGCTGCGAAGAGGGCAACTGTGATCGCGTTTACACTGCACTGGCGTAAATCCCGGGGGGGATGGGGGGGATATATCCCCCCCCACTTTTCGAGGAGGGGGGGATGGCCTGTACAAACATCCCCCCCCCCCCACTTTTTACGAAAGAAATGAAAAAAAAAATCACAAGAGATAATTGCTTTATTGGTGAAAATTCTTCCAAAAAATACCGCTTAACAAAGAAAATAATATTATTGAATCATAAAATGCAAATAAAGAGCCAGTTCACCATTTCCAAACGAAATACTTCCAATTCATCAATGTTGGGGTATTTGGGAAGGGATTAAGATGGAATGTCAATTTTTTTTTTATGTAATCTCTAATAAACTATTAAACCATCATGGGTTAAAAAAAAGATAATAATATTGGAGGGGTATTTGCCATATGGACATACAGTGGCGTAACTACGGGGGACATGGGGGGCACATCCCCCCCCCATCGGCTGACCAAAAAAAAACGGGGAAAGGGGGAAAAGGAGAAAAGAGGGAGAAAGGAAGAGAAACGTAGTGGGAAAGAAGAAAATATTATTCATTATAATGTTATATTATATTATAATTATGTTAAGTTACATTACATAAGAAACATTTTTATCATAACTTTATGAAACATAATTTGCCCAGGGCCTACGTCTCAATTGTTCCTGGTGCTCGCATTGTCTGTTTAACGAGATATATAATCCTGTTGTACCAAAACATCCCGTTTTCAAGTCAATATAAACCAAATATATTTCCTAGCACTTGAGTTATCATTATTTTATGTAGTGACATATGCTTTTTTTCATGACTCAAAAGTGATTGTCCCATGTTAAGGTCTTTGTATATATGAAACATTTCCTGTCCGTGATTACGTTCGCATTTTTCATGGATTGGTGAGATATGTCTGCTCTTCATGAATTCCTAAAATCAGTCCTTAAAATGTCCCTTCTTCTGATCTGAATATCAAAAATTTTCAGCTCGCGCTTCGCGCTCGCATCATTTGGTTAATGAAATACGTATGGTCCTGGTTAATTCCTACAAAGAAAACTTAGAATGCCCCACTTCAGGTCTGAATTATCTAAGTTTTCAGCTCGCGCTTCGCGCTCGCATTGTTAAGCGAGACAGGTACCTATCATGATTACACAAATTTCATTATAATGTCCCTTTTTAGGTGTGAATATAAAAAAAATTCAGCTCGCGCTTCGCGCTCGCATTATTTGATGAGATGAGTGAGATACATATCCGTTTAATGACATTGTCCTTAAAATGTCACTATTAGGTCACTCACTCAGTCATTCTAAATTTTGCTGGTGCCCCCCCTCCCCAATGCCGTGACCCACGGTACGCCACTGTGGACATATCAATGACAATTCCTTGCATATCTAAAAATATGATTGCAAAAAAATGCCAAAATATTTCAGTCATCCCCCCCACCCATCAACACGGATTTACGCCAGTGTTACACTGACACAAAAAGGCGAGTTCGACACGGCCCGCGGAGCACGAACGGAAGTAGAATAGCATCACAATGCCGTGTTTGACCTAGTAGGTCATGCGGGTATGACACGGCTTTCTGTGCACACACGAAAAAAATAGACGAGTCTGACTCGGTTCGCGGGTTGAAACCGACGATTTTGCGAATCAAAAAGCCGTGACACGGCTCGCGGATCACTCTGATCGCGTTTGCACAGCATAAAGTTGCCGTGTTGAGCTTGCGTGTCGTACCCCCAAGCCGAGTCACTGTGTATGGGCCTATACGGTGACTCGTCTCAGGGGCTCGACAGGGTAACTTTATGAAATGTGTAAACGCGATCAGTTTTATCCGCGAGCAGTGTCAACACGGCTATTTTTTCATGTGTAAACAGAATGCCGTGTCGAACCCGCTTGCCCTAGACGCTCTGTTCCTGGAACGCCGTGTGCGGCGCTCTTCACATCTTAAGCTTTTTCGGAACATTTCATTACCTTTCGTAAGCAGAATTTATGTCGTCACTAAATAACGCTCGTTTTTTATGTTGGCATTTTTCATTTTTGGGGGGAATACGTGGATACAACACTTAATGGTTTAACTTACATATCACTGACTTGAAATTAAAAAAGTTGAAACTGATTACAAAGAAAATACGTTTTTTATTATATGTCACGTGATTGATGACTTTTTTACCCCTGTACCATAATACGTTCGGGGGGAGCCACTTCCTTTCAAAGATGCACAACATGTTTGTCCAAGAAAACTCGTAAAGCCGGTTTAAGTTTCATCGTCGGGCGATATCTGTGCGTACAAAAGAATGGGTATCAATAGCAACTAATTTATTATTCTTTATTTTCAATGAATACTCAGGCGTTGTTGTTTTTAGTAGGTTTTCTCATAGTGTAAACAACGTCCCCCGGGTACAGAGGTTTTGTTGCTCTCGGGTACTTACCGATTTGAGAATTATCTTGTTCGTTTTTATCATCGTACACGTTTTTTATTCGGAAATATTCAGAAAAGAAAACGCAGCTATATTTAGTGCATCACATATGCACACTGCATATCGCATATGGGTCATCATTGACATTGTTCGCCGTATTATTCAGGGTGATGGGTAAGAGAAAAGTATCTGATATCACTACCAGAAAAAGCAGTTTCTAGTTGATAACATTGGAATTTGTTTAAGCTAGGGCTAGGCGATTGGGCAGGCGCGCGCACCTCCCTCGGCCGATCGTCGCCCATGTGCCCACCACTAACTTAGCACTTAGCAGGCAGGCGTAGGCCGAGCACCACTGGGCCTGGAGCACCTCAGGCCAACTGCCAACCCTGCCTGCTGGGTGGGGATGCTGGCAACCGCCTGGCCCATTTGAGGGTGGTTAATTTATGCTCCTAAAACCCATGATTACCGAATGTGAAATCGAGTAGGCCTATTTACCTCCCCAAAAATAGCGACGTGAAAAAATTGTGCATGTCGGCGCTGTTGCGTGAATGAGTGAATGAAACCTGTGAAATTGAAAATAAATCTCGACATGACTCAATTGTTATGTCTGTCATGCCATGTGAACTGTAACGTTAGAATGGTGGCTGGTAAAGACAAGTGGCATGGCCGTGGCGTAATGCGAAACCGACATTAAATTTTAATTGAATCATTTCGGTATTGAAATCCAATGATTTTTTTTTATGTTTGAACAGGTGTCTACGTAGGGTAGTAGGCCTATCGTTAACTGTTCCTTTTTTCATCTGCTTTCATACTTATCTATCGTGGTAGTCTAATGGTGATCGGTTAAACCAAACAAAAGTTGCTCTTAGGACAAAAATAATTATTTATTTGGAGATAAATCTTCAACTAAACTGCGCAAAATTTCCGTTCAACCAAAAATTAACAACATTTAGCGGTTGTAGACTTTCTACCAGCAATTTTTCCAAACTTTAAAGCCAATGTTGCGGCATGAAATATAATAGGGTCTGAAACCTAAGCCTATTAATGAACAAAGTTACCTGTGTGCAAAGTTATTTTGTGTCTGTTGGTTAGGATCTCACTTTCCTCTCCTGGTGACAAAATGTTTCTAACTGTACTAATTCTGGTTGGTCAAGTATACCATGCCCAGTGTATAATCAGGTAGCAACAGTAATCCAATTGGTCAACACATTGGCCAAGCATGCAAATTAAACATGACTCAGAGATACCAAGAAATAGGAGATACCACAAAGTTATCCCACTTGGCATCAGAAGACAAAGGAAAGTTCCACAGTCAAGACGTATTCACCATTTTGTTATAAAACTCGAAGAAAATTGCATAGATTTGGAGGTCAAACAATTGGTGAGTTGAGATTATATTATTTGTATAGTTATACATATTTGTACTGATAATCTTGTACTAGTTAAGGGGACTTTCTTCTGTATTTAAACCATAAATATTGTTGTTTGTCATGAAGTTGTGATGACTGCATCTCAGTCGAGTATATATACTACTCCGCCTAATGTTATATAATACTTCTTTAAGTTAGGGGAGAAATTATGGTTCTGATTGTAATAATGTATATGAATTAATGCATCTCTCTTATGTGTAATTAAGTTAATAGACATTACATTACTCTGATTATTAGTCTTTGATATACATGTATTAATAATTCTAAATGAGGTTTCCTAAGAGGATTGCTAGAGTGAGAGAGAGAGAAAGAGAAAGTTTGACCATATACGTGCACACACACAAGTGCACCTACTATTAAGTCTTTGTTCTGGAGTGTACAGATTTGTCAATGGGCAAAAGTTGTGGCTAGGCTGTCAACTTGACGGTTGCCATGGGTACGAAGTTCTGACCATGACTGGGGTCTGTTTACACAACTGCTTGTGTTTAGTAGTATTAGGATTAAATTTAGTATCGATTTATCTTTGGTATATGATGAGTTAAGTTCATATTTTAGTCATTATGTTGTATCATCATTGTATATATACCTGAGCGATATGTATTAGATTGTTATAGTCTTGTTTATGTTTTACTAGTTATCAAGAAGATATTCTGTTGTCGTTAGTTGTTTGATAATGATTGTTAATCATGTATTTATCATATGTTTATCTTCTTTCTTATATTTCAGCAAACCACTCACTCAATACACTCGCTTACTACACTCAGTTCATTTACTAGCTTCGTTCACTACACTGTTCACTATTCTGTACAATTGTTCGTCGTTTAATTATTCATCTGTATACTTCATTTACGCTCAACTCCGTCAAGTTATTAAACTGTTTACATCTTTCGCTTATGATTTGTAAACTGCTTCGATACTTGGAGAATTGTTGATTGCTGTGATTAAATGAAGCATAACTGTATGGAATTGTGTTCCTGAACTGTTTATTTCGAGTGCGTTCGGAATATCGACCATCAAATTTATAACTACTATCCTACATTAAACTCCTGTGGCTTAATTTGTTTACAGAAGTCACATAAGTTTGCAATTGCCAGACAATAATAAGGATGGCAGATTCAGATTTTTCAAATGATGATAACGTCACTTCGCTGAAGCATTCATGTAGGGGATACATAGGGACATTATCCCGACTCTACAAGGAACTAGAGGTTTTAATGGCAGACTTCGAAAATAAGGACGCAGTCGTGCAAAAGCATCTCCAATTCGAAAGGGTATTCACCTCGTACAAGGAAAAAAGCGATGAATACATAAGCGAGTTGAGTGGAGCAGAAGCGGAGGCTGCGTCAGAGAAATTCGAGAGAAATGTCGAGAACAATCGAGAGTTCCGAGTCAGACTACAAGATTGGATGGAAGCAGCGGAGAAAAGGGTTGACGTGGGAGGTCGGTCAGCCGACGTCGACGGCGACGTCGATGACGACAGGCGGTCAGTGCGGTCTTCCCGATCGTCGAGTAGCAAGGCATCGCGGTTCACCGTAGCGAGCTCGACATCGTCAGCACGACTGAGAGAAGCAAGAGCCAAGGCGGCTGTTGCACGCCTCAATAGACAGCACATGGCAAAGGCCCATGAACTTAAACAAGAACAATTGAAGCCTGAACAGAAGCTTGCAGCGATGGAAGCCGACAAGGACATTGCAGCTGCTGAAGTTGAGCGAGCTTCAGTGTCTTGAGGAAGAATCGGACGATGAATGTCAAGTAAGAGTAGATAAGTCAAATAAGATACATGTTAATGACTCTACTTTTAATGATGTCAAAACAAGGGATAATAGATATTCTCTTGATGAAGCTGCACATGTCCCCATGGTAACAAATTTTAATCCAAATGCCCCAGAATACACTGGGATAGGGGCAAAGGTAGAAAGTGTCAAGGGGGATGGTGCAGCCATGTCTAACATGACTCAAATGTTCAACGCTTTGGACTTAGTGATGAACATGCCAAAGCCGGAAATGAAAGTATTCGATGGTAACCCATTAGATTATTGTGCCTTCATTTCCAGCTTTGACGCCACTGTAGCTTCTAAGATAAGTGATGATAGGGCTAAGCTAACGTATTTAATACAAGACTGTAGCAGTAAGGCTAAGGATAGCATTGAAAATTGTGTCTTCCTAGGGCCCCAGACCGGATACCAAAAGGCAAGGGATATTCTAGAAAATCAATTTGGGCAGCCATACACGGTTGCCACTGCTCACATGAAAAAGGTGCTAAGTCGTCAGCCCATCAGACCAAATGACGGTGAAGCACTATGGGACCTTGCTCGCGGCATGAGGAAATGTCAGATGGTTTTGTCGCAAGGAAATTATCGAGCCGACATGGATAGCACATAAAACCTTTTGCGCATCCAACAGCTCTTGCCGGTCCACTTGCAGTCCGAGTGGGCAAGGAGGGCGCACTCAATGATGACCAGGTTCATGGCTCCAACGTTTGAAGCCATGACTATGTTCATTGAGGAGTCTGCCCAGTTATCAAGTAATTTGTTTGGCCAAAACATTTGCAAATCGAAAAACAAACCATCTGACAAATCCTCAAAGCCAAAAGGAGGGTTCAAGGTAACAACAATGTCGACTCAGAGCAACCCCACAGCTGGTAAAGGTAAGTCTAAAGCAAAGAGCGATAGAAGTTGTCTTTGCTGCTCTGGGCGGCATAACCTAGAGGACTGTAGGAACTTTGTCAAGAAATCCTTCGAAGAGAGGAGGAACATTACCAGGAAGCACAAGTTGTGTGATAACTGCTTCCGACCTTCGCATATGTCGTCCGGATGCATGATGAAATCTAGATGTACTGAGAAGGGATGCCAACGGAAGCATCACACCCTTCTTCATGCTCCTGCATCCTTCTTCAAGGAAAGAAAACTTGACAAAGCTAACCCCAAGAACTCTAGCAATTCCCAAGAATCCAACTCAGACACCGGGGCCGGTAGTTCAGATGAAGAAGCCTCTAGCAGAGAAGCGGGCGACTGTTACAGCAGTGTAACTTCACAAAGAAAGGTAAGTCTAAGGGTCTTGCCAGTGAAGGTCCAAGGTAATAGACGTGAAGTACAGACATGGGCCTTACTAGATGAAGGGAGCGATATATCAATCTGCTCCAAGGATTTGGTAAGAGACCTTGGGATGACAGGGTCACCACGGCGAATTCAACTCACAACTGTCAATGGGGTTGATTCCCAGCAAGGTGAAGAGGTCAGCCTCAAGGTCAGGGATATCCATGACAAGGAAGAGTTGGATATTCCACGTGTCTGGACAGTGAAGTCCTTACCGCTTTCCGATTCTCTGATTCCAGACAACAAGGACCTTCTTAAGTGGAGACACTTAAGAGGTATTGAGTTCCCATCGATTGACGCAACGGAGGTCAAGCTTCTCATAGGAGCCGACACCCCTGAAGCGTTTTGGGTCCTGGAACAGAGGAGAGGGAAAAGGAAGGAACCTTATGCGATACGCTGCCCTCTAGGTTGGACGCTAATGGGGCCAACCACAAGGTCTAAGGAAACTACAGCCTTCCATGTGAACTTTGCCCGGCTAGAAGATGAAAGGCTTCAAAGCCAGGTCAAGAAGTTATGGGAGTTAGACCATGTGGTTGAGGATAATCCAGGAAGGATGGGAGAGTCCATCCAAGACATGCGAGCGAGAGAACTCATGCAGGAAAGCATCAAGCTCGTCGATGGCCACTACGAAGTAGGGCTACCTTGGAAGTATCCAGACCCCGGACTTGAGAACAATCGCCATATGGCTGAAGTCCGTCTTAAGTACTTGGAAAGGAGGCTGAAGAAGGATTCTAATCTAGCTGTCAAGTACACAGAGACTGTCCAAGGTTATATTGAGAAGGGATTTGCGGAGAAGGTGCCAAGACAGGAAAAGGAAGAAAATCTTCAGACTTCCTGTACATGGTATCTTCCTCATCATCCGGTCGTTCATCCTCACAAACCTGACAAGGTAAGAGTTGTGTTCGACTGTGCAGCAAAGTGTCGTGGAACTTCACTAAATGACACATTGCTGCAAGGACCCGACCACACCAATAGCTTAGTTGGTGTACTCCTGCGATTCAGGCAGGAACCTGTGGCAGTTGTTGGTGACGTAGAGGCAATGTTTCATCAAGTAAGGGTGCCGAAGAAAGATTGCGATGCTCTCCGCTTCCTATGGTGGGAAAATGGTAACCTGGCCACAAAACCGGTAGAGTATCGAATGAAGGTGCATCTTTTTGATGCAACGTCATCACCAAGCTGTGCAGGATTTGCTCTTAGAAGAACTGCAGAAGATAACCGACATGAATATGACGAAGACGTCGTCAACACAGTGCTGGACAACTTCTATGTTGATGACTGCCTCAAATCAGTGCCCTCTGACAAAGATGGGGTGAGGCTAGTCCAGCAACTGAGAGGTCTTCTGCAGAAAGGAGGATTCCGCTTAACAAAATGGGTAAGTAATAGTAGAGAAGTGCTTAACTCAATACCTGAAACAGAAAAGGCTCCATCTGTAATTGATATGGATCTGGATACTCTCCCAATTGAGAGAACGCTAGGAGTGTTGTGGGATGTTGATTCTGACAGGTTCGGCTTTAAGGTAAATCTGAAGGACAGACCTGCAACCAGGCGAGGGATACTGTCTAAGGTAAGCTCTTTATACGACCCCCTTGGGTTCCTAGCACCTTTAATCTTGGTAGCCAAGGTTCTTCTGCAAGGCATCTGCCAGAAAGGTCTAGCATGGGATGAACCAGTGGATGAAAAGGATCTCCAGACCTGGCAAGAATGGCTTGACGATCTTCCCAGACTGACAGAGATCAAGATACCAAGATGTCTCAAACCAGAAGTACTTGAAGATCAAGTACTTTACCAGCTCCACTATTTCTGCGATGCATCAGAGCTTGGGTATGCAGCAGTGGCTTACCTACGCTTAGTGGATTCTGCTGGTCGCATACATTGCTCATTTGTTTGTGGTAAGTCTAGACTCAGTCCCTTGAAGGTCACCTCAATACCAAGGCTTGAATTGGCAGCAGCTGTACTAGCTGTTGACATGAATCACATGATTCAAGAGGAATTAAGGTTACCGATTGCTACCAAAACGTACTGGACAGATTCAACTTCTGTTCTCATGTACATCCAAAATGAGAGCCGAAGGTTCCATACCTTTGTAGCAAATAGAGTTGCTAAGATTCGTGAGGCAACAGAACTGAGCCAGTGGCGACATGTGAACACTAAACTCAATCCAGCTGATGATGGATCGCGAGGTTTGAAGGCTCATGATCTTATCACGAATCCAAGATGGCTCTCAGGACCCGACTTCCTCAAACAAGAGGAAGAAAACTGGCCATCTTCTCCAGCCATCTTGGGAGAACTGAAGAAGGATGACCTGGAAGTAAAGAAAGACAGAGTTCATGTGAACACTGTCGTAACAAATGACACTGTGCAAGAACTGTTGACCAGGTATTCATCCTGGAATAGACTCAAAAGAGTCTTCGCTTGGATACTTCGGTATAAGATGTTCTTGAGAAATCGAGATGCAGCAGCAAGGCTACCTCCAGGACTCACTGCAGAGGAATTGAAAGAGGCAGAACTTGAAATTACTAAACAAGTTCAGCTGAGATCATTTCCTTCAGAAGTGATGACTGGATCAGGGGAACCAACAAGGCGGCAAAAGGCATCAGGTCCTCTGGACAAACTGAATCCCATCATCACTGGTGGAGTACTGAGAGTTGGTGGTAGACTTTCAAGATCTACTCATGCAGAAGATGCAAAACACCCTGCTATACTCCCAAGAGATAATCATGTGACTGACTTGATTATCCAACACTATCATGAAGAGGTTGGGCACTCAGGAGCGGTCATAACCTTATCAGCCATAAGAGAAAGGTTCTGGATAGTCAGAGGAGGAGCCACTGTTCGCAAGGTACTTCAAAGGTGTATGAAGTGCAGAAAGAGAAGTTCCCGTCGAGGCGAACAGTTCATGGCAGATCTTCCAGCTGAGAGAGTGACACCAGATAAACCACCGTTCACCTCTACAGTGGTGGACTTCTTTGGGCCTTTCATGGTTAAGAGGGGACGCAGTGAGGTGAAGAGATATGCATGTCTATTCACTTGTCTTGCGTCAAGAGCCGTTCACATAGAGATTGCCTGTGCTCTTGACACAGATTCCTTCATTTGCGCCCTGAGAAGATTCATCAATCGCAGAGGAAAACCGGATCAGGTACTCAGCGACAATGGAACAAACTTTAAGGGCGGACATAAAGAATTGAAGGAAAGTCTGGCTGCACTCAATGACTCTAAGGTTGGGAATTTCTTAACCCAAAAGGGCATTGAGTGGCGCTTCAATCCTCCTCTAGCCAGCCATATGGGAGGAGTGTGGGAACGTGTAATACGCTCAGTGCGCAAAATACTAGGAGGCCTACTTCATCAACAAGTTATGTCGGATGAGGCATTAGTTACGCTGATGACGGAAGTAGAGGCTATCCTTAACGCACGCCCACTCACCCCATTGAGCATGGATCCAAAGGTACAGGAGCCTTTGACCCCAAACCATCTCCTGCTATTGAGGAATAATCCATCCTTGCCCCCCGGCATCTTCACAAAGGATGAAAGCTATGGCAGAAGGAGATGGCGCCATGTCCAATTCATCGCGGATCAGTTTTGGAAGCGATGGGTTAAGGAATATCTTCCACTCCTTCAACCGAGACAGAAATGGACCAGGGACAAAAGAAACTTCGAACAAGACGACCTTGTCTTGGTGGCGGACGATAATGCACCTCGTGGGCAGTGGCCTTTGGGTAAAATTGTGGCCACTTATCCAGACAAGCAAGGTAGGGTAAGGCAGGTCGAGGTTAGGATAGGTTCAAAATATTTCCGGCGTCCAATTTCAAAACTTTGCCTTTTGGAGGAAGGGAAGGGTGCTCCCTAGATAATGGAAAATTATTTAATGTTGTAGTGAATAATAGTGAATGCTATTTATTCTGAGTTTTGTTTCTGAGTCCCAATATTTAATTGTGATTTAGATATGTATGTAGAAAGATATAGCTACAGGTCATTGATTGTTGTTTGAAGTCATTTGGATATGTATTTTAGTTGATTATTGTTATAATGTTATGTTTGTTTTGTTCATACTTGTATTGTTTATATATGCCGCGTTCTAATGGTAGGAATGAGCTTATGGGTGAGTCAGCTCATTGGGGCCGGTATGTTGCGGCATGAAATATAATAGGGTCTGAAACCTAAGCCTATTAATGAACAAAGTTACCTGTGTGCAAAGTTATTTTGTGTCTGTTGGTTAGGATCTCACTTTCCTCTCCTGGTGACAAAATGTTTCTAACTGTACTAATTCTGGTTGGTCAAGTATACCATGCCCAGTGTATAATCAGGTAGCAACAGTAATCCAATTGGTCAACACATTGGCCAAGCATGCAAATTAAACATGACTCAGAGATACCAAGAAATAGGAGATACCACAAAGTTATCCCACTTGGCATCAGAAGACAAAGGAAAGTTCCACAGTCAAGACGTATTCACCATTTTGTTATAAAACTCGAAGAAAATTGCATAGATTTGGAGGTCAAACAATTGGTGAGTTGAGATTATATTATTTGTATAGTTATACATATTTGTACTGATAATCTTGTACTAGTTAAGGGGACTTTCTTCTGTATTTAAACCATAAATATTGTTGTTTGTCATGAAGTTGTGATGACTGCATCTCAGTCGAGTATATATACTACTCCGCCTAATGTTATATAATACTTCTTTAAGTTAAGGGAGAAATTATGGTTCTGATTGTAATAATGTGTATGAATTAATGCATCTCTCTTATGTGTAATTAAGTTAATAGACATTACATTACTCTGATTATTAGTCTTTGATATACATGTATTAGTAATTCTAAATGAGGTTTCCTAAGAGGATTGCTAGAGTGAGAGAGAGAGAGAGAAAGAGAAAGTTTGACCATATACGTGCACACACACAAGTGCACCTACTATTAAGTCTTTGTTCTGGAGTGTACAGATTTGTCAATGGGCAAAAGTTGTGGCTAGCTAGGCTGTCAACTTGACGGTTGCCATGGGTACGAAGTTCTGACCATGACTGGGGTCTGTTTACACAACTGCTTGTGTTTAGTAGTATTAGGATTAAATTTAGTATCGATTTATCTTTGGTATATGATGAGTTAAGTTCATATTTTAGTCATTATGTTGTATCATCATTGTATATATACCTGAGCGATATGTATTAGATTGTTATAGTCTTGTTTATGTTTTACTAGTTATCAAGAAGATATTCTGTTGTCGTTAGTTGTTTGATAATGATTGTTAATCATGTATTTATCATATGTTTATCTTCTTTCTTATATTTCAGCAAACCACTCACTCAATACACTCGCTTACTACACTCAGTTCATTTACTAGCTTCGTTCACTACACTGTTCACTATTCTGTGCAATTGTTCGTCGTTTAATTATTCATCTGTATACTTCATTTACGCTCAACTCCGTCAAGTTATTAAACTGTTTACATCTTTCGCTTATGATTTGTAAACTGCTTCGATACTTGGAGAATTGTTGATTGCTGTGATTAAATGAAGCATAACTGTATGGAATTGTGTTCCTGAACTGTTTATTTCGAGTGCGTTCGGAATATCGACCATCAAATTTATAACTACTATCCTACATTTAACTCCTGTGGCTTAATTTGTTTACAGAAGTCACAGCCAACATTAGGTCTATATTGGTTAAATTTTGAATTCAAACTTTCATTGTCGCAAAATTTACACAAGGTGAGAGGATGTATTCCCTGTATGGGCAATGCATCCTCTCACCACCCAAATTTTTTGATCAACAACTGTCCTTTTTCCAGCCACCAAAAGTTAGTAACATAATAGTCTGAACAAGATCAAAACATTAACCAGTACATTACAATCCTGCCACTGTGCCTTCAACAAACAATTGTGCAGTGAAACTAATTAATTTGTTAACATGTTGTTTTATTGTCATGTAGACAAACTCATTAGTAATTACAATAAAATTTAACCATCATGTTTTCTTATTTTCCACATTAATTAACTAATAACACAATGACCCATTGTTTTATAACAATTCTTTCTTATTCCAGATATCACCATGCTAGCCCAGTACCTATAGCTTCAAACCACTACCTCTCTCTAAAAAGTGCCCATTCTCAACCACAATACAATCCATGAAGTAAGTACAAATCAACACAAAACAAAACCAAAAAGCCTGTGTATCCATTGACATCTTTTATGATTGATAAGATATCCACGCATAAAGGATTTGGACATGTTAAAATCCATCACCCCCACCCCATGTGCGCCACAAATTCTACACCCTATACATACTATAATAGCCCCCTTTCAGCTCACCAAACGCAACATATGTTATTAATATCTGGTTCCAAAATACACTGGGTCAAACACGGCATATCCGTATACGTTTATTCTCCTTCCGTTCGTGATCCGTGGGCAGTGCCGAACTCGCCTTTTTTTTCAGTATAAACCACTAGCGTACCTACGGGGGGGGGGGCAGGGGGGGCACTCTGCCCCCCCTGACGAGTCAAAACCCATGCAAAAACGTATCTTTGCCCCCCCTGACGGGTTTGAAAAACCTTTTTTTTTTTTTTTTTTTTTTTTTTTTTGCTTGTCAATTTTTTTCTGGTACGAAATCTTTTATTTGTGATCGAAGACCTTTTTTTTTTTTTTTTTTTGCTTGTCAAATTTTTTGGCGGACGGTTTTGCCCCCCCTGTGGAAAATCCTAGGTACGCCACTGGTATAAACGCGATAACAGTTGCCCTCTTCACGACCCTGCTTGAGAATTCAACACTCGTATATAAACACGGTATTATTTGCCCTAATTCACTAAGGTGGTTTTGAAAACCCACGGTTGAATCCATGGTTTATGCATATTTTCTGTATATATAACGCTTAATTTAGCGCGTATCGGGCGCGTAAATAGAACATGTCCAATGCTGATACGCGCTTTTGTCACAGTGCGCTAAATTGACGCCTGTTTCCATGGTAAGATACGCTATTTTATTCACGAGTCCAGTGTTTGAAGCAAAGACCTTATAATATATTGAAGAGTGGACTCATTATTCAAAACAGTGGACTCACGAATTAAATAGCGTGGATAACCACGGTAACAGGCGTCGATTTCGCGCACTGGGACAAAAGCGCGCATCAGCATTGGTCATTTTTTAATATACGCAGTAAATAAGCGTAATTTATACAGAAAATCTGCATAAACCATGAGCCTTTATATACCGTGTTTACACTTAATCGGCATTTGAATCGGCTTTTTCATAGCGTGTAAACGCGAGCAACTTGAATCGGCTCGCGGTTCAGAACCGGCAATTTGCACCACCAAAGTAGTAGGTTCTGAACCGCGAGCCGATGCAGAATCGGCTTTTTTACTACGTGTAAACAGAAAGCCGATTCTGCACCGGCAATTTGTGCGCATTTCAATTACTTTACCATTGTGACGTAATTGTAAGCGCACTGATCCAACGTTGTCTTTATTATGACGTATATTGTAGGTATGCGTATCATTTCAGGTTTTTGCATCGGCTCGCGGTTCTGAACCGCGAGCTGTAACAACGTGTAAACGCAATCCAAATGCCGATTCTGCATCGGCATTTGGTTCAGAACCAATTGCCGATTAAGTGTAAACACGGTAATAGTGGTGAGCAATCCGATGAATGATAGGACGATATCAACAATTAACTCGCGTGACGTCCTTGCCTTTGCATTATTCAAAGCAGACTTTTACCGTGTTTACACTTAATCGGCATTTGAATCGGCTCGCGGTTCTGAACCGCGAGCCGATGCAGCATCGGCTTTTTCATAGCGTGTAAACGCGAGTAACTTGAATCGGCTCGCGGTTCAGAACCGGCAATTTGCACCACCAAAGTAGTAGGTTCTGAACCGCGAGCCGATGCAGAATCGGCTTTTTTACTACGTGTAAACAGAAAGCCGATTCTGCACCGGCAATTTGTGCGCATTTCAATTACTTTACCATTGTGACGTAATTGTTAGCGCACTGATCCAGCGTTGTCTTTATTATGACGTATATTGTAGGTATGCGTATCATTTCAAGTTTTTGCATCGGCTCGCGGTTCTGAACCGCGAGCTGTAACAACGTGTAAACGCAATCCAAATGCCGATTCTGCATCGGCATTTGGTTAAGAACCAAATGCCGATTAAGTGTAAACACGGTAATAATGGCCCGAATTCACAAAGGTGGTTTTGAAAACTAAACCGTGGGTTTTCAAAACCACCTTTGTGAATTCTGGCCATTATGTCTGCTTTGAATAATGCAAGGGCAAGGACGTCACGCGAGTTAATTGTTGATATCGTCCTATCATTCATCGGATTGCTCACCACTATAAAGGCTAAAAAAATTGTTTATATCGCATTCCTCACCGACTTTCCTTTGAACCCATGTCTTCCGGGTATGATTTTTTTTTCCTAACCATGCTCCAATAAGTAAAAAAAAACAAGTTTCATTTCGTTTCATTTTACACAGCGGATTCTTTTACGACGATGGAATTGACGATTGAATCATCTGCTCATGCGTCAACGCTGAAGATTGGGGGTGGGGGTGCTCCAGTTTTTCTTTCGACTTTTTTCGGGATTAATCATTTTTATGCTGAAAAAAAGTATGACCATTGAGTTGTACGCACGAACATTTCCAATGCAAGTTTGTCCTAGAAATCGAAACAAATGGTATAGCTCTCACTTTGCGATCAAGTTCATGATGGCGAACCAAGGAGCCTAATCGAAAATAGTATAATCAAAACGGCAAATTTGCCATTTATTTCGTCAGCTCCGAAACTTAGAACAAAATAGTTGGCTTACTGGGCATTTCTTTGCCCAACATATTGATTTAAAGGTGGCAGAATCATGAAGATAGCTGTAAAAACGGACTTATAACTTTAACTTAATTTGGTCCCCCACAACAAAATGCAAATGAGACCAAAACCTCTAAACTTGGTCACTATACTGAAGATTCACAGCCCAAATGAAAATTTGGTCTTGAAAAACGTTTCGAAATATAGAAAATTTGCTAATCTGAAAGGCCAATTATTCTTCCTACTGTCAAAATGTGAGGTTGGAAAATTAACTAAAAGACGAGACACAATGACCCGAATTCACAAAGGTGGTTTTGAAAACCCACGGTTGAATCCATGGTTTATGCAGATTCCCTGTATAAATTACGCTTAATTAAACATGTATCAGGCGCGTGTTTAAAAAATGTCCAATGCTGATGCGCGCTTTTGTCACAGTGCGCCAAATTGACGCCTGTTGCCGTGGTTATCCACGCTATATTATTCATGAGTCCACTGTTTTTATTCATGAGCCCATTCTTCAAACAGTGGACTCATGAATAAAATAGCGTATCTAACCATGGTAACAGGTGTCAATTTGGCGCACTTTGACAAAAGCGCGCGCATCAGCATTGGACATTTGTTATACACGCGCCCGATACGCGCTAATTGAAGTGTAATTTATACAGGAAATCTGCATAAACCATGGATTCAACCGTGGGTTTTCAAAACCATCTTAGTGAATTCGGGCCAATATGTTCTTTGACACCACTCTTTGATCAGAATAAGGGCATGCCCTTATTTACTCATTACATGAGACATCTCTCATCAGATCTATCAGGAACATAATGTAAAACATTTATATTGCTATTGTTGATTTTTTTTCCTGTCAGTTCAAATGAATGAATGAATAAATTGATAAATATATCAATAAATGAAAATAAATAAATAAATGAACAAATTTATTTTTAGTGCTTCTAATGGTGGAGGCACTGTGTTACCCTGCCTCCGGGGTCACCATCGTGGTTTGACAACAATACACATAGTCATTAACAGCTACAGAACAACATCAACTAAACGCGCGCTGCACAATGGTTTATTCCGGCCTGGTCCTTGGCCTCGGACACAACACAAGTGCATAGTGGTGCACTGTAAAAAATGATGTGCTAATTTAGCACCCACAGTGCTTGTACAGTGACTACACTACGAGTGCTGATTTTCTAGTTTAAGTTTGAACTAGAAAATCAGCACTCGTAGTGCAGTCACTATACAAGCACTGTAAGTGCTAATTAGCACAGTGTAGCTTCATGGTTACCTTCATCAACAGTGAGCATGTACTAGAAGTGAAGTTGAAATCCTACTACTACTACTACTACTACTACTTCTACTATTACTACTACCAATAATACAAATAACAATGATGATAAAAAGGCAACAATAAGGACCTAATGATAATAATAATAACAAAACAAACATTACCACCAAGGTGACCAGGTGCTGTGACTGTTTGAACACCGACAATTATCACCAAAAATGCTTGAACTAGGTTAATTGAAGATCCCATCCTTAAGCTTTGACTTTCACAACAGCCTCAACCGGAAGTAATTCCTCTGACTCCTAAAAAACGGAAATAAAATGTGCATTCTGACTTACAATCAGTCTAATAATATTTCAAAACCATGTCTAAAAAGATCGATCCTCACACATCACTCTCATCATCAGGCAACCAGTGGCATACTAAGCCCCCCCCCCCCTCCCACGTATGTTCGAGGCCCCAAATCAGCGGAGCGAGCCATTAAAAGGCCTTCTCGCCTAGCAATATTGTTAGCGACGTTTGTTAGCATCACTTTGCCCACTCTCCAAAATATCTGCGATATTAAAATCCTAAAAACATTGAAATCGTTGTAGTCTAGTAAGGCTAAGAATGTTAATCATTTACTATCAGGGTACCCACATATACCAAATTTACAAGCAAATGTGAATAAGATTTCGAATAATCAGTCATTTTGATGCGGCAATCCCAAAATTGATGAAAATATAACAGAACTTTGATCTAACATTGCAAAATCCTTATTTTCAAATCCACTTAAGTTTTTATTTTTTTCAAAAGCATCTTAGTACATTTCCTAGGATTTTCCCAAACCGATAACGGTGGTGGATTATTGATTCGATTTTTTAGGACATGGCAGGCATTTGAAATCAGGTATTTTTTGTTATATTTTTAAAAGAAAATCGTTAGATTCATACAGCTTACTAATTGTTCTTCAAAAGGAGGGTTATATTCTTATGTTTGTGTAAGACAAACATATATATCAATGCATGTTGGATAACCTTTTCCACGATGAGTTTCGTAATTGAGAGAAAAATATGAAGTTCATTTTCAGCACGCGAGACGCAGAAGGATAAATTTTAGCGTGCACAAACGGGCTGATCGCCGTGTCTGCGGGAACAGATAGTCCCATACAATGCATACTGGTGTAAGCTAGGTGGTATTTTCCACGTACCTTTTCCCCTTGTGGTGACCACTGTGCACTTTTAGTGCTTGATTTTGACACTTAATCTGTGAAATTAATGGTTTAAATGAATATTCTTGATCACAAATATTTATTTATGATTTCTTATTGCTACTACGTCATAATGCAATAAATGACATTATGACGTCTTGTTCATATATGACGTCCCAAAGTCGCTAATAGTGCGCCGCTTGATTTTTTTATTTGGATACGCTTCACCTATTTTGATTAACATTATATATTGTGACGTCAAAATGACGTTTTATTATTTATTATGATCTATGTTTTTTTAGCCTAATGCGTCTCCATGACAATACGCCTAGTTACACAAGGCAATTGTACATGGAAATGAAATTGTCAACCTTGTTTCTCTATGTATATTCATATATATATATATATATATTTATGTATTTATTAATACATGCATAAATACACATGTACATGCATGTATATATATATATTGTCACAAAATGGGTTTTATTTCGTGTGTAGAAAATTATCTTTGGTTGATTTATAATGATTTTGTCGTAGCTGGCGATATTACATGCATGTTTCTACACTAATAATGACGTTTGATAAGAACATGAAAGTTATGCATGTTTTGAACGGTTTTTGTGGAATAACAATTTCATGGAGATGTTTCACTAGCTAATTTGGCTATCACTAGCTTGAACTAAATAAATGCTTTAATTTGATGTCATTTAAGTATATCCGATTTCGGAGAATAAAGTTATAGCTGTTCTAAGATTGTAACGGATGTTAACTGTCACAGATATTGTCTAATTAATGCATAAGTACCTTCAGTTTGTCAAATTGCGGGGTTCTGCCGATAATCTGTTAAAATACAGCGCCCACGGGGTGCATTGCACGTAAAGTATGCAGATTGATTTGGATTCACTATTCAATAAATTAAGATGGTGGATGCGATCGAAATGATTTACATAACTTTAGCAATAAAATGAATGTAGCTTGGGAGCAAGAGGATATAATTGAGTGTGGAAGAGGACTTCAAAGGTCAGGGCCATGATGTCTTACGGATCTCTGGGCAATGGATAGTTTTGGATTGACTAAATGTAAAGCCAGAAGGATTACGGGTGGAATAATCATGAATAGTTGAATCTAAAGTATAAAAAGTTTGAAATGATGGTGGTAGCATCCCGGTTAAATACTTAAATATGAACAATAAACTTTTTAATACATAATGTCAAATACTGTCAGAGTGTTCAATCGGTATAATAATAGTCTGGTGTGAGATAAATATTATAAACCGGTACAAGTGCGAAGCGTTTTCTTTGCAATAAGTAAATATGCAATAAGTAAATACAACTTATTTTTTGTTTTGTTCGTGATGGCCCATGCTAGATTGTGAATCATAAAAGAAATTTACTTTTTATCGTATTCTATAATGAAAAAAAAAATAACTATACAGGTATGCCCCAACCCCTTCATTCACGTTTTATATACCCCGTCTACTGATAGCTCTTGATGGGGGGTACCGATTTTTTAATTTTCAGCTCAATATATTGCTCTCACACCGCCCCACAGTGGGCCAGAATGAGTTGAAAGTGCGCCAAAATTATATTCCGTGTTATATTTTTACTTTAACATATTGATAAAGGGTAATTTTGGGCATAGAATCGACTGAACATAATTTAAAGCCGATATGACGTCACTTTGATACCAAATTTTGATTGGATACTTAAAACATATCTGTGAACATGGTGAAAAGACAAATTAAGCTAAACCAGACCAGAGTGAATGTTGGTTTATGCTTCTTACATGACTAAAAAAGTGTGTACGAGATCCTGAAAATAATTTTATGGCATCAAAATGATCAGTAGACTAAACAAAAATACTTAAAGATCTAAAAGATATTAACCATGCTTTATCAAGCGGTGTAGACTTGGGTAAAACGCAGAGTATGTTAGACCACGAATGTTTTACTATGAGGAGGGTTTTTGGCTGAAATTATTAAAAGTAACTTTTATATCAGTTCAGTTTTCAGTTTTATTTTTTCTCATTTCCAACAAAACAGTATACAAAATCCATCATAAATACATTTATAACAATTGAAATGTATAAAGAAACATGTAACACAATATATATATTTATCTAAATTATACATTTGAAACTTAATATGGATCATTAAATATTTGTAGCTGAAAATAACATGCTGGAAATGGAGAGGTCCACTGTGAAGCTGTGCTTGTAAATCGTGGACCCCTCAAAACAAATTATTCATTAATATTAAATTACATTATTAAAATAATTATAGTGGCCAAAAGAGGGGAAGAAAAATGTGAAATAAACAATAACATGATGCATGAAATGAGTAATTTACGAAGAATAACCACAAGGAGAGACGATGAGAAGAACATATCTGCATGTGGACTAAAATAAGAGAATGTTTCACAGGTGATGTATAACGAGTATGAAGTAGACGCGCAAAAGAAACGGATCAAAGTGTATGCCTGGTTGAGCAATGGTGACGAGTTCTTCGATATCAACAATAATAACAATGATAGTGATAATAGAGATAATAATAATGTTGATGATATTGATAATCACAATAATAATAGTAATCATGATACTTATAACAAAAATAATCATGATAATAGTGATAATCAATAAAAGAAGGGACAATCTACGTACAACAGGGAGAGCTAGGTTTTGTAATTAGCCAATAAAAATGTCTTAAGTTTTCTTTTGAAGACTGCGAGTGAAGGGGAGTTTTTCAAATCTATGCACAAAGTATTCCAAAATTTAGGACCTTCAAAAATGAATGTATTTTGTGCTGAAAGTGTTTTTAGTAAAGGTAAATGAAATTCTTCAGACTGTCTAGTGGGATATTTATGAATAGTTTGATTCTTTATAAACATATCATGAAAAACTAAGGGAAGGGTACCAGAATTGAATTTATACATAAATTCTCCAAGATGAAACAAGTAGAGATCGTTTACTTTGAGAATATTATGTTCAAGGAAAAGTGGATCTGAGTGGGCACGAAACGGAGCATTGCAGATTATACGAATTACTTTTTTTTGTAACAATATCATTTTTTCTAACAGAGTTTGATGAGTGTTTCCCCAAAGCAAAAGTCCATAATTTAGGTAGGGTAAAACAAGAGAATAATAAAGAGTAAGCAAAGATCGTTGTGGAAGATGTGATTTTAGTCTGTTAATAATACCAATATTTCGAGAGATTGTTTTGCAAATATTTTCGATATGTAATTTCCAGGAGAGCTTGCTATCAACCAAAACACCTAAGAATTTTGTATGAGAAACCTGCTTAATTGGGGTATTGTCAAACATAATTTGAGTCGGTAATGAAGCTAAGGAGTTACTAAATAATATGTAATTCGTCTTCAAAAGGTTTAATGACAGTTTATTTGTTCTTATCCATTCTAAAATATTTCGCAACTCTGCATTGACGACATCAACAAGAACATTTGGATCTCTGTGTGAAAAAAATAAGTTAGTATCATCTGCAAATAAAATGAATGACAGTGAATTGGACGATTTATGAAAATCATTTATATAAAGAATAAACAACAAAGGGCCTAAAAGACTCCCTTGCGGAACACCACAAGTAATATTTCTAAAATCAGATTCGTGCTCATTTAAATATACAAATTGTTTCCTGTTAGAAAGGTAACTCCTGAACCAATCCAAGGCCTTTCCACGGACACCGATATGATTGAGTTTATAAAGTAAAATGTCATGATTTATCGTATCGAAGGCCTTGGAGAAGTCCAGGAATATACCAACTGTGTGAGAAGAAGAGTCAATTGAATGAGCAACCTTTTCTACAAAAGTCATTAAAGCGTGAACAGTACTATGTTTCTCCCTGAAACCAAATTGGAAGTTAGAAAATATATTATTTTTCTTCAAGAAAGTTATCATTCGAGTGAAAACTATTTTTTCTAAAATTTTGGAAAAAGAAGACAATAACGAGATTGGCCGATAGTTACCTACTTCAAGTGTGTCACCTTTCTTAAACATTGGTATGATTTTAGCAAGTTTCATGGAATTAGGAAATTCACCATGCAGCAGTGATAAATTAAAGATGTGGACCAATGGATCTACAATGTAAGGAATAATGGCCTTTAAAATAACGTTACTGATTTCGTCAAAGCCGGAACTTTTTTTATTTTGTAAGTTGGAAACAATGTTTGTGACTTCATGTCTATTCGTAGGAAAAAGGAAAATAGAACTTGGATTAGCAGGACCTAAAAAGTCAGTAAAACACCTGTCAGAAGGGGGGATATTTTTAGCCAGATCGTTACCAATTGAGGAAAAGTAATTATTGAAAATATTCGCTATATATTTTGGATCTTCAAAAATTTCATTATTATTCCTGATTCTATTTATTTCAGAAACTCCTTTAGTTAAGTTCATCGCCTGTTTGATGATTTTCCATGTGTTTTGGGTATCGTGTTTGAACATTTCCAAACGATTTACAAAATATTTTCTTTTTTCTAAACGAATGATATTGATTAATGTGTTTTTATAGGACGTATACTTTAATTTTGCTTTCTCAGTACCTTTTAATTTGTATTTATAAAAAAGATTATTTTTTCGATTAATTGAGCGTAGAATAGATTTTGAAATCCAAGGAAGTTTTGGTGTTTTTTTATAATTTGTTTTGATTTTTTGTTTCGGCATAACTATGTCCAGCTGATTGCTTAATATTTGGGAAAAAGCTTCATATGAATTATTTATGTTTTCATTTATGTAAACACTCGACCAATCATAATTTTCCAAATTAATACCAAGACGTGCCAATCTTTCGGCGTTAACTTTACGTCTGAATAGTGAGGAACTATTGGTATTTATAGGTTGTCTCAGTGGATAGTGCATTGCAATAGGGTAGTGATCAGTAATGTCCGAAATTATTATATAAGAATCAGGATGTGGGATTACATTTGAAAATATATTATCAATTAAAGTGGCAGATGTATTCGAAACGCGCGTTGGTTTGGAAACTAGTGGCAGACAAGAGGCCGATAAAATCAACTCAAGAAATTCTTGGGAAACGTTGTTGAGTTCATGGTTCAATAAGTCTATGTTAAAATCTCCCATCAGAAAAAAATCTTTATTGTCAAAATTAATATTTCTTAATAAATCTGAAAAATATTGTAAAAATTCTTTAGTACTAGAGCTAGGGGATCTATAAATAACACCGGCGATGATATTCTTATTTCCAGGAATCAAAATTTCAATGAAGAGGGATTCAATAATGTTGTTGCAAACAGAGATTTCATCCAAAATAGTATAATTAAGTGATTTGCGAACGTAGAGAGCAACACCACCACCAACTTTATTTTTTCTATTTTTATTGATGAACTCATAATCCTTTATATGAAATGGGTGGTTTAAATCGTGATTTAACCAAGTTTCCGTAAGGCCGATCAGAGAAAGTGGGTTTGACATGGGCTTATCTATAAGTGAAAGAAGGTCATCAAAATGTCGATTCAAACTTCTGATATTTAGGTGAAGTAAGGAAAATGTATTTAATTCAAATTCTTTCAAGACACGGGAAAACTGATTGACGGTTAAATAATTAGTAATTCCTCGTTGGGCTGGGTCATCGAAATCAAAATCAAACTCCAAGTTTACTGATGAAGAATTCATGCTATCTCTGATAAGATTGTCGTATAAATTAGTAGAGGTAAGAGAGGCATCATTATATTGCATAGGTCGATGTAACTCGAAGAAATCGTCATCACTAAGCCTATGGAAAGGCAATGATTGTCTATCAAACGAATCAGACATCGTCATAGATTAAAAAGTATTTTCTCATTACAGATATTTGGCGATTAAAAGAAATCATGTCTAAAATAGCGCTATCAGTAAGATATAGAGGATGTGGGGAATGAACAACGTCCACATGAAGTAAGGTTGGAGACGAGTAGATGGATAACAAATGCAAATGGAAGAAAGTGGTGATAAAGAACAAAAAACGATTGGAGAAATGAACACACGATGATGATGATGATGATGATGATGATGATGATGATGATGAATAAGAAAGGAGATACAAACACAGAGTCTCTGATGGCACAACAAACTTAGGGCAATCTAAAGGCTGGAACATCATAGGAAAGAATAATCAGCATTAGAGCAAATAACAAGAACTTGTATAATGAGGGATTTTGATAGAATAGAGGTATAAATCATCAAATATACTTGTAACAAAATTCATTCTAATGAGGGAAAAATGGCAACATTTTCTACAAAGTAGCAAATACTACTATACTGATAAAACAACCCTTATTTAGATAACTTGGAAGATATTTCATTCGCACCACTAAGGACAAACGAAAAAAGGATAAACATATAGATTGAGGATGTATTCTTTCAAATAGATAAGTTTACGCGTACGAGAACGTAAGTCAGTATCAAAAGCCACATAGATTCACGCCGCCCCCCCCCCAAAAAAAAAAAAACATATAAGGCTATCCGCACAGAAAATATAGAAGTATTACTTACAATACGTATACTGTGACCTTATAGAAAGAAACAATCATTTTGAAATGAACGAGTGCCAGAATAATCCAACATTTAATCGTGGCAAGTATTTTGATTTGTAGGATAAACATGACTGTATAAACAATATGATTACGTTCTAGAATATGAACGAAGTTAGCATTTTGTAATATAAGAAGACATGCGCTACTCAGTTATCATGACAATGGATCAATGATAATCATTGCATATACAATACATCATTGTTCAGAATAAACGAATGAAAAGAATTTGACGGCATTTGTGTTTGACCGAACTAAGAACTGTCCATCTGACTAAGCTGTTAAAATACATCTTCTCGATTCTAATCGTTAAAAAAAAGAAGAAAATTGAGTAAAAAACAAATCAGCGTGACATAATTGCTTTACTAATGTTTTATTCACATCAAGATAAAATTAGGTTTACTAAGAGTAGCCTGGGCCAGGTATGTTTACCAGGCCAGTAGACGATTTTACATTTTGTAGGCACATCTGCTTTAAAATAATAAATAAAAACTTCAGCAATAGGAATCTAATGAACCACTTTCGCAATGTGTTGATTTTCTTTTCTTTTCTTTTTTTTTTACAAATTTGCTCAGTGATCATCCACTCAACCGACAAAACCCTTCCAAAATCCAAACGGTCCAAATGCAAACGCGGGCACAAACACTAGGTCGGGCAAACATTAAGATTCACTCAACCCAGCAACACACGGTGCATGCAATGTGTATCATGAATACGTATAACAAAAAAATGGCAGATGTAAAGGATCTGAATATAACGAAGAAGAATGTAGAAAAAAAAAAATTAAAAAGAAGAACCGATCACAAGTACGAAAAGGTTCATTATCCATATCTGGAAGAGGGGCGGGTAGCCCTTATATGCGTTATCAACCTTTAGTTTGCTTGCATTATGCCTGGAATTCATGTCATTTTCATTGAATGGAAGGGGAATCGTCCTCGCCGTGCAAAGAGAGCGAACGGCAATGTACCCCCACACGGTGCGCTGCGATAACTGCGCGGTACTATAAAAATTATCGTTTTTGAAAAAGTTTTGGGGGTGTTGTGTCAATTAAAATCGGCTCTAACAGAAAAACGGGCAGCTAAATTTGGTGTCCGCTTAAAGCTTAGACATCTGGCAAAATGATGATGATAGAATTTGAACGGAAATCCACGGAAATCTAAACGTTTCTAATGTAAATGCAAAAAAACATGGATAATCCTCCTATTTCGAGGAATATTAAACCTCCTGAAATGTGTCTTTATCCACTTTGAACCCGTTCACACGAAAAAAGAATATATCGGGATTATGTGGGTGCCATTTCAGATTCCTACATGAAAAACCTCGTGTGAAACGGGTTGTCGTTTTTCAACTAAGTTATCATATACGCGGCATTTCGCAAAATGTCACATTTTACGATTTGGGGTAGGAAATTTACAATAGTCCGGGTTATAATTGAGCAAGGTGCCACAAGAAAAAGGAGAAATTTTCATATAGTGCTTCTAGACCAGTTTTTTACGCTGAATATGAATATATGAGGTAACCAGGCTGTATCTTGAAAATTAACCCGTGAGGGCGCTTTTTTCAAAATGGCCGCCAAATTTTCAGAACATTTGAATTTTCGTACATAGATTTTGACATAAATATTCCATTGCCACAAAATTAGTGTCATATGAAAGACAAATAAATTTTCTACAATTTGGTACTATTTATAGGGGATAAGTAGGTCATTTGGCTGAGATTTTAAGTAGAAAACTGCATTTTTTGTCATTTTTTCCCAAAAATTGAAAATTTTGCAAATACATGATTTTACATAATTCTGAGAAAAATGAATGAATTACCTTGAAATGTTCCAGAAAACTTTATTGATATACTATTATCATGTGGATGAAATTCCAACTCTGTATCATTCTTCTTAGCAAATTTATAAGGTATCAAACTTGAATACTTCCATTTCAGAAATGTCGCTTTTTGTATGCATTTCCATAGACTAATACGTATAACATGTACTGTACATGTATAATATGTATAATGTATAGTTTAATAAAATTTAAATGCAATTATCTCCGCTATTTAACCACTTGGAGAGTTAAGAGTAGGCTTTTCTCTATCAGCTACATAAAACAAAATGTTGGCACATCAAGGCCTGACCCTCTCATGGGGTGGGGGTGTCGAAGTCACCCCCCCCCCTTGCCCTTGGCTATATCATGTTGTTGTATATTGCCTATTTGTTGGAAAAATCTCTGTTTTTTGGAGCACCCATTGAAGCAAAAACAGGCATTTCTGCTATACAGTACAATCACTTTGATTGCTTTGAAACCACTTGGAGAGGAAAGAGTATATAGGCTTTGTTCTACCAGCTACATACAAAGTGGCACATCGAAGCCTACCACTCTCGGGGGGGGGGGTGGTTTGCTTAATATTGCCAATTTATTTGAAAATTCACAATTTTGGACCCAACATTGAGGCCAAAAATCGTTTGTGCTTTGTTGTACACCCCATTTTATTGATTTGAAACCACTTAGAGAGGAAAGAGTAGAGTTTGTTCTACCAGCTACATATAAATAAGCACTGGCACATTGAACCCTAGCCCTCTCATGGGCTGTCTAAGTCACCCCCCCTCTATATCATGTATATTGCCGATTTATTGGATATTTCTCCATTTTGGATCACCCATTCAGGCAAAAGCGCGTTCCTACTATATAGTACAGCCAATTTTATTTTCTTGCAATGAATTGGAGAGGAAAGATTAGGCTTTGCTCTATCAGCTACATATCAAGAAGTGTTGGCAAATCAAAGCCTATCCCCTTCAGAATGTTCAGGGGGCTGTTGAATTTACCCCACCAATTTTCGGTAATTGACTATCTATTGGACAGTCACAATTTGCATCACCCATTGAGGCAAAGGGCGTTTCTACTGCATAGTACAGCAAATTTCTTTTCTAGCAATGACTTGGAGAGGAAAGAGTAGGCTTTGCTCTATAAGCTACATATAAAGAAGTGTTGGCAAATCAAAGCGTATCTCCTTCAAGCGGCTGTAAAAGTTACCCCACTAATTTTCGGTTTTTGGCTATTTGTTGAAAAGTCACCATTTTGGAGCCCCCATTGAAGCAAAAAGGCGTCTCTGATATATAGTTCTACCACTTTTATTGCCTTGAAACCACTTAGAGAGGAAAGAATAGGCTTTGCTCTATCAGCTACATAATTTTGTGCTGGTAAATAAAAGCCTACCCCCTTCTGGGGGCTGTCGAAATCACCCCCTCACCCCTTTGCGTTATTACCTATTTATTGGAAATTCACCTTTTTTGAGCCCCCATTGAGGTAAAAAGACATCTCTGATATAAAGTTCTGCCACTTTTACTGCCTTGAAACCAATTAAGGAGGAAAGAATATGCTTTGCTCTACAAAGAAGTGCTGGCACATTGAAGCTTACCTATCTTGGCGGCTGTCAAATCACCCCACCCCTCTTGCATTATTGCCTAATTATTTGAAAATTCACAATTTTTGAGCCCCCATTGAGGCGATATGCACTTCTGCTGTATAAAACACCCAATTTCATTTTCTTGAAACCACTTGGAGAGGAAAGAGTAGGTTCCCATCTTTCAGCTATATATAACGAATTGCTGCCATATCGAAACCTGACCCACTTCAGGGGACTATATAGATGTTACCCCACCTTTTTTACGATTTTTTTCCAATTCATTGGAAAACTCGCCATTTTGGAGCCCCATTGAGGCAAAAAAGTGTTTCTGGTATATAGTAGAGCCACTTCTTTATATGTAGCTGTTAGAGGAAAGCCTACTCTTTCCTCTCCAAGTAGTTTCAAGGCGGTAATAGTGGTAGAACTATATATCAGAACCGCCTTTTTGCCTTAATGGGGGCTCCAAAATGGTGAATTTTCCAATAAATAAGCAATAATGAAAAAGGGGTGGGGTGATTTCAACAGCCCTCTGATGGGGATAGGCTTTTATTTGCGAGCATGTCTTTATATGTAGCTGTTAAAGCAAAGCCAAGTTTTTCTCTCCAAGAGTTTTCAAGGGTGAAAAAAGGCAGAAACATAATCAGAAATGACTATCTGCCCCAATGGGGGCTCCAAAGTGGTTATTTTTTCAATAAATAGGCAATAATGCAAAAGGGATGGGTGATTTCGACAGCCTCCTGCTGTTTGCCTGCACTTCTTTATATGTGGCTGATAAAGCAAAACCTATTCTTTCCTCCCTAAGTGGTTTCAAGGATTTAAAAGTGGCAGAACTATATATCAGAAACGCCTTTTTTCCTCAATGGAGGCTCCAAAATGGTGAATTTCAAGGGGGGGGGGTAATTTCGACAGTCCCCTAAAGGGAGTAGGCTTTTATTTGCCAGCACATCTTTTTATGTAGCTGATAAAGCAAAACCTATTCTTTACTCCCTAAGTGGTTTCAAGGCAGTAATAGTGGCAGAACTATATCAGAAATGCCTTTTTGCCTAAATGGGGGCTCCAAAATAGTGAATTTTCCAATAAACAGGCAATAATGCAAAAGGGATGGGGTGATTTCAACAGCCTCCCGGAGGGGGTAGGCTTTTATTTGCCAGCACTTCTTTATATGTGGCTGATAAAGCAAATCCTATTCTTTCCTTTCCAAGTCATTGCAAGAAAATGAAATTGGCTATATAGTAGAAACGCACTTTTGCCTCAATGGGTGATTCAAAATGGTGTAATTTCCAATAAATAGGCAATATACATGATATAGAGGGGGAGGGGTTGACTTAGACAGCCCCTGAGAGGGATATTTTTCGATGTGCCAGCGCTTCTTAATAATTTGTAGCTGATAGAGCAAAGCCTACGCTTTTCTCTCAAAGTAATTGCAAGAAAATAAAATTGGCTGTATGATATAGAAACGCCCTTATGCCTCAATGGGTGATCCAAAATGGTGAAATTTCCAATAAATAGGCAACATACATGATATAGAGGAGGGGTGACTTAGACAGCCCCTGAGAGGGGTAGGGTTCGATGTGCTAGCGCTTATTTATGTAGCTAGTAGAACAAACTCTACTCTCTCAAATTAATAAAATACTATTTAAGCACAAACGCTTTTTTGCCTCAATGTTGGGTCCAAAATGGTGAATTTCCAAATTCATTGGCAATAAGCAAAAGGGGGAGGGGTGACTTCCCCAGCGCCCTCCCCCCCCCCCCCCCCGAGAGGGGTTGGCTTCGATGTACGTGCCACTTCTTTTGATATAGCTGGTAGAACAAACATGACAAAGCTTACTCTTTTCCTCTCCAAGTGGTTTCAAAGTAATTAAAGTGGCTGTACTGTATAGCAGAAATGCCTTTTGCCTCAATGGGTGCTTCAAAAAATAGTGATTTTTCCAACAAATAGGCAATATACAACAACATGATATAGCCAAGGGCAAGGGGGGGGGGGGTGACTCCGACACCCCCACCCCATGAGAGGGTCAGGCCTTGATGTGCCAACATTTTGTTTTATGTAGCTGATAGAGAAAAGCCTACTCTTAACTCTCCAAGTGGTTAAATAGCGGAGATAATTGCATTTAAATTTTATTAAACTATACATTATACATATTATACATGTACAGTACATGTTATACGTATTAGTCTATGGAAATGCATACAAAAAGCGACATTTCTGAAATTGAAGTATTCAAGTTTGATACCTTATAAATTTGCTAAGAAGAATGATACAGAGTTGGAATTTCATCCACATGATAATAGTATATCAATAAAGTTTTCTGGAACATTTCAAGGTAATTCATTCATTTTTCTCAGAATTATGCAAAATCATGTATTTGCAAAGTTTTCAATTTTTGGGAAAAAATGACAAAAAATGCAGTTTTCTACTTAAAATCTCAGCCAAATGACCTACTTATCCCCTATAAATAGTACCAAATTGTAGAAAATTTATTTGTCTTTCATATGACACTAATTTTGTGGCAATGGAATATTTATGTCAAAATCTATGTACGAAAATTCAAATGTTCTGAAAATTTGGCGGCCATTTTGAAAAAAGCGCCCTCACGGGTTAATTTTCAGGATACAGCCTGGTTACCTCATATATTCATATTCAGCGTAAAAAACTGGTCTAGAAGCACTATATGAAAATTTCTCCTTTTTCTTGTGGCACCTTGCTCAATTATAACCCGGACTACAACCTTCATGCAAATTTCCGAATGAAATATTTTGCTGAAGTGCTCTTCAAAGTGTTGTCTTTCAGCTGGGCATGACAAAAATAAAAAATCTAAAATTTCCCAAAATGACTTTTGGCGCACTTTTGTTTCGCCCCGGCCCACTGTGCGCCCCAACCCCCGATCTGAAGAATTACGTCACTTGACGTACGTGATTTCAATTGATATATAGCCCCAACATCCATTGACTATTCATCAAGCTTACACATTAAAAAAAAATTGAGAGTTGTCAAACACAACACAAATATACATTAAAATAACAACAAAATGACATACTATAGTAAGAAATTAATTCAAAAATTGAGAACTTAGTAGAATAAAGTGAATAAAATGTTGAAATGTTTGACCCCCGTCTCCCACACTCGATTTATTACTTATTAGACAATGATATGGAATTAAGCTGATATGCCTTTATTTGTGTACGATATTCTTAGCTAAAGTCATGATATGACCATTGACATAATTATGGGTTATAGATTTTTATAGTTTGATCACACCATATCCACTTTAAGTTCATGGAAATTCCAGCAGCAATACATGTTGTCATGGGTACGACACAAATTTTCTTTATTGAAAAGTATCACGACACAAACGTTGAAACTGTATGTGCAAAGGCCTTTAATGGCGAACTCCGCTGGGTTGATACATAGCCTATGGGTGACGAACATACGTGCCCCCCCCCCCAAAAAAAAATGAGAGGTCTAGATAATTGCGTATCGCGTAAAATTAATAAAAAGTTGCAAGCGAGCGAACGAGCAAAGATTTCGACATTTTTATTTCGTACAAAAATCAAATTTTGTGAAAGATTTTGACAAAAATATTCAGAAAAAAAATATCATATTTCACTATTCTCTTTGTCCTTTTCTTTTTTATCCTCTCTCTCTCTCTCTCTTTAGGTGATCTGTCGACTGACAGATCAACTATTAATTTCGTATGAATTTTCTTTGTTCTTATTTATCTATTATTCATTTTCATTTTTCCGCCCTTTTCTTGTTAGCACAAAATCTCAAAATCTACAGCTTTAATTGTCATCAAAATATGATCAGTTATGGGGACTTATCATTACATGCGTATGAAACAAGTTCAAGGTCAAAAGGTCATCATGACGTCATCTAGACGCAATTATGTAAAATCACATTATCAATCGAATCTTCATTGTCATTTATTAAAAAAATCAACCATATTTACACCACATCAACTTCAGGTCAAGGGTCAACTGTTGATACCATCAAAGGTCATGTAGAGTTCACATTTTCAAAATTTTAAAATGCTCAAAATCATTTTTTGACAAAAGTTGAGTATGAATCGGGTCGTTTTACGCATTTCAAAAATGTGCGCGCGCGCACGGTTACGGGCGCGCTATCGCGCGTTACGGCACTATACAATAATATCAATGCTTCGATAATAATTATACTTCTGAGGATTTTGATACCTTCATGAACCTTCTACGACAAGTAATAACGGAATTAGCCTCCATCAAAGTTTACAGCACGCGCGCGCGCTATGTGCAAAAACATGCCCATATATACTTTTAAAATCAGGCAATTATTTCACAAACATAATTTTTCCGCGCAGAGATAATCATTCTCTTGCGCATTAAACTCCTAATTATTTCCTTATACGAGTAAGTAATTGTAACTCACGAAATTTTGGGGATGAAATGGAAGTCCTCCTCCCCTTGAACACAACTTAACGTTTTGGTACAACAGCGCGAAAATCCCTTGTTTTCATGCACCCACTGAGAAAAACTCAATAAATACCGCCCAGATACAAAATTGTATTTAACGATGTTGTTAAGTGAAAATAGAAACGTTTCATACTCCATGGGCCCCACGGATGAATAGCTAATATGAAAAACGCTTCTGATTGGTTACTGGTTAGTATTTTTAGCCAAATGCGCGTGTAACAATGATCTTGATTGGTCAGTTCATTTAGCGATCGATCGCTTATCTTTGTGTTACGCTCCCCAGGTCTATTCATTTTGTGAATAACTGAAATTCTAAAGAAGCGGACAGTGAGGTAAAATACCTCATTCAATGTATTGAAAATTATATTTCCAAGGGATCATTCTGATAGGTACTCATCCGTGTCCTGCCAACGATCACTTCAGTAAGTAATACTAACCAACAAAACCATAATTTGAAATTGCCCTTATTGAGACTCCAAACAATCGCCTCGCCATGCAATACCAGCTAACTATATGACTATAGTACCATTCAGCCACCTAAAACCACCAACACCTTACATTTTGATTCTTTTTGGCCAATCTCTTAAATATGATGGCGCCAATTAGGTATGGAACAAGTAAATTACCCACTCATTTCCAAAATGCTCAATCCTGAATCTGTATTCAAGTTTCTATACAAAATGTAATCATCATCCCACCCCTGAAATTGTATTACAGTCTGAATTGACATTACAATATTTTTATCTGTCTACCATTATACACAACTTCCAAGCATTAAAAGAAAAAACGAAAGAGAGAAGGACTTTCAGCCCAAAATAACTAGGCATATTGACGGTAGACAGTTGAAGGGGCTGCATATGCAAGGAAATGGCTATTAACTTTTGAAAATAAAACTTTTGAAAATGTATGCATTTTCAAAATTAAATTATATTTCTTCCCTGATGACAGTCCCAAAAGACATTTTTAAGGAATAAGAAAGAATTAATTTTAATTTTATTTGGGGAGGAAGAGATAGAATAAAACGCAAGGTTCTATATCAAGACTATTCTGTTGGAGGAATGAGAGCTCCAAATTTTGAGGTCTTTGTTAAGACCCAACGAATAATGTGGATTAAACGTTTGCTAGATGGAGGGAAAAGTTCGGGTTGGAAAGCAACCTTCGAATAATTTTTTAGCTCTTTAGGTGGTCGAATCATATTTCTGTGTGATTATGATACGAGTAGAATGAATTTGAAAGGTATACCATTATTTTACATAGATATGCTGAAGGCATGGCACGAATTGGATAAGTGTAGACATTTTGGAGGGAAAAGTAATCCCATTATTTTTAATAACAAGCGTCTATGCCTTAATAATAAGACCTTTTTTATATTGAATTATTTCAGAAAGGTATAGTTAAGGTCTCGGATATAATAGTTGGAGGTCAATTAAGACCAGTTTCATACGGGTATAATCTGAAATTTTCATCTGAAAACTTGCTCAAAATTCAAAAGATATTTTCAGTAATAACAGAAGAGTGGATACAAAATGATTTTATGGAAATGGATACAGACAACTTTGAAATTCAATTGATGATATGTGGGCATGTTCAGAAACTATGTGATATAAAATCTAGACGAATATATGACCACTTCACTGAGAATTTTCAAATTGATTATGTATTTCATGTTACAGATGGGCAATCCGAATATGATTTGGGAATGGGGGAACTGAAAGAAGTATTTTTGAGACTGAAATGTGCAATGCTATGCAATAAACACAGATAATTTCAATACAAACAATTACAAGGGGCTGTGTACACGAAAAGGGAACTTTTTAAATTTGGTTTTGAGACAGATAAATTGTGTTCCTTTTGTAAAAAAGAAGTTGAGTCTTACCAACATTAATTTTTTTTTATTGTCCTGAAGTTAAGCGATTATGGAAAGAGATGAGTAAAATATTTCAACTGAATGAACTTGGCAGTGACGTTTGGAAAACAATTGTCATGGGGATATCTGGAAATACTACAAGAGTAGCTTTAATAAACTGTATTATATTCTTAATTAAGTATATTATTTTTAGTTCAAGAAAACAGGGAATATTGCCAACCGTACAGAAAGTGACACATTTGGTTAAAGAGTATAGAGATACGGAATATCAAATAGCGTTTAAAAAGGGGAAGCTGGGGGTGCACTTAAGGAAATGGGAACAAATCAGCAATGCATACCTTTCTTAATACTATGGATGTATTGGTTGCTTCATTTTGTTTCTGTTTTGTTTTGTTTATTTGTTCAAATACAGATAGTTGTACCAGAGCAGGATGCATCGTGTGTGGGTGTACGTGTGTAGATGGATGTGTGAGTTTTGTGACGGGGAAGAGGGGGGGGGGAGCTGTGAGTGGTGGTGAGTTGAAGTGAGCTTGTGTGAGTGTCTGGGGTGAGAGATTAGGGGGGAGGGGGTATGGGGATATGGTGAGTGTGTAGGGACGTTTTAGGATAACCTTCCTCTAATTAACCTTTAAAATAATCTTTTATCCTTTTTTCTTTCTTGTACAATAAATATGTGCAAAAGAGATTATTTCTATTCTATTCAGGGAAAAGGCCATTTTTTACAAAATGTTTTTTTTCTTCATTTTTTCGATTGATATGGGTTTTTCCCATCTGCTTTCACATTGTTATAGAAGAGAAATTTGGCAGTTTAATTTCATTTGTAATCATTTAAAAAATATTCGTAATCTCATTGATATTGATATATTTATTTGTTTGATTGTTTATTGATTTTATATACATACAAAGAATCTTTATTTATATGAATTGTGATTGTAAACTTATTGATTTGAAAGAGGAAGAAAATAAAATATTACTCAAAACAAAAAAATTAACGACAAAGTATATTTTTAACATGGATTTGAATCTGTCTGCTGAACCTGCTTGTTTTATACATTTCGCAATGTCTTTAACCAAACATCCAACATTCAGTACCTGGTTACCTCCTCCAAAAAACTTAACCATCAATCTCCGACATACTCCTAGATATAAGCAATACAAATGTAAGACAAATCGATTTCGCAATAGCCCCATACCATATTTCATAGATCTCCTGAATAAAGACATGCCCAATCAATAAACCCATTGCTCACTTGAAAGAAATACCAGCCTACTTGCAATATCAAGTTTTTTCATGAATGAGGAAATCAACTCTTTTATTTAATATCCATATATTTTTATTGATCTTTTACAGCTTACTTATTTTGTTTTTATTATTCTTAATTTACCTTTTCCTCATTATCTTATGTACATGTATGTAAATTTTCATTGCCTAAGCATTCTTGCCTATACACATATTTCTCATGTCAGTTTTTACAAAGGTGTACTGCTTTTTAATGTTTGAAATATGTAATGAGTCTTTTAATTGTTTTTACTTTGTATACATGACCAATTCAGCCATTTGGCTGCGACTCATGTTTTTAATAAACCTTGAATTGAATACTTTGAGGTAGGTAGTTCCAGAGTTGAGGGCATGCTGAATAAAAAGATCCGGCGCCGCCCCAAAACAAAGAACTATCATAATTTTTTTTATAACTTTAGCCTCGGTCAGGGATTATATAGAGACTTGTAGCCATTTTCTTAACAACAAAAAATATATCCTAAAAAATCAGAGCGATTTAAAAAATAACAAGGCCAATTAGAGTTTAATCTTCAATTTTAAGGCATTAGCATTCGTGGCAGGTGAAATGGGGAAGTTAATTTCATGAGGCAAAACCATCGTTGAAGAGGGCAAACCCCGGCCTGTTACGAACCATGGAAAACCTATTTATCACCCTTGGCCAGTTATTTAAGTATCTAAACATGTATTTCTTGACCTTGATGGGTCAGAAAAAAAACCCCGCAAATACATACGCAACGTGCCGATTCGAGCAAAGTCGCTCGCCAAAGCATGCAGTCATTTGTATTTCAATATCACTTATACACTAGTACATGTAGATAAAGGACATGACCTTATTCTATATAAATTTGCCCAAGGTACATAACTTTTGGCATTGGTTCTATTTTAGACTCGAGAGCCTGTATATACTGTATATATATATATATTTCTTTTCACACAATTTCTTTCACACAATATTTAAATATAAAAGAGTTGCCAAAGCTGTAGTACATGTATAACTTCACACACATATATATATATATATATGTGTGTGTGTGTGTGAGGGTGTGTGTGAGGATGGGTGTGTGTGTGTGTGTGTGTGAGTGTGTTTATTCATATATATAATATGAAAGATTATAATAATATAAATGTTATGTAATGTTGAAAATGATATATATATACTGTATATATATCAAATCAACATCAAAATCAACATCAAAAACCCGATGGACGTCACCTGGAGGAAGAAATTTCCACATCGACAGATATACATGTAGTGTGGAACGTCATCTCGACAACTTTCTACGATACCTAGCCTGATCCCATCCAACACCGTGCCATACAGAGTCTGCAAAGCAATAAAGCATCATCATCAAACCAGCAGACAAAGAGGGAGCTGTGGTGATCCAGAACAGGGAGGACTACATCTCTGAAGACAGACGACAACTCTCTGACGAGGAGTACTATGAACACCTTCATGCAGACCCTACAACAGATTGTGTCAAGCAAGCAACAGTGGCGTAACAGGCGGGGGGGGGGGGTCAGGGGGGGCAAGTTGCCCCCCCTGGCGGATTTCACCGGGAAAATAAAAGAAAAGCGGGAAAAAGAAAAAAAAGGGGAAGAAAGAAAGGGAAAGGGGAAGGAAAGGGGAAAAGGAAAGAGGGGAAAGGAAAGGGACAGGGAAAAGAAAACGAAGAATTTTTTTTAATGGGAAAGGAAGGAAAGCGGGAAATGTACAAAAAAAGAACAATTGAGAAAGAACAAATCATTCCGAAAAAGGCCTATGTAATGCAATAGCACCGTGGGAAATAAATCAAAAGATGAAAAAATTGCAAAAAATAGCGGGAAACGTAGGTAGAATGGGATTAGTCAAAAGCTAAATTGGAAAACAAAGAAAAGGGACAAGAAAAAAATAATATGATGACCGGGCTGCCGATGATTGAAATTAATGAGTGGGAAGAAAGATGGACTGCAAACAACATTGTGCTATAAGTTTGCTAAATTATATTCAAATAAGCTACCGGGGCTTTGCCCCAGACCCCAAGCAGGCTCTTTATTTATAACCTTCAAATGGCTCTATAACGCCCCCCCGTTCAATCATGTTCAATCACTGGCATACAGGCGCGAGGGGGGGGGGGTCTTGGTTAAACACCCAAGAGGAAATAAAAGAAATTATAGGAGACAACGTATAATGAAATGAATGGAAACAATGTAATGTGTTATTTGCTGAATATATAATGGAAAAATATATCACATAATTAGAATTTAATTTCAATAGGCAATTTTTTTCCAGCTCGCTTTGCACGCTAGCACTTTTTACAAAGTTTTCCCACATTGCTATGATTTGCCCCATCAAAATATTTGGTTAATTACGCAACTGGGTTGAATCTATATGTGTTGTGTAAAAGCTGTATTCTATATATACCTGCGATTTGATTAAAATAGAGGCAATCTGCGAGGTTTAAATGGCTTTGATATCATGAAGGTCGGGGGCTCCGCCCCGGACCCCAACCGCACAGCACTTTGTATGGAAGGGTTGGGCCATGGCCCCAAAAGTTCTACAAAGAACAAACAAAAAAGGGGGAAAGGAAAGCAAAGAAAAAGTGTAGGATATGATTTTATTTACTGAATATGTCAAAAAATAGCTCAAAGTTAGATTCTCATGAAGCGGTGATTTTTTCTCACTCCCTTCAGTCGCTCGGGACAGCTTTTTAGCACATGTGCTGTAGCTGCACCCCTCGTTTTTTATTTTTTTTTACTCTTCACTGCCGCAAAGAATCATGTTCACAGTGGCGTACATACCACAAAAAAGGAATCTAAAGAGACTGAGAAGAGTGAAATATATTATTCTCTGGATATCATGTCAAAATCTATCCCAAAATTGGATATTTGTATTAAAAAGGTCAAAATTTTTGTTCGCTCGCTTCGCTCGCTCGCAACTTTTTTAAAGATAAATTCTGCCCAATACGCGATATCTGGCCTTCTCAAAATAGTCGCCTCATTACACCATTACGCCTGTTCAATGCATGATATGACCGGGAATTTTTAGGCTCTTGCCCCCCCTGGCCACCGACCCCTGTTACGCCGCTGGCAAGCAATGGACTTTATGGATAACTTAAGTAGTGTAAGTGAGTATCATACGCTTGTGCCAGAAGTACCCAGGGTAAGTGAATTTTACATGCTTCCTAAAATTCATAAACTACCAAATTGAAGATAGTAAGTGATGTCACTGAATGTGATGAGAATGACGCGCAAGAAGTCGTATCCAAAGCCAAAGATCACAAAATCATTCCTCCAGGAAGACCCATAATATCTAGTGTCAAATGTCTTACTGAAAAAATGTCAGAGTGCGTCGACAGATACTTCAGGCGTGCCCAGGCGCGGATCCATGGGGGGGGGCCGAGGGGGCCTTGGCCCCCCCCCCCCCCTTCGGCAAAAAAAAAGAAGAGAGGGAAAGAAAGAGAAAAAAGAGGGGAAAGAAAAGAAGAAAACAAGAGGGGGAAGAAGGGAAGAAAAAAGAGAGAGGAAAAGGGGGGGAAAGAAAAGAAGAAAAGGGAAGAGGGGGAAGGAAGGGAAGGAAAAGGGAGAGGAAAAGGGGAAAGAAAGAGAAGGAAAAAGAGAGGGAAAGGAAAAGGAGAAAAAAAAGAGAGAGAGGGGAAGAGGGGAAAGGAAGAGAAGAAAAAGAGAGAGAGGAAAAAGAGGAGAAAAGGAGAAAAAAGAAGAAGAGAAGAAAAGGGAGGGGGAAGGAGAGGGGGAAGAAAAAAGAGGAAGAGGGGAAAAGAAAAGGAGAGAGAGGAAGAGGGAGGAATAAAGAGAAGAAAAAAGAGAGGGGAAAGAAAAGAAGAAAAAAGAAGAGGGGAAAGAAAAGAAGAAGAAATAGGAGAAGAAGAGGGGAAAGAAAGAGAAAAAAGAGGAAGAGGGGGAAGGAAGAGAAGAAATAGGGAGGGGGAGGGGGAAGAAAAAAGAGGAAGCAGGGAAAGAAGAGGGGGGGGGAAGAGAGAGGAAGAAGGGAAAGGAAAAGGCGAAAAAGGAGAGAGAGGAAAAGGGAAGAAAGAAGAGAAAAAAGATAGAGAAGGGGGAAGAAAAGGGGAAAGGAAGAGAAGAAAAGGGAGGGGGAGAGGGGGAAGAAAAAAGAGGAAGAGGGGAAAGAAAAGGAGAAAAAGGAGAGAGGAAGAGGGAGGAAAGAAGATAAAAAAAAGAGAGAAAGAAAAGAAGAAAAGGAGAGAGGAAGAGGGGAAGGACGATAAGAAAAAAAGAGGAAGAGGAGGAAAGAAAATGATGTTCGAACCAAAAGGGCGCCGAAATGATGTTCGAATGAATGTCAAAATGATGTTCGAACTGGGGGCGCCAGATTGATACTCGAACTAGGGGGGGGGGGAGTGGGCCGAATCGATGTTCGAACTAGGGGGACGCCAAATTGATACTCGAACTAGGGGGGCTCAGAATTGATGTTGGAACTAGGGGGCGCAAAATTGATACTCGAGCTAGGGGGGCCGAAATTATATTCGAACTAGAGGCGCCAAATTGATGTTGGACCTACATGTAGGGGCGCCGAATTGATATTCGGAATTAGGAGGACGCCGAAATGATGTTCGAAGGGATGTTAAAATGATGTTCGAACTGGGGGCGCCAAATTGATACTCGAACTAGGGGGGGGGAGGGGCCGAATCGATGTTCGAACTAGGGGGACGCCAAATTGATACTCGAACTAGGGGGGCTCAGAATTGATGTTGGAACTAGGGTGCGCCAAATTGATACTCGAACTATGGGGCGCCAAATTGATGTTGGACCTACATGTAGGGGCGCCGAATTGATATTCGATCTAGGAGGGCGCCAAAATGATGTTCGAAGGGATGTTAAAATGATGTTCGAACTGGGGGCGCCAAATTGATACTCGAACTAGGGGGAAGGGGGCGAATCGATGTTCGAGCTAGGGGGGCGCCAAACTGATACTCAAACTAGGGGGGCGCCGAATTGATGTTCGAACTAGGGGGGCGCCAAATTGATACTCGAGCTAGGGGGCGAAATGATTTTCGAACTAGGGAAACCAAATTCAGTTCGAAGGGATGCCAAAATGATGTTCGAACTGGGGGTCGAATTGATGTTCGAACGGGAAGGGGGGGGGGCGAATTGATGATCGACCTACATGTAGGGGCGCCGAATTGATACTCGAACTAGGGGGGGGGGCGCCGAATCGATACCTAGGGAGGCCAAATAGATGTTCGACGTAGGGGGGCGCCGATTGAATATTCGAACTAGGGTCGCCAAATTGATGTTCGAACTAGGGGGCGCCGAATTGCTATTCGAACTTGGGGCGCCAAATTGATGTTCGAACGAAGGGGGCGCCAAATCGATGTTCGAACTAGGGGGACGCCAAATTGATACTCGAACTAGGGGGGCTCAGAATTGATGTTGGAACTAGGGGGCGCCAAATTGATACTCGAGCAAGGGGGGGGGGGGCGAAATGATATTCGAACTAGGGGCGCCAAATTGATGTTGGACCTACATGTAGGGGCGCCGAATTGATATTCGAACTAGGAGGGCGCCGAAATGATGTTCGAAGGGATGTTAAAATGATGTTCGAACTGGGGGCGCCAAATTGATACTCGAACTAGGGGGGGGGGGGAGGGGGCCGAATCGATGTTCGAACTAGGGGGACGCCAAATTGATACTCGAACTAGGGGGGCTCAGAATTGATGTTGGAACTAGGGGGCGCCAAATTGATACTCGAGCTAGGGGGGCCGAAATTATATTCGAACTAGAGGCGCCAAATTGATGTTGGACCTACATGTAGGGGCGCCAAATTGATATTCGGAATTAGGAGGACGCCGAAATGATGTTCGAAGGGATGTTAAAATGATGTTCGAACTGGGGGCGCCAAATTGATACTCGAACTAGGGGGGGGGAGGGGCCGAATCGATGTTCGAACTAGGGGGACGCCAAATTGATACTCGAACTAGGGGGGCTCAGAATTGATGTTGGAACTAGGGTGCGCCAAATTGATACTCGAACTATGGGGCGCCAAATTGATGTTGGACCTACATGTAGGGGCGCCGAATTGATATTCGATCTAGGAGGGCGCCAAAATGATGTTTGAAGGGATGTTAAAATGATGTTCGAACTGGGGGCGCCAAATTGATACTCGAACTAGGGGGGGGGAGGGGCCGAATCGATGTTCGAACTAGGGGGACGCCAAATTGATACTCGAACTAGGGGGGCTCAGAATTAATGTTGGAACTAGGGTGCGCCAAATTGATACTCGAACTATGGGGCGCCAAATTGATGTTGGACCTACATGTAGGGGCGCCGAATTGATATTCGATCTAGGAGGGCGCCAAAATGATGTTCGAAGGGATTTTAAAATGATGTTCGAACTGGGGGCGCCAAATTGATACTCGAACTAGGGGGGAGGGGAGAATCGATGTTCGAGCTAGGGGGGCGCCAAACTGATACTCAAACTAGGGGGGCGCCGAATTGATGTTCGAACTAGGGGGGCGCCAAATTGATACTCGAGCTAGGGGGCGAAATGATTTTCGAACTAGGGAAACCAAATTCAGTTCGAAGTGATGCCAAAATGATGTTCGAACTGGGGGTCGAATTGATGTTCGAACGGGAAGGGGGGGGCGAATTGATGATCGACCTACATGTAGGGGCGCCGAATTGATACTCGAACTAGGGGGGGGGGCGCCGAATCGATGTTCGAACTAGGGTCACCACATTGATGTTTGAACTAGGGGGCGCCGAATTGATATTCGAACTACATGTAGGGGCGCCAATTTGATGTTCCAACTGGGGGCGCCAAATTGATGTTCGACCTAGGGAGGCCAAATAGATGTTCGACGTAGGGGGGCGCCGATTGAATATTCGAACTAGGGTCGCCAAATTGATGTTCGAACTAGGGGGCGCCGAATTGCTATTCGAACTTGGGGCGCCAAATTGATGTTCGAACGAGGGGGGCGCCAAATTGATGTTCGAACTAGGCGGCGCCAAAATGACGTTCGAACTATGGGGCGCCGAATTGATGTTTGAACAAGGGGGAGGGGGCGAACTAATTTTCGAACTAGATGGGGGCGCCAAATTGATGTTTGAACTGGGCGGGGCGCCAAATTGATGATCGAACTAGGGGAGCGCCGAATTGATGTTCAAACTAGCGGGGCGCCAAATTGATGTTCGAACTAGGGGAGCGCTAATTTGATGTTTGACCATAAGGCGACATGTTTCAGAAGGGGGAGGGCAAAGTGATATTTCACATGGCGCCAAAATCATGTTCAACCGAGGGCGCTAAATTGACCTTGAACTTAGGGGGCTCCATGCAAATTCATGTTCGACCAGGGGCGCAACATTGCTCGTATTGCCTGTTTATAGTGAAATTTATTTCCTGCCCAAAAAGGTTAAATTAATGCGGCTGATTTAAAATATCCTGTTTTTACGATAATAGACAAAAATCAATGTGCTCGAGTTTGAAGTTTGTTTTGCAAGATAGGTAACCTATTCAGGGTCAGAAAAGGGGTAAATATCAAATTCAGCTGGCACTACGCGCTCGCAATATTTGATTAGTGAGGTGTGTATCCTCTCCATCGATCACACGTACATAAGTCCTTAAAATGTTAGTGTTTTTCAAGTCAATATACATAGGCCGATCCAGGGGGAAAATTTTTTGCCCCCCCCCCCATGGTGGCGCAACAAAAAAAAGGGGAAAAAAAGAAAAAAAAGACGAAGAGAAAAAGGAAAAACTTTTAGAATAGGAATTATACCTTAAAAGAGTCCTTCTTAAGTCAGTATATAAAAAATTGAGCTCGCGCTACGCGCTCGCATCACTGTTTAGTTATATACGCATCTCAACCTCACAGGTTTTTTTTTATGCGAACGAGAAGCACAAGCTGAAAATATTTTATATTCTAATCTGACAACTGAAAAAGCTTCGCGCTCGCATTCATTTCTTAAAGGACAAGTCCACCCCCCAAAAAAAAATGTTGATTTGAATAAATAGAGAAAAATCAAACAAGCATTATGCTGAAAATTTCATCAAAATCGGATGTAAAATAAGAAAATTATGACATTTATAAAATTTTGCTTATTTTTCACAAAACAGTGATATGCACAACTCAGTGACATGCAAATGAGACAGTCGATAATGTCCCTCACTCACGAATTCCTTTGCTTTTATTGTTAGAGTTTTACAATATTTCATTTTTTACAGATTTTACAATATGAACCAACTTGATTGAACCATTTAGTATTAAACAATGCTAATTGCTCATGTTCAGGGAGGAATTAATCGTTGTTTCACACGACAACAGAGAAAAATTGAATATTTCATATTTCATATACTAAAATACAAAAAGAAGTAGTGAGTGAGTGATGTCATCAGTCTCCTCATTTGCATACCGACAAGGATTTGAATATAACTTGTGAAATTAAGCGAAACTTTAAAATGTTGTTGGCCTACCTATTATCTTTGTGTATTTCCTATAAGATTCTCAAAATATTCATTTTCAGGTGTCTCGATTGTCAAAATGAAGGCCTATGAGCTAGCGCTGTGCGCTCGCATTTTGATTGGTGATTTCTGTATACCTATACAGTGGCGTAACTACCAGGGGGCATGGGGGACACGTCCCCCCCAAAAAAAAAAAATTATTGTTTATTATAATGTTATATTTTATCATAATTATTTTACATAAGAAGCATTTTGTTCATGACTTTATGAAACAGTTTGCTCAGGGCCTATGTCTTCATTGTTCCTGGTGCTCGCGTGGACTGTTTAACGAGATGTATAATCATGTTGTACTAAAACCTCCCGTTTTCAAATCAATATACACCAAATATATTTCCTCACATTTCGAGTTATTATTGTTTTATGTAGTGACATTTGCTTCTTTTTCATGACTACTTAAAGTGATTGCCCAATTTTAGGGTCTTAATATAAAACATTTCCTGTCCATGCTTACGTTCGCATTAGTTGATTGGTGGGTGCCAGGTAAAAATGGCAGAGGTAATAATGGCAGAGGTAAAAATGGCAGAGGTGAAAATGGCAGAGGTAAAAATGGCAGAAATAAAAATGGCAGAGGTAATAATGGCAGAGGTAAAAATGGCAGAGGTAAAAATGGCAGAGGTAAAAATGGCAGAGGTAAAAATGGCAGAGGTAAAAATGGCAGAGGTGAAAATGGCAGAGGTAAAAATGTCAGAAGTAAAAATAGCAGAGGTAATAATGGCAGAGGTAAAAATGGCAGAGGTAAAAATGGCAGAGGCAAAAATGGCAGAGGTAAAAATGGCAAAGGTAAAAATGGCAGAGGTAATAATGGCAGAGGTAAAATGGCAGGGGTTATAATGGGAGAGGTAAAAATGACAGCTCTAGGTAAAATATGGTCAGTCTTAAACCCCCATGCAATGAATTGTCAAAATGCCCCCGCATGTAAAATCCTGAAGATTTTTCCACATTTTAATATTGGTACAGATCCATTTAAACAAATGACGATATAACTGTCGAAAAATATTTCCGCTTGAGTGAGCACCACTTACTTTTGAAAAGTTATTGAAAAATGGGGTACCGGTTTGTTAAAAAGCCGAGAAAAAAAAGTTTTCAATCCAAAATGAAAGGGGATTTGGTTAAGGGGGAAAATTACACAAAAATTATTTTAACTAAATGAAGTTCTTTTAGGTCAGAAAACGAATTACAACAAAAATAATAACAATTAGATAATAAACAATGTTTTTTTTTATGTTTGAAAAATAACAGATTTGTATCAAATCTCTACATTTTAGCATACCAAGCTAATTACCAAGAGGGTGCTGCTTATGGTGTACAAAATACCCAACAGTACTTCCGCTTCCAAGGGTTATGACCATCAAGGCGTTTATATCATATTGGATGCAGTGGTTAAGGTTCAGGGTCTTCTTTTATGCAAAGAATCTGAACCAGACGGTCCCCCTCGATCGACCCCAAATTGGTTTACCATTCAAAACAGGATTATTATTGATTTTCATAATCAGTTACATATTCAGTGCCAAGCCTGGGAACGCATGCTTATTGTCATTCAAATATTTAAAAAGAATAGTATAGACGACATTACAAATAAGGACATAATATTTAACCACAATCATTCGTGACAATTTCAAGGTCTAAGCTTTCCCCGCTATGTTCTCTATGTTGTTCCCCGCCCCCGTAACCCACTCTGTCTCTCCACCTCTCTTATGTCTACTCTTCCTCCTTTTTGAATCGGTAAACCTGGCAATGACAATGACAATGACAATGACAATGATTTTATTTCTTTGACGGCCCCTCCTGGGGGCATAGAAGAAATATAACAACTTACAACAATGGCAATAATAGGCATAAGAAAAAAAATACCAAGGTAACAAAAAAAAATAGATATAAAGAAACCAGCCAGACAAAAAGGAATGTTATGAAATGATGAATGAGAATAGTGCAGTTTCATTTTGCTTCTGATAAATTGAATGAAAAAAAATCTGTCGTTTGATTTCTTTTTAAAAAGCGTTCACGGTACACCTCCAACGAATTCGTAAATAGCATTGTTAGGCCGATGAAGACATAATGATGATGAAATGCCTAACCGTGACATGCACTTCTTATTTAATGTATGTACATGCGGGGGCTTTTTGACAATTCATTGCATGGGGGTTTAAGACTGGCCATATTTTACCTAGAGCTGTCATTTTTACCTCTCCCATTATAACCCCTGCCATTTTACCTCTGCCATTATTACCTCTGCCATTTTTACATCTGCCATTTTTACCTCTACCATTTTTACCTCTGCCATTTTTTTTACCTCTGCCATTTTTACCTCTGCCATTATTACCTCTGCCATTTTCACTTCTGCCATTTTTGCCTCTGCCATTTTTACCTCTGCCATTATTGCCTCTGCCATTTTTACACCGAGCCGATTGGTGAGATGTCTGCTCTTCATGAATTCCTAAAATCAGTTCTTAAAATGTCAATTTTTCTGATCTGAATATCAAAAGTTTTTAGCTCGCGCTTCGCGCTCGCATCATTTGGTTAGTGAAATACGTAAGGACTTAGTGAATTCTTACAAACAAGCCTTAGAATGCCCCTCTTCAGTTCTGAATTTCATAAATTTTCAGCTCGCGCTTCGCGCTCGCAGTATTTGATTGGTGAGATGCATATGATAATCATGATTACTATGACAACAAAAAGTGCTTCATATGTTTAGATGTAATTCTAACAAAATCAGCAAAGGATGCCACTATCATTAGATGACTATGCTGAGATATTTATACTCTTAATGGATACCTAAAATAAAGTCCTTAAAATGTCCCTGTTTGGGGTCAATATATACAAAAATTTCAGCTCGCGCTTCGCGCTCGCATTGTTTGTTTAGCGAGACAGGTACGTATCACGATTACAAACAATTTGCTTATAATGTCTCTTTTTGGTCTGAATATCAAAAATTTTCAGCTCGCGCTTCGCGAGCGCATTATTTAATCAGTGACATACTTATCCGTTTGATGGCATTGCATGTCCTTAAAATTTCTCTATTAGGTCAGCATACCTGGCAACTGGGCGCGGTCCCTAAGTGACACCAAATTTGTGGTGGTGCCCCCCCCCCCCAATGCCGTGACCCACGGTACGTCACTGTACCTATATATTCTGTAACAAACTACTTGAATTCCCCCCATTTAAAAATTTCGGATCGCGATTTGCGCTCGCATTATTTGCTATAAATGTATCAACCCATGAATGCTGTTCATGATTACAAAAAATATAAAATATCCAGTTTTTCAGGCCTCATGCACTGTCAACAGATTTCACGCACTCATTAGGCTTATTAGATTAATAAATGAAGAGCTCACTTGCAAAAGGGGTTAGGTCCATTTTTCATCAAATTTGATTTTTATGTCTCAATGTATAGATTTTTAGTAGCTCTATGAGATGATACCAAAAGAAAAGTTGAAATTCCTATTAAAAAGTGAACTAAAATGGCAAACAAAAGCCACTTTTTTTTAAAAAAAGGGTTTAGGTCCATTTCAGTTTAGTTGCAAAAGGGGTTAGGTCCAAGCATAATTTTTTTGGAAAAGTATATCATAAAATATATGAAGACAGGTAGATTTCTTTTATACCCAATTTAATGTTCTCATGGAAGGGTATCATGAAAATTCAGTTTCGCATAAAAATATTGCAATCTGGGAGAATTAAAAAAATTAATTTCTTGGAGTGGACCTAACCCCTTTTGCAACAAAACTCTTCTGAAGAACTCATTTGTCAAAATGGGTTAGGTCCATTTTTCATAAATTTTATTGTTTTCTGTCTCTAAACCTCTAAATATTTAGTCACTCTGATGATACGAAAGAAAATTTGAAATTCAAATGAAAACGTGAGTGAAAGTGGCAAAGAAAAATCACAATTTTAATCAATGAAGAGGAAATTGAAATAGTTCATAAGTTCAAATACTTAGGTACCATTATTGACGATGGATTAAAATGGGGAGATCAATGCAATTCAATTTACAAGAAGGCAATACAACGGATGTATTTCATAAGAAAATTGAAGTCATTCCATGTTGACCGCACCATAATGGTTTTATTCTATAGATCACTTATTGAAAGCATCCTCATATTTGATTGTGTGGTTTGGTTCACAAGCTGGCGCAAAAAAGATCTGAATATACTAAGTAGAATGGTCAGACAAGCAGAAAAAATAACAGGACCCGACCTTAACCTCACTGATGTATGCCGAAACAGAATACTTGAAAAGGCAAAAGAGATACTATACAATAATGATCACCCATTGAATGTAAACTACGAAAGGATGAGATCTGATAATAGACTACGGTCGGCACGTTGTCGAACAAATAGGATCTTATACTCATTCGATCGTGCCAAGCTCAATCCGAATGCTGAATGAGGAAGGGATTGTATAAGAATAATGATATGCCCAATAATGTAAATTTACCTTGTCGGGTAGTTGATGTTAATTCTTTAAAACAACAATATTGAAAATAAAAATAATATGTAAATACTGATAACAATAACAATTACAAGTGGACAATGCTGTGAAGATTTATAGTACTGATTTATTACAATTCTAATGCAATTTCAATTCAATATCCGATATCTAACTTTCAGTTCAGATTTCCATTTCAATCTTAATTTTAATATCAATAACAGTATTTTTTTCAAATGCTACCCAGTGGGTAGTATTTGCACGTGTATATCATAATTGACTATATGTGATTGTTCGATTTTCTGTAAATATGTTCATTTTCTATGCTATGTTATGTATGTTCAATACCATGTAAAAATGCAAATTTCCACTTATTTATTTATCTGGACAATAAATACTACCTTATGAACCTTATGAAAAGAGATTGGATTAATTTCAGTTTAGTTGCAAAAGGGGTTAGGTCCACAATGATATTTTTTTTTAAAGATATATAGAAAAAAATTGAAGACAGGTAGATTTCTTTTATACCCAATTTTATGTTCACATGATAGGGTAGTACATCATGACAATTTAGTTTCTCATAAGACTATTGCAATAAGTGAGAATAAAAAACATGGTTTTTCTCGGAATGGTCCAAAGTGGACCTAACCCCTTTTGCAACTAAACTCTTCAAATATGAAATACAATTTTTATGAATTCATAACTAAATTGTCCTTTTTCAAAAAAAAATATCGACACGTTCTAGGAAGAGGAATAAAAGATAGGCATCATTTTTATATGACAAAATTTCCTTAGGCCTAAAATGTCTCGATCCTAGTTTAAAAAAATAATAAAATATCAGCTCGCGCTTCGCGCTCGAATCATTTATTAAGTACTTTCCACATCCACTTCACAATTCCCCTATATACACAGTGCTTTAAATATTGCTTAAATTGACCCATTTCATATCGGAATTTCAAATATTATTTCCAGCTCGCGATCCGCGCTCGCATTATTGATTTTCATGATGAAAAATGAAATGTATTCAGAATGCCCAGATTTTGTCTAACTCTAAAACACGTGCATGCATGTTTATCGAGATACGCATCTTGATCTTATTAAAAACGTGCTAAAATTATCCAGTTTTAGATCAGAATATCAAAATTTTCTGCTCGCGCTTTGCGCTCGTATTATTAATGTAGGAAGATACCAAAAACTACCCATCATTTTTCATGAGTGACAAAACATGAATCGAGTGTCCCGTTGGGGGTTTGAAATCTAATTTTTTAGGTTGGAATATCAAAAATGTTCAGCTCGCGCTTCGCGTCGCATTATTTAATCGTTGAAATATGTATTGTCTTAATGGCTAACTGCAAAACTTCCTTAACAGGTCCCTTTTCGACCAGGTCAGAACGCACATTAAAAATTTCTGCTCGCGCTTCGCGCTCGTAGTAATTATCTAGTTACATACGCATCTTGTTCAGTTTCACAAACATTGCCCAGAATGTTCAATTTTCAGGTCAAAATACATGAAATTTAATTTTTTTTCCTCGCATAGGGCTTATGAGATTATTGCACATTAATGTTGTTTATAAAGTAAAGCTAGGAAATGACTGTTAGGACATGGGCGTTTTGTCCCCCCCCCCAAAAAAAAAAAAAAAAAAAATCACGACCAAGAAAAAAAAGAGAGAAAAGGAAAGGGATTATGGTGAAATATAATATTATTTTCCAAATTTTATGTCAAATATATCGCGCTTCGCGTTATCATTATTTATTTAGGCCTTGTGAGATACCTCAATGTGTTTTTAAGAATAAAATTTCGGAATTTCTTTAACTTCTACCCCCCATTTTATTTTTATTGTTTTATCTTGGTGCCCTCTACAAAAGTTCAACAAGCACCCCCCCCCCCCCCGTGCAACCCTGCTGAATAAATCACAGCTTCGCTACTAATGAGGAGATTGAGTCGATTGCTTCGAGATTGCATTATTCCCAAGAGGTTATCATTGATATTAATAAGGGCTATTCTAAACAACTAGTAAAGAAACTACAGCTCCCGTTCACACAATATTCTAGTAGGGCCTACTCTGGTGAGAAGTTAAACCAAATTGAGACCCCCCAAAATCGCTCGCGCTTCGCGCTCCAATTGATATTACATTATATATTCATGGATTTTTTTGTTCAAGAACACATAAAAAAAGTGGTCTTTAATTGCCTTTTTTTATGTGATTATGTAATAAGATAATTCAAAATACATTCAAGGCATTTAAGTTAGCCTGGCCGGGAGGGAGGGGGTGCCATTTTTCGAAAAGTACACATGGGCGCCAAAAATCAGGTCAAATTTGGGCCCCCCTCCCCACAAAATTTTGGATCCGCGCCTGCCTCCCCAAAATCAGAAGTTATGTGAGAGATACCGCTGACTTTTTGAACAAGATCAAATCGGCAGAAATCACTCATGAGTCCTTGCTCGTAACTATGGACGTCAAAAGCTTGTATACCAATATACCTCACGAAGAAGGTATACAGGCTCTACGATCCTTCTTGCGCCGTCAATCTGAATACTCTAATTCTGAAATTGACGATTTAGCATCAATGTCTGAGTTCATCCTCAAGCATAACTACTTCAAATTTGAAGATGAATACTTTCTACAAAAGAAAGGCACAGCCATGGGTACTAAAATGGCGCCAGCGTATGCCAACATGTTCATGGCCATTCTAGAAGAAGACTTTCTCTCGAATTCTCTGCTCCAACCGACTCTGTACCTCACGCACATTGACGACATTTTCATTATCTGGCCTCATGGGGTTGATGAGTTTAAATCTTTTCATGACAGATTTGAGTCACAGAATCCAAATATCAAATTCACTATGGAGAGCTCGAGAGAGAAAGTCAACTTCTTCGACGTCACTCTCTCTACCAGTGGGCACAAAATTGAAACGTCGGTGTACACGAAAAGCTTGGTAGACGGGTCAGTATACGACCAAAAATACCCTTACCCGGAACAAATTGCAACAAATGATTTTCAACGATTTTTTGCACTATTTGACCTCAGGAATAACATACTAAGAATCTACCAAAATCCGCATCCGGTAAAGTGGTTGTTTTTAAGATGGCGTCCAAGATTACCGCCATTTACTGAGAATGGATACAACTCATTATCCACCCTAGAATCCTATTTCGGTTCATATTCCATGGTCTAGGGGGTTAAAAAAATGTTGATACAGGCAGGAGTGAATCATAAGCGCTCCAGCGTACCTGGCAAATCCAAGATAGCGCCAAAAATGGCTGCCGTAGGCTGAAAATCCACAATTCGTCTAAGTGGCTTTAATTTGGTTTTTATTGTCTCGCCTGCATAGCAGAGCGAGACTATAGGCACCGCTTTTCCGACGGCGACGGCGGCGGCGGCGTCAACATCAAATCTTAACCCAAGGTTAAGTTTTTGAAATGACATCATAACTTAAAAAGTATATGGACCTAGTTCATGAAACTTAGACATACGGTTAATCAGGTATTACTAAACGTCCTGCTTGAGTTTCAGGTGACATGACTAAGGTCAAAGGTCATTTAGGGTCAATGAACTTAGACCATGTTGGGAGAATTATTTTCAAAATCTTAACCGAAGGTTAAGTTTTTGAAATGACATCATTACTTAGAAAGTATATGGACCTAGTTCATGAAACTTAGGCATGAGGTTAATCAAGTATTAGTGAACATCCTGCTCGAGTTCAGGTCACATGAATAAGGTAAAATGTCATTAAGGGTCAATGAACTTTGGTCAAGTTGGGGGTATTTGTTGAATTACTATCATAACTTTAAAAATGTATGGATCTAGTTCATGAAACTTAGACATAAGGTTAATCAAGTATTAGTGAACATCCTTCCTGAGTTTCAGGTCACATGACCAAGGTCAAAGGTCATTTAGGGTCAATGAACTTTGGCCAAGTTGGGGGTATTTGTTGAATTACCTTCATAATTTTGAAAATTTATGGATCTAGTTCATGAAACTTGGACATTAGGTTAATCAAGTACCACTGAATATCCTGTTCGAGTTTCAGGTCACATGACCATGGTCAATGGTCATTTAAGGTTAATGAACTTTGGCCGTGTTGGGGGTCTTTGTTAAATTACCATCCTAACTCTGAAGTTTTATGGATCTAGTTCATAAAACTTGGACATAAGAGTAATCGAGTATCACTGAACATCTTGTACGAGTTTCAGGTCACCTGACCATGGTCAAAGGTCATTTAAGGTCAATGAACTTTGGCCATGTTGGGGTAATTGTTGAATTGCCATTATAACTTTGAAAGTTTATGGATAGAGTGAATGAAATGTGGACATGGGTGTAGTTGACAAGTCTTAAGTCACCGTTCAAATGTCATCTATGGTCAATGAACGTGGTATTATGTCATTATATGAATGGTGTTTTTGTAAATGATTATTTTATAGTAGTTTTCAAAGTTAGCACTGCTGCTATATAAAATCGCGTAATACAGGCGAGACTGCCAGAGGCGTTCCACTTGTTCATTGGTTATAATGGTGAATTAGTACATTGGAACAAGGACAGACAGTGGTCTGGTGTGTCAAAAAATCCAAGACGGCTTCCAAAAATGGAGTTTAAAATGGCTGTTGATAATTAAAATGGACATAGTTCATTTCATATCCGCCTGGGACATAATGATTTTGGTGTCTAGACCATGTTTTCAATAGTCAAATAAGACATAGGGACAAGTTACAAGGACATTCAGTGGTCCAGTATGTTAAAAAATCCAAGGTGGCTTCCAAATATGGAGTCTAAAATTGCTGTTGCTATATACTTAAAAAAAACCGACATAGTTTGCTCAATATCCAGAAATATGATTTTTGTGTCTATACCATCATGGTCAAATAGGTCAAATAATACATTGGGACAAGTTACAAGGAAAGTCAATGGTCTGTTATGTGCAAAAATCTGCGATGGATTCCAAAAATCGATCTTAGGAATAGGCTGCTAATACTAAAATCGGACATGGCTTATTTTATATCGGCCTGGGAGATGTGATTTTGGTATCTAAACCACTGGTTTCATGGGTCAGTTAATACATTAGGGCAAGTTACAAGGACAGTCAGTGGCCTGCTTTGTCAAAAAATCTAAGTTGGCTTCCGAAAATTGATTCTAAATTGAATGCTGTTACTTAAAGCGGACATAGCTTATTTCATATCGGCCTGGGAGATGCGATTGGTGTCTAAACCACTGGTTTCAAGGGTCAGAATAATACATTAGCACAATTTTTAAGGACAGTCAGCGGTCTGGTAAGACCAAAATCCAATATGGCTTCCAAAAATTGATTCTAAAATGGCTGCTGATACTTAAAAGTGGCATAGCTCATTTTATAACCGCCTGTGAGAAAGGATTTTTGTGTCTAAACTATGGTTTCAAGGGTCAAATTATATATATAAGGACAAGTTACAATGACACTCAGTGATCTATAATTATGTCCAAATTCCACTATGGCTTCCAAAAATGGAGTAAAAAATTGCCTGATGTTATTTATAAAAGGACAGAGTTTGTTCAATATCTGTCTGGGGAATATGAGTTTGGTATCTAAACCATGGTTTAAAGGGTCAAGTACATGTAATACACTCGGGTAAGTTGCAAGACCAGTCAGTTGTCTGTGTGTTTAAAAAAATCCAAGATGACTTTAAAAAATGGGGTGTAAACTGACTGTTGTTACTTAAAAGTATACATAGTTTATTAGAAATACACCTTGGAGGTATGGTTTTGCGGTCTACACTCGAGTTTAAAGGGTCAAGTAATAGTTGAATTAAGGACAGTCAGGTGTCAGGTATGTCCAAAATCGAAGATGGCTTTAAAAATGGGGGTCTTAAATGACTATTATTACTTAAAAGTGGATATAGAACATTACAAATACACCTTTGTGATATTATTACTGATAGCTCAGTCGGTAGAGCGGTGGATTCGTATTCTGGTGACCCGGGTTCGATTCCCACTTGATGCGCTAGTGCTCTTTGGTAAGGCATTAATCCTCAGTACCAGGTCATTCGGAGAGGACCTTAAGCCGTCAGTCCTCTGGTTGCTTGCTTACAAGCATTCATGCTATCTTAGCAATCAGGTAAAAAACCACCACCAATACCAATACTTTGGGACAGGTTACCATTATACGCAATTATCCATTTTGCCTTAAAATCCAAGTTGGCGTAAAAAAATGGGTTCTAAAGTGACAGCTGTTACTTAAAAATTGACATAGTAATATACTTCATACAATATCCACCTGTGAGAAATATTCTTGGTGCCTACACTTAAATGCATGGAGATAACTTATCATATTGTTCCATGAGTTGGTAGCAGATCCCATTTTGATGAAATTTTAGAATCCGCCATGGATTTTTTTTTTTTAATGGAATACTATCCATTTATTTATTTATATTTATTTCAAATATTTAAAAGAAGGGTAGCCCAATCAGCAACAAGCTGGTTTTCGTTGGGTCCCTTCGTAAACAAACACAAATATAAAACATGGTGACACATTCGAATATAAACAAAGAATAGAGCATAAATACTAATATTGAAAAATTGAAAAAAAAATTAAATAATGAAATAATCATAATTAACTCTGGAAAATAACAAAATAGATAATAATAATAATAATATAGGGTATTTATATTGCGCACATATCCACCTTGTTAGGTGGTCAAGGCGCTCCTATATTACCCGGCTAAGCTAGGCGTTCATAGCGCACACAGCTTTTTAAGGAATTACTTCCTACCGGTACCCATTTACCTCACCTGGGTTGAGTGCAGCACACTGTGGATCAGTTTCTTGCTGAAGGAAATTACGCCATGGCTGGGATTCGAACCCACGACCCTCTGTTTCAAAGTCCGAAGACTAATCCACTGGGCCACAACGCTCCACATATATAAAACTATGATATTGTACAAATGTTACCTAAAAGTAAACGAAAATTATATATACACATGAAAAAGATAAGATATGTACAAAATGAGGAGAAAAAATAGAATAGATTTCACCATTAGTCCCTATTACATATCAAATGTTTTTTTCCCATTTTGCCATTTCCCGTTCAAACTGTTTAATGTCTTCTATGAATCGCAGGTGTTCGGGTAATTCATTCCAATGCAATGGGTCTGTGACAAAAAATGATTTCTGGTAAAAGGTTGTACGAGCATATGGCACCCTGGTTATCTTATTTGTGCTCCTAGTTGTTCGAGAGGATACTTCTTCTATATAAATAAACTTATCACAAAGCACCTGAGGAGCAACTTCGTGTAAACATTTATGAACCATTAAGCAAGATGCTCTAAAAAATACATTGAGTATTTTTGGCCAAGATAATATTTAAATTTTTTTTGCCTGTGCCATGAGTCATATCTTTAGATTTTATATCACTCTCTATATATCATGCTGATGTATTATAGTATTTCAGGGCGGTATTTTGTACTTTCTAAAATGTTCTTTCGTTCCTTTTCCCGCTTTCCTTCCATCTTTATTTATGTTCTTTCTTTCTGTCCCTTCCTTTTCTCTTTCCCTTTTCCCTCAAGTTTCCCCTTTCCTCTTTTTCTTTCTTTCTTTCTTTCTTTCCCTTTCCTCTTATCTCTCCCTCTCCCTTTTCTTTTTTTGTTCCCGTTTTTATATTTTCCCGGTGAAATTCGCCAGGGGGGGGGGGACAGCTTGCCCCCCGCCTGTTACGTCACTGTCATCGGGGAGATAACAGTAATTTTTGTGGACTTTGAAAATTTCGTTGGGATTGCTGCATAAGATTACTGTTATTACTAAAGTTTGCAATGTTATAACCAATCAAAGTCATTCAACCTATTACCCATCATCACCCTGTTGTAACTAGGTCGGTTTTATCAGGGTGATAACATGCAGTAACATGTAGCTGGAGGATTTTATAATTTTGGTAATAGCATGGTATAATAACGGTAATATTTGGTGTTAATCAAATTTGTACGGACATGGCCGTACGCAGCGGGGGCAGTTCCCCTCCCGAAACTTTGAAAACTTGTATTCTTTTACTGAAAATTGTTACAAAGTTCAACAAAAGTATGCAGGTAATCCAGTGGCGTACCTAGGATTTTCCACAGAGGGGGGGGGGGCAAATTCGTCCGCCAAAAAATTTGACAACCAAAAAAAAAAAAAGGTGTTCAACCAAAAAAAAAAAAAAAAAAAAAAAAAGACTCGTCAGGGGTGGGGGGGGGGGCAGTCTGCCCCCTCAATCCTTCAATCTCACTTTACAAAATGCAAATAAAGCTTTTTTTTTTTTTTTTTGATAAACTGTTTTCCAATTCTTCCCCTCATTTTATATCATTTTCACTTAATTGTCTTTCTCCTAGCTCTTATGTTTCCCTATCGATCTCCTCTATTTCCCTAGCTTCTTTTCCTTTTTTTTTTCTTTCTTTCCCGCTTTTTTTTTTTGGCTCCGCCGATTGGGGGAGGGGCGTGGGCCGGGCCCCTCGGCCCCCTAGATCCGCCTGTGAAATTAAGAAATGATTATGTTATTGGAATATGCCCCTATTGACAACAAAAAAGCGTCTGCTAGCGGATTTAGCGCTTTCTCAATTTCATAAATATATGCACCAGGGACCCGTTACACAAAGCTTAATGATCGATGAATAGCAAATATGAAAAAACACTTTTGATTGGTTTCAAGTGGGTATTTTGAACCAAATGCACATAAAATACATAGATTTATATATATGATAAAATCACTGGCGTAAATCCGTGTTAATGGGTGGGGGGGATGACTGAAATATTTTGGCATTTTTTTGCAATCATGTTTTCAGATATGCAAGGAATTGTCATTGATATGTCCACAGTGGCGTACCGTACGTAGGTCACGGCATTGGGGGAGGGGGGCACCAGCAAAATTTTTGAATCACTGAGTGAGTGCGCTAGTGAGCGCGCGAAGCGCGCTCAGTTGCCAGTTATACTGACCTAATAGAGACATTTTAAGGACAATGTCATTAAACGGATATGTATCTCACTAATCAAATAATGCGAGCGCGAAGCGCGAGCTGAAATTTTGTTATATTCACACCGAAAAAGGGACATTATAATCAAATTTGTGTAATCATGATAGGTACCTAGCTGTTTCGCTAAACAATGCGAGCGCGAAGCGCGAGCTGAAAACTTAGATAATTCAGACCTGAAGTGGGGCATTCTAAGGTTTCTTTGTAGGAATTAACTATATAGGACATACGTATTTCATTAACCAAATGATGCGAGCGCGAAGCGCGAGCTGAAAATTTTTGATATTCAGATTAGAAGAAGGGACATTTTAAGGACTGATTTTAGGAATTCATGAAGAGCAGACATATCTCACCAATCCACTAATGCGAACGTAATCATGGACAGGAAATGTTTCATATATACGAAGACCCTAACATGAGGCAATCACTTTTTGAGTCATGAAAAAGAAACATATGTAACTACGTAAAACAACGATAACTCAAGTGCTAGGAAATATAATTCGTTTATATTGACTTGAAAACGGGATGTTTTAGTACAACAGGATTATATATCTCGTTAAACAGACAATGCGAGCACCAGGAACAATGAAGACGTAGGCCCTGGGCAAATTATGTTTCATGAAGTTATGATAAAAATCTTTCTTATGTATAATGTAACATAACATAATTATAATATAATATAACATTATAATGAATAATATTTTCTTCTTTCCCACTTCGCTTCTCTTCCTTTCTCCCTCTTTTCTCCTTTTCCCACTTTCCCCGTTTTTTTGTGTCAGCCGATGGGGGGGGGGGGGGATGTGCCCCCCATGCCCCCCGTAGTTACGCCACTGTATGTCCATATGGCAAATACCCTCCAATATTATTATCTTTTTTACCCCATGATGGTTAATGGTTTTATTAGAGATTACATTAAAAATGTTTTGACATTCCATCTTAATCCCTTCCCAAAGACCCCAACATTGATGAATTGGAAGAAACGGGGGTTTCTCTTCAATGATATAAGGACATAAGTATTTCGTTTGGAAATGGTGAACTGGCTCTCAAGTTTATTTGCATTTTATGATTCAATAATATTGTTTTATTTGTTAAGCGGTATTTTAGGAAGAATTTTCACCAATAAAACAATTATCTCTTCCCAGGACCAAAATCCAGTTAAAACCAATTAGGGCAAAACCAATTGAAACCAGTTGGCCAACTGGTTTCAATAGGGAAATTGGAACAACTGGTTCCAATTGAAAACCAGTTGCCAATTGGTTCCAGTTAAAAACCAATTGAAAACCAGTTGCCAATTGGTTCCAGTTAAAACCAATTGGGCAACTGGAACCAGTTGGCAATTGTTGTCAATTGGTTCCAGTTGTTCCAATTTCCCTATTAAAACCAATTGAATCCAATTGGAGGCAACTGGTTTCAATTGGTTCCAGTTGAAACCAATTGGAGGCAACTGGTTTCAACTGGAACCAGTTGAAACCAATTGGTTTCCAACTGGATCCAATTGGAACTTCCAGTTGGAACGAACTTAATTAGTTACAAATTAATTAGCATTTGCAGTAACTATTTCTCATGCCAACACAGAAGCAGTGTTATATGTCTATTAATACCAATGTAAAGGGCATTGATAAAATACAGACTTTCATGTATATATATTTATATGGAAGATCTTCAAATATATGTACTTTTATTTGATGTAATTTGGTAACAGTTAGTGGTGTACTAATTATCCTTTAATCTGTTTTAATTATAATCTATAACATTTATGAACATGGTTTTCACTGCTAAGTATTCTAAATACTAATCTTTAAAAAGTGTGGTACTTGAAATTGTAAAGAATTAAATAGATACATTGTTAATGATGATTAATCTCATAAAACATTAATCTGTGCACACTGGCAAATAATATGCAAATTAACTGGTTTCAATTGGATCCAGTTGGGTAACTGGAAAATTTCCAATTGGAAACCAATTGGAAATAATTTCCAGTTACCCAACTGGTTCCAATTAGAATTCATTTCCAGTTACCCATCTTTCCAGTTAGAAGTCATCTCAGTTACCCAATTGGTACCAGTTAGGATTTCCAGTTACACAACTGAATGGTTCAAGTTAGGATTTATAGTTACCCAACTGGTTCCAGTTAGAAATCATTTCCAGTTGGAAGTCATTTCCAGTTACCCAACTGGTTCCAGTTAGGATTTCCAGTTGCCCAACTGGTTCCAGTTAGAAATCATTTCCAATTGGAAGTCATTTCCAGTTACCCAACTGGTTCCAGTTAGGATTTCCAGTTGCCCAACTGGTTCCAGTTGGGATTTCCAGTTACTCAACTGGTTCCAGTAAGAAATCATTTCCAATTGGAAGTCATTTCCAGTTACCCAACTGGTTCCAGTTAGGATTTCCAGTTGCCCAACTGGTTCCAGTTGGGATTTCCAGTTACTCAACTGGTTCCAGTTAGAAATCATTTTCAGTTGGAAGTCATTTCCAGTTACCCAACTGGTTCCAGTTAGGATTTCCAGTTGCCCAACTGGTTCCAGTTAGAAATCATTTCCAATTGGAAGTCATTTCCAGTTACCCAACTGGTTCCAGTTAGGATTTCCAGTTGCCCAACTGGTTCCAGTTGGGATTTCCAGTTACTCAACTGGTTCCAGTAAGAAATCATTTCCAATTGGAAGTCATTTCCAGTTACCCAACTGGTTCCAGTTAGGATTTCCAGTTGCCCAACTGGTTCCAGTTGGGATTTCCAGTTACTCAACTGGTTCCAGTTAGAAATCATTCCCAATTGGAAGTCATTTCCAGTTACCCAACTGGTTCCAGTTAGGATTTCCAGTTGCCCAACTGGTTTCAATTGGTTTCAACTGGAAATTGTTAAATTCCAGTTAAAACCAATTGAAACCAGTTGAAACCAATTGAAACCAATTGAAACCAGTTGGAAATCCAACTGGTTTCAATTGGATTTTGGTCCTGGGTTGTGATATTTTTTTAAATTTCTTTCGTAAAAACTGGGGGGGGGGGGGGGATGTTTGTACAGGCCATCCCCCCCTCCTCGAAAAGTGGGGGGGGGGGGATATATCTCCCCCATCCCCCCCGGGATTTACGCCAGTGGATAAAATATTGATGTTGATTGGTGTATCTATTAGCAGTTGATAACTAATCTTTGTGTAACGATCCCCTGATTCTAACTATTCGAGCTAGCTCGAGTTGACATCGACTAAGTTTTAATAGAGACGTCGGAGAATCATTTTTCAAGAGAGGATCATTTTGGCCCAATTTGGAACCTTATGTGGTGAGGAAATAATAAGAATTTGTTGCTGAATTATTTCTAGGTGTTTGAATTACCTGAATGTCCAGAAAGAGTATTTTCATTAATTTCATATAATATATTCCAGCCACACGTCGGACTTCTTCCTCGTCACGTCTACGACTGCACAGCTTGCGTGCGATTTCTTATGCACAGAAGGCCATAGGTAAAATCATGACACGCCGGTGCGGGTGTTCGAATAACACATGAGCGAAATCACCGTTTAGTCTATCTTGAAATTCTTGCAATAATGTGTCTGCTAAAATCCTAAATCAAGGACTGTCCTAGACAGCTGGCAGCCGTCTGATTCGAGGAGTTTTTAAACATTTTTTTGTTTTTTTAATTTCGGCGCTAGTGTAGTTTCGCACCTCCCCGTTTAATGGTTTTCAAACATGTATGGCAGTGAGTCCAAACTTCGCGCGTGTCCATACTTCGCGGACGGTCATTATCTAAAAAACTAACCAATATCATTAAAATCTGACATCATCAACGTGAAAAGCGACCTAAAATTATCCTTTGGTGTAAGTTTCTTTAGGATGAGTTCAGTATTCATGAAAATATTGGCAAAAGATCAGCAAATTTGTCACCGTTACAGGCGTTAGCGCCCGTTTTGAAGAAATCTGATATTCTCAACAAGCATCACGATATCACAATTTTGCAAGCAGAAATCATCAAAAATGTGAGTTAAATATGGTACTAACCGATTCTATAGCATTTTGCCATCAAACTGATATAAATATTTCACTTTTTGAGCTTGAGTTTTTGTTTAAATCTCCACAAAAACTTTGGTCCGCGAAGTTAGGTCACACTTTTTCTGAACCTTTTCCACCACAGCGCGCATTCGCCGATCGGAATAGAATTTTGAGATCGCGATACCGGCGAATCCCCTTGACCTACTTTACATTTTTGTCCATGATTTTATAGTTTACGATCTTGCCGTCAATGTGGTAACTATTTCTTGAATTGGTTTTGTATAAATTATGAATATTTTGTGAAAAAATTTAAGCCTGATGAATATTTTTGAAAAGTGCGCGAAGTTTGGACACCCCATCATACAATCTCACCCTAAATAATTCACAACCTAAAATACTGTGCTTGTTTGAATGAAATAAGAAATGTGAAAAATGTGAATACACGTAGATTTAGCGATGAAATAAGAAATAATAATATAGAGCCTTGTTTTGAACTCTAGGTCAGAGTCAGAGAACTTTCCTTCAGTTTACAATTGTATGCTTATTTCATTAAAAAAATCACACACACGCACACCCCACACACATACCTTCACACAACAAACATCAACCACTCTGCACAACCACTACCGTAATACTTGGTGCAAGCTGAAAGAGGGGAAAAAATCTTTTTGAAGATACCATAGAAAAACTCGCTCTTCTTGCACTTCACTAGGTGGTACGTACTGTACGCGTACCGACTGCTTATGTGCAGCGCTGAGCTTGATCAAGCGACCGAGTGATTCCGAAATAGGTGTAAAACTTTGTAAAAAAGTGTCAAAACGGCAAATATTCAACTTCTACTGGACTTTGGAGGCTCAGATGCAAGTATTTTAGGTTGTGAATTATTTAGGGTGAGATTGTACATGTTTGAAAACCATTAAACGGGGAGGTGCGAAACTACACTAGCACCTAAATTTCTCATACACAGACGGCTCGCTATCGTGCAGCCACCATTAGGGGACTTACAATACAAAATCCCCCCGTCGCCGTCGGGGCTTCTTCTTCTTCAAGCTACACTGCCTCCTTCAATCCTGAAGATTCTTGCAGTATTGCAGGGCTCTTCAATTTTTGTCTTTAATGAATCAAACTTTTGAAAATTAACGGGACCGAAATTTAAATTAATATTCCGATCTTGGCATTAATTGCCAAAAAACGGGGAAAATCAAGTTAAAAGGAACAAAAACAGTGACTTACCTCGTCTGTCGCGCAACTTCACTGCCCTGTTTTATCCGAACTTAATACACATAAACATATGGCCATTGAGTCCCCTGTACAGATCGCGCTAGAACTTCGTTCTCTGTATTTGGTGAGTGAAGCCAACGGAGTTCAGCTGAACAACCAACATAACACTAACAGAGACCGAAGCTTTTGGTCTAGGACTGTCCATGTCTAAAATCCCAATCTCAGAAAGGGATAATCCAGAGGCATCCAGATGTGAATTGTGATGTCGCTTCCATGCATCTGTCTGCTATCCCAGGACCAAAATCCAATTGAAATGAAACCGATTAACGTTAAAGACTCCACTAATACTAATAGTAATAGTAGGGATGCCACCCCCAAAATTGAAGTGTTGTGAATCTAGTTTTATATAGTTTAACTGGAATAAGCTCTGAAACACGAGTAAAATGACACCAAATTGGACCAGGGGTTGCCGAGATACAGCCAATTCAAATTTTGAAAAAAGGCAGATTTCCTGCCGAAAAGTGGCCAAAATGGAAAAATGTGTTTTTTGCCATTTTTGAAAGCTACCTATTTAAAACTTGATGAAGTATAGAGGTTGCTTTTCCTTGGGGCACCTAACGTTAACCACCAACAAGTACCTGAAAAATTGGGTCCGAACTACTTTTTGGAGTTCAAAATATGGGGGAAACACAAATTTTCACCTTTGGCACCAGAGGAAATTGGCAAAAATTGCTAAGTCCAGCTAATTAATATGCGAGAATGGCTTAATTTGAAAGTGGATCTGCAATTTTGATTCATGTATGTTGTTCTTGTGAGCATAGATCTATATATGGGTCATTCCATGGGGTTGGGGCAAAAATTGTGACATCAGGGTCAAAAAATAGAAATGTAATAAATGAAAAGTTTTTTTTCTTACATGTTTCATGGGACAATTCTTCAACTAAATCCACTTACAGGCATTTCATACCACCCTGCATATTTGAGTAAATTGAGAAACAAGATTTGACAAAATACCACCGTTACACGGACATCATTGATCATCCTTACTTAGACTATACTCTCCCACTGTCAAAATAAAAGGGTTGATCTCAAATATTTTTTAGTCACTTTATTCCACACTTTCCAACATGGCATATATATTTTGAAAGATTTAGCATCAATAAATGGAACTTGATGCTCTGTGTGTATACCAGTGCCATGTTCTGTGTCGTTCTTTTTTCTCACCAGTCAAGAAAATTCAATTTATGATGGCATGTAGAACTAAATAGTTGACAGATGTCATGCCTCAACAGAATGGAATATTCTCTTTGGAAAAACTCAACTACTCTTTCTGGCCTAACCTTCTTTTTTGGTGTTACCACCATTACATGGACATCATGTCTCTGTAACAGAGGTATGATTTAAAGCATTGTAAGTTAAGGTCCATTAATGGTCATTACATACCAAATTACACTTTCTGCCTTAAATTATTTGCACAATATCAATTGATTATATTAGAAAAAAAACATTTTGCATGTCAAATTCTTTGCAAATAAAAGCAATTTAAATTAGAGTTTAAACAAAGAAAAATGTACAAAATTCATAAGTTCAGAAGCCCATTTGTTTTGTGTGTGGATGTTAACAAAAATCCTTATCAAAACAAAAGTAGAACGTGAAAAGTGGTTATTTTTCATGAGGAATCTGCTTTGATATCACATTTTTATTTGCTGCCAAGGTAATCCTTTTGCAGAAAATGTAAACAAAGGAAATTGGTCTCCCAAACTTGAGACTCTGAAATTGGATACCAAACGTCTCTGATATTGGAGATAATCTCTCATGGGAGACAGTCTCCCATATAAAAAAGAATAAGAAAACTTATCTTCCTACTTTTCATTCTGATTTCACTCCATATCCATGATTTAGAGCCAGTAATCAGTATTAGGTTCCTCACACGTTTTAAATTCACTGCCGATTTCCAAAACATCGCAAACGCAAATTGCGCAAGAGTTGAAATCGCAGCTCAATTCATAAATATTCATGAGTACTAGTGCAGGACTATAGATCGAGGTCTGTAGCTGTGCAAATGCGAAACGATCTCGATGTATAGATCTAGTCCTACTCATGAATATTCATGAATTGAGCTGCGATTTTGGCGCATGCACAATTTGCGTTTGCGATGTTTTGGAATCGGCAGTGAATTGAGGAACCCGATACTTGCTCTAAATCACCAATTTTGAGACTAATACCTCGGTCACATTTGCTCTACGGCGGCCGTATTTTATTGTCTTTTGATCTAATTACATTTGGTCTAGTACCAGTTTGTCTAAGTCTGTTGGTCTAATACTAGTTGGTGTAATACCAGTTGGTCTAATCCTCAATTGGTCCATTATTCATTTGGTCTATATTGCAGTTGGTCTAATATGCAGTTGCTCTAGTGTGCAGTTGGTCTAATTTCCATTTCAGCTAATTTCCACTTGACTTGTTTTCAATTTTCTGATGAAAATTTTAATTTACTTTCCGCGCACCGGCTTCGAATCTTCACACGCGTGCCCCTTGATATTGGAGTCCAGTTTTATAGAGTGACGTAAATTTTGACAATTTGGGGATTTTCAAAAGCCTTTGGGAATGAAAAACAAAATTCTGTCTATTTAAGGGGATTTTTGAAGGTTTTGGTGAAAAACAATAAAATTTGCTATTTTTCTGTAAAATAACGCTAATATACACTCAAATGGGTGGAAAAATAAGATTTTTGTCTCGCCTGCATAGCAGAGTGAGACTATGGGCGCCGCTTTTCCGACGGCGGCGTCGTCAACATTGAAATCATAACCAAGGTTAAGTTTTTGAAATGTCATCATAACTTAGTAAGTATATGGACCTAGTTCATGAAAAAAATGAATAGATACATCGTAAATTTTCGCTCAGTTATAAAAGTTATATGCACATGCTGGTCGGTATGCAAATGAGGGGACTATTTCTTTTGTACGTCATTATATGAAATATGCAATATTCTAATTTTCTCCTCATTGTCGTGTAAAAGTTGTATTCCTCCATGAATATGTTGCATTACCATTGTTATGAAATTTTATGGTTCAGTTAAGTTGGACCTTAATGTCAAATTGGTAAAAATTGAAATATAATTCAAACAATAAAAATCAAAAGAAATAGTCAGTGATGGACATCATCGACTCTCATTTGCATGCCACTGAGTTGTGCATATTTAGAGCCAGTTACATTTTTCCTGTCAAGTATTAATTCACTGCCGATTCCAAAATATCTCGAACGCAAATTGCGCATGCGCGGAAATCGAAGCACAATTCATGAATATTCATGAGTACACTGTAGGACTATACATCGAGATTGTTTCGCATTTGCATTGTTTCATAAAGAGTTGCAACTGTTGTAGCTTTGCCATTATGGCAAGAACTGTGATAACCTTGATTATGATTGGCTGCTGAGTCCTGCTGTCATGGTAGTTGCCATAATGGCAAAGTTACAGCAGTTGTAACTCTTTATTATGAAACAGCCCCCAGATTCCCCCAGATCTCCATGTATACTAGTAGTCCTTCCTACTCATGAATATTCATGAATTGAGCTGCGAATTCCACGCATGCGCAATTTGCATTTGTGATGTTTTGGAATTGGCAGTGAATTAATACAAGTGAGGAAAATGTTACTGGCTATACATCACCAATTTTGAGACTGAACTTTGGCCATTTTGGAGGTAATTGTATCTCCCGAACAGAGTTCGGATGATAGATGGATTTGGCCTTTTCGCTTTGCCGCCGCCGCAGAGATTTCCTTGTGAGCGCTCTATCAGCTGCATTTTTTCTCCGATCATCTTCAAATGTGGCATGACGGTCCATTAAGCAAAGCCGCCTATTGATTTTGGTGTGGGCAGAGACTTCGTTGCCATGGTAACAAGAGTTTAAGTGTAATAGCAGAGATGTCCTTGTGAGCGCTCTACTAGCTGTATTTCTTCTCCGATCATCTTCAAATGTGGCATGGAGGTCCATTATGGTAAAGCAAAGCCACCTATTAATTTTTGGTGTAGGCGGAGACATCATTGCCATGGTAACAAGTTTGTTGTGGAAATAGCAGAGATGTCATTGTGAGCGCTCTACCAGCTGCATTTCTTCTCTGATCATCTTCAAATGTGGCATGAAAGTCCATTATGGTTAACCCTAAGAAGAGGGGGGGGGGGGCTGATTCAGCTCCCCTCAACATTTTTTCGCAATAAATCTGCTGCGCAAATTTTTTTTGACTGCGTCAACTTGCGACTTTTTACTTTCACTTCTCGCGCAACTTTTGAGACCAAAATTGTGACGCCCGGATACGCGGTCCTGATATTACGCAACATTTCGTAAGTGCATGGCAGTTCCAAAATTGCTCGAAAACATGAATTTGTGTACAAATCCAATGCAAATAGTGCTTTTAGCAAAAATTCATAAATGTAACATTATTTTTGTTTTACTGATTAAAATCAATTTACTTCATCTTGTTAATGGTCAAAATAAAGTCCCTGACAATTTCCATTGAAAAAAAAAAAAGAAACAAAAAGTCGAAAAAGAAAGAAATACATAACAAATCTAGAAAACAATACAAAAAATAAGAAAATAAATGTGATGTTGTAATTTTTTTTATGTACATTTAATCAGATCCCTGTATTAAGAGTCTGTATACCAAAAATTAGTACTTAGGGGCATTATTTAGTTGATTAGAGCTAATTTTACGCATAAATTAGCATAATTAATGAGCACTGAGATTTTTCACAGAATTTGACTTAATAATAATAGTTTTGTATAAAGATTATGCCTTACGTAACATGGGTGCCAATTATCGTCGTGATTGGTTTAATAAGCAAAGCCGCTTATTGATTTTGGTGTTGGCGGAGACATGGTTGCCATGGTAACAAGAGTTTATGTGGACTTGCAGAGATGTCATTGTGAGCGCTCTACCAGCTGTATTTTTTCTCCAATCATCTTCAAATGGGGCATGAAGGTCCATTATGGTTAAGAAAAGCCACCTATTAATTTTGGTGTGGGCGGAGACATCGTTGCCATGGTAACAAGTTTTTGTGGAAATAGCAGAGATGTCCTTGTGAGCGCTCTACCAGCTGCATTTCTTCTCCGATCATCTTCAAATGTGGCATGACGGTCCATTAAGCAAAGCCGCCTATTGATTTTGGTGTGGGCAGAGACTTCGTTGCCATGGTAACAAGAGTTTTTGAGGAAATAGCAGAGATGTCCTTGTGAGCGCTCTACCAGCTGCATTTCTTCTCCGATCATCTTCAAATGTGGCATGAAGGTCCATTAAGCAAAGCTGCCTATTGATTTTTTGTGGGCGGAGACATCGTTGCAATGGTAACAAGAGTTTTTGTGGATATAGCAGAGATTTCCTTGTGAGTGCTCTACTGGCTGCATTTCTTTTCTAATTATCTTCAAATTTGTCATGAAGGTCCATTATGGTAAAACAAAGCTGCCTACACTGTAATGATTTCGGAGTGGGTGGAGACATGGTTGCCATGGTAACCATATTTTTGTGGAAAATTTGGTAAAACCTGTAACTTTTTGCTTTTTTTCCAGTTTGTCATATCAGTTGGCACACAGAAGCAATATTAGAAGGTGAAGCGAAGATGCCTATCATTTTCAGTGGGGGGTCTTAGGGTTAGGTTTACAACCAGATTACTCTAATTGTATTCCCCAACAGGTGATACTGGACAATACTTTAGGTTCTGCAGAGTCACGCTGCTGTGTCATATTATTATCATCAAATTTGGTACCCACAGGCAAAATTTGGGTAGGATCATTGTCGCCATGATAATTGTATTTATTTGTCAAATTTCTGTGTGAGCTCTATATATCGCAATGACAGATGACACGGTGGGTTCGGGGGATACATGTGCTCGGCCGCACGGCCCGCCGAGTATCTCTAGTTATTAGATTGCTGTCATAACTTTCAAAGTTTATAGATATAGTTTATAAAATGTGGATATAATCAAGTATCACTGACAAGTATTAGGTCGCATGATCAAGGTCAAATGTCATTTATTGTCAATGAATGTAGTATTGTATCATTATATGAATGGTGTATTTTGTGAATGATTATTTTATAGTAGTTTTCAAAGTCACCACTGCTGCTATATTGAATCGCGTAATGCAGGTGAGACTGCCAGAGGCACTCCACCTGTTATTGTTTTTAAAGGTTGTTTTTTTGCATGAGTTTTATATCCCCCCATAAAATCCCACCTTTGTCAGTCGGAGTACCAAGGGGAGTTTTGTACCTTGATGTTCGGGTAGGCGTAGCATAGTGTTAATAGTCTGTTGTGCAAACCCTTCACTCGAGTTACATGTAAGGGTCTTAATGTGCAGCCTCCTCATGCCTTGTGTACCGAAGTGGGGCCTACATGTACTACACGAACATCACTTGAGGTAGGGGGAGGGCTAGAAAAAAGTGACTGAAAGCTTTTTTTTTTTATACTTTCCAAATTATTCCCCTCCCCTCGTTTTATTCACTATGTCCCCTCTTCTCCTTTCCTTCCCCGGAATCCTTTTTTCTCCACCTCCCTCAAGTCCTTCTTTCTCCCCCCCTCCCCCCCCCCCCGCTTTAAGCCCGGGGGTGGGGGCAGTCAAATTACTGTTCACGTGCGTGACCAAAAAACACATTTAAAGGGGTGGGTTTTTTTTTTCAGTTTTGAACGCGGGCTGGGCGTGCACTTGTCAAGGGTATCAAAAACACAGATTTTCAAGAAAATTAGTGGTTTTGAAAGACTGGTCAATCGCGGGGTCAGACGTATTTAGGGTATATTTTTTTTCATTAGTTTTTTTTTTTAAAGACTAGCCAAACTGTTTAGGGTATGTTTTTTCCCCAAGCTTTTTCCCCGCGGTCATATTCTGGCAACAACTTGTTTAGGGCCAAAATGTATAAATATAAAGCCCGCGAAAAACTTGTTTAGGTGTTTATTTTGCACACATACATGTAGAAAAAAAAAATTGTTAAGGGGGTGTTTGGAGATAATTTGGTCACGCATGTGTACGGCAGTACATTTGATTCCCCCCCCCCCCCCGGGGGCTTTTGGGGATGAATAGGGTCCATCCCCCCAGTCCGCCAGAGTGCTCCCAGATTGAGTTAAACTTTTGCCAAGTTCGCTAGCGGGTCAACTGAACTGTTCGCTATCTGTGAATACAAGTTTGGTATTGTTCAGACATGCACATAACAATCGATCAATGGTTGAACGATAATAATTTTTTTATGTGCATACATGTACCTGTATCTGAGTAATACCCAACTTGAGAAAAATATGCATTGTTCGATTTCAACAATACAGTCATGCGCCCGAAGAATGAAATAAAATTCCATTGATATGGATAAAAGATGCATGGCACAGACACGAACAGTTCACTGATCGTGGTTTCACAAACAAATAAACAAATTTTAATGTTACAGGGGATTACATGGTCTGGTACGCGATGGTCGCCAGTCGTAAGTTGGGCAAAATTTCATCTCACCAAAAATTATGTGACATAATATTTTTGCAATGCCTGACTCAGTTTTAATGACTGATTTCTCATTTTGCATCAAATTTCATACTCATTCGTAGTTTCAGTATATTTATGATGAAGTATGGTTGAGAGAGTGGTTGAAAGTGGCGGACCGGGTGGATGATCGAGGGGTTTACTGACGTTTTGGTCTAATATCACTTGGTCTAATCTTCAGATAGGCTAACAAGTACATTCGGGCTAAACCCACTTAGTCCAATTCTCATTTTGTCTAATGACCACTTGGTCTAATAGCCAATAAAAGTCTAATGACCACTTGGTCTAATAGCCATTTGGTCTTAGTACCACTTGGTCTAATTCACATTTGGTCTAATTGCCATTTCGTCTAATTGCCATTTCGTCTAATGTATTACATTGTAACAAGGTCTAAGGTCTATTTTGCATTTGGTCTAATACTAGTTCATCTAATTGTCGGTTAGTCTAATACTAAATGGTCTAATAAATTTACTTAGTCCTCACTTGGTCTTTCATTCATTTGTCTAGATATTACAGTTGGTCTAATGTGCAGTTGGTCTAATTTCCATTTGGGCTAATTTCCACTTCGGCTAATTTCCACTTCGTCTAACTTCCAGGTAGTCTAACATTCATTTTGTCTCTCTCATTCATTTTTCCCACTGTCTGTCTGTCTCTCTCTCATTCATTTTACCCGGCGTGTGGGTCTCTTTCATTTTTCCCTCCCTCTCTCATTTTAATACCCCATCGTCTGTTGCTCATTTTCCTCACTGTCTGACTCATTTTTCCCACCACTGTTTCTGTCTCACTCATTTTATCACCCCCCCCCATTTCTCTCACTCTCACTTCTTTTCGACATTCCGCTGTACATGTACTTATATAATGATTGAGCAACCTTTAATTTAAAAAGTACAAACAACCGCAGGCTAATGTACATGATTGTAAGGTACATATGTGCAATGTATTTATTTCTAACCCAATACATAATAATGATATGTCCATTTATGTAGCGCAGTTACTATGTGCATATACTCAACTGCACTTTGATACTTGGTATCATATTATTACCCCGGCTGTAGCTAAGCCGCCATATTAATAGGCGCTAAAGCGTTCAAGGAAAAATCCTACCGGGTACCAATTCACCTCACCTGGGTCGAGTGCAGCACAATGTGGATAAGTGTTTGCTATATTTTGTTTCATTGTAAAATGTTAGAGAAATACATGTATATATGAATCATGATAATCCAAGTAAAACTTACATACATGTACCTTACTTTGGTTTACATCAAGGTAGTTTATATACATGTGTAAATTATGATGAAATTTCACTTTCCCCATTCGTTTTACACATGGACAAATGTCCTGTACGTCACAGCGTGGACGTTTACATTTTGAGCTATTGCATAATAACAACACTAAAGTTCTATCAAAATGGCTAATAAAACTTTATATAATTTTTTTACAAGATAAATGCATGATAATGAGAGATTTGCAGTTTGTTCCAATTAACAGAGTTTCAATGACAAAATCTTTTTGAAAAAAAAAAATCAGTTTTTGTCTGGTCCCGTACGTCACAGAGCATATTTTTCAAATATCATCATTAATGGAATTGTTTTTACTGTAAAAAGAGGTCACAACTGGCCTTCCAAAATCCATACAAGATTTTCTGTTGTACTTTTCTTTTTTATGTTTATACAACTTTAAAGTCTCTAAATGACCCATATGTCACAAGTCAAATAGCTTGGACCTTGCCCTTGAGTGTTAATTTTTTTTGTAAATAAGTATTCAATAGTTGTTTTCAAATTCAGCATTGTTGCTATATTGAAAAGGGTAATGCAGGCGCAACTGCCAGAGGCATTCAACTTTTATTTGATTAAGTAGTTTATTTATGGTTGATGTTTGTCAGCAACTCTAAATCAAACCCACCCTTGCAAAACTGGCAATATTTCAGTGAACAAAAATGAGAGTGGGTTATGCCTAAAAGAGTGTTGTTTATGGCCATGAACCAGGGGCGTGGTTAGGAACGGAGGAAACTCAAGCACAATATATTCGAAAATCTATAGAAATACAAAAGCAACCCAATCATTGACAATTGACAAAGCATTTCACCAGGGTTTGATATTCCATGATACCGAACCGTGCCGATTAACCCTTCAAAATCGACTGGCTTCTCCATTAAAGCGAACTATAGGTATTTATTATTGCTGTATCTGGAACCATCGTTTTTGGAACAATTTCTCTTGCAAATTTCAAATAAGTTATGGACAACTGAAAGGGTAATCCAGCTTTGGTCATGAAATGTTGTGTTGGAAAGGAGGAAAAAGAACGTTATGACTGCTTTAAAATTGAGATCCCTAGGTCTATGTACATATAGTTTTCAAATTAGCAACTGGTTATAAAGTAAAATACAACAAGGGCAAGGACAACTTTCCCATATGCCATGTACTTTATTATCAGGAATTTTTGGTTTTCTCTTTATATAAGTACCCATTCCCCTGCGGAAGTAATCTGATATATAACCCAGGTAGTATATTTTTGTATGTCCCCATGAAATAAAAATATTATTTGAATCAAAACTTTTGAAGAAAAAAAACATTTTAGCCAAATGTGTGTATTGGAGTACATGGAAGAGTAGTCCTTGCCTTTACATCACTTATGATATTACGTACATGTATGTAGCCAATTTGAAGCCTCCATGGGGTATAGTGATTACCATTATTTACATCTTTTAAAAATTCTTAACTTTCTTATCGTTTGTTACATATTTAATAATACTTTCACCTATCAACTTGGCTGATTTTTCTTTTTCCTCTAAGAACAAGCTTTAATTTGGGTTGGATTCCCCTTAAAAAGGAAGCCCCTGTGAAATAATCATGAAAAAAGGAGAAATAACAATTTGATGATGGTTACAAAGTTAACTAATTTCAGCATTGTCTGACAATATGATATACATGATGTTTTTGTTATGATTGAGTAGTTTGGTTGTTGGTCAACAACTCAAAAGAACACTTCTTGACATTCATAGCATAATCTATTCAATGAACAAAAATGTGAGTGGGTTAAAGGTACATGTATGCCTTAAAGAGTGTTGTTTATGGCCATGAACCAGGGGCGTGGATAGGAAGGGAGGAAACTCAAGCACAATACGTTAAAAAATCTATAGGAATACAAAAACATCCCAATCATTGACAATTGACAATGCATTCCACGCGGCTTTGATATTCCATGATACCAAACCGTGCCAATTAACCCTTCATAACCGACTGCCTTCTGCATTTAAGCAAATTATTGTATCTAGACGCATTATTTTGGATCAATTTCTATTGCAAATTTTAAATAAGTTATGGACAACTTTAATAAGGGAAGCCCTTGTGATATTTGCATGCCAACATAAGGTAAAATGATCTTGCAAAAAATAGAAATAACAAATTCACAATAGTTACAAAGTTAACTTATTTAATTCAGCATTTTCCGACAATTTGCGCAATTTTCAAGTTCAATCATTTTGAAAGATTTCGAATTATGAACATTTTCTCTAACAATTCATTCCTGTTCTTGCGTGAATCGGCTCAACACTCGGGCTTGGCCGCGGAGTTGAAACGTTACATAAGACTATTAAAGAGGGATTTATCGGCCAAGCCTGGCTCAACGTTCATGGCTTGCCTGCGTAGGTGAAATGTTACATAAGACTAAGAGGGATTTATCGGCCAAGCCTGGCTCAACGTTCATGGCTTGCCTGCGTAGGTGAAATGTTACATAAGAGGAATTAAATTGGTCATGCAGGGTTGAAATAGCTTTGAAATAAACCAGGTTTTTGTTAGTGGGGTATAAAACAGCAGTTCAGGGCCTGAACTGCGTGTGGGTCTCTTTCATTTTTCCCTCCCTCTCTCATTTACCCCATCGTCTGTTGCTCATTTTCCTCACTGTCTGACTCATTTTTCCCACCACTGTTTCTGTCTCACTCATTTTATCACCCCCCCCCCCCATTTCTCTCACTCTCACTTCTTTTCGACATTCCGCTGTACATGTACTTTGATTGAGCAACCTTTAATTTAAAAAGTACAAACAACCGCAGGCTAATGTACATGATTGTAAGGTACATATGTGCAATGTATTTATTTCTAACCCAATACATAATAATGTCCATTTATGTAGCGCAGTTACTATGTGCATATACTCAACTGCACTTTGATACTTGGTATCATATTATTACCCCGGCTGTAGCTAAGCCGCCATATTAATAGGCGCTAAAGCGTTCAAGGAAAAATCCTACCGGGTACCAATTCACCTCACCTGGGTCGAGTGCAGCACAATGTGGATAAGTGTTTGCTATATTTTGTTTCATTGTAAAATGTTAGAGAAATACATGTATATATGAATCATGATAATCCAAGTAAAACTTACATACATGTACCTTACTTTGGTTTACATCAAGGTAGTTATACATGTGTAAATTATGATGAAATTTCACTTTCCCCATTCGTTTTACACATGGACAAATGTCCTGTACGTCACAGCGTGGACGTTTACATTTTGAGCTATTGCATAATAACAACACTAAAGTTCTATCAAAATGGCTAATAAAACTTTATATAATTTTTTTTACAAGATAAATGCATGATAATGAGAGATTTGCAGTTTGTTCCAATTAACAGAGTTTCAATGACAAAATCTTTTTGAAAAAAAAAAATCAGTTTTTGTCTGGTCCCGTACGTCACAGAGCATATTTTTCAAATATCATCATTAATGGAATTGTTTTTACTGTAAAAAGAGGTCACAACTGGCCTTCCAAAATCCATACAAGATTTTCTGTTGTACTTTTCTTTTTTATGTTTATACAACTTTAAAGTCTCTAAATGTCCCATATGTCACAAGTCAAATAGCTTGGACCTTGCCCTTGAGTATTAATTTTTTTTGTAAATAAGTATTCAATAGTTGTTTTCAAATTCAGCATTGTTGCTATATTGAAAAGGGTAATGCAGGCGCAACTGCCAGAGGCATTCAACTTTTATTTGATTGAGTAGATTATTTATGGTTGATGTTTGTCAGCAACTCTAAATCAAACCCACCCTTGCAAAACTGGCAATATTTCAATGAACAAAAATGAGAGTGGGTTATGCCTAAAAGAGTGTTGTTTATGGCCATGAACCAGGGGCGTGGTTAGGAACGGAGGTAACTCAAGCGCAATACATTCGAAAATCTATAGGAATACAAAAGCAACCCAATCATTGACAATTGACAAAGCATTTCACCAGGGTTTGATATTCCATGATACCGAACCGTGCCGAATAACCCTTCAAAACCGACTGGCTTCTGCATTAAAGCATTCTATAAGTATTTATTATTGTTGTATCTCAAAGCATCGTTTTTGGATCAATTTCTATTGCAAATTTCAAATAGGTTATGGACAACTTAAAGGGTAATCCAGCCTTGGTCATAAAATGTTGTGTTGGAAAGGAGGAAAATAAATATAACGGAATGGTGAAAGTTTGAAAGAAATAGGGCAAGCAATAAGAACGTTATGACTTCTTTAAAATTGAGATCCCTAGGTCCATGTACATATAGTTTTCAAATTAGCAACTGGTTATAAAGTAAAATACAACAAGGGCAAGGACAACTTTCCCATTTGCCATGTACTTTATTATCAGGAATTTTTGGTTTTATCTTTATATAAGTACCCATTCCCCTGCGGAAGTAATCTGATATATAACCCAGGTAGTATATTTTTGTATGTCCCCATGAAAGAAAAATATTATTTGAATCAAAACTTTAAAAAAAAAAGACATTTTAGCCAAATGGGCAATTCCACATGGGAGAAGGTAAAAACAGTAAATTTCAAAATTAATAATATGGATCTGAATGGGAGTGACCTTTTTACACAAAACCTTATATTTTAAGGATCTGAAAACCTTTTTCAAATATCTTTTACGGTTTTTGCTGAGCGATCTTTTGAATTTGATGACCATTTTTAATTAGAGAACATATATTTTACATTATTTTGGATAAATTTGATAACTAAAAATTTTCTTTACATTTTTGGTTCAAAATCATCTAATTTTGTGTGTGAAGGTGTAATAATTACCAGTAGCAAATGTCTTTATCATGGGTATTTTCAAATTTCTTAGAGAAAATTTTGCAATCTACTACAAAAATGGATGTAATTCCGTTACCAAAAATTGAAAAAGTTTTTCCTATGAACTAAATCCTTACTTGAATTTTATATAATTCTGAATTCTATGATTTCATGTGACTTACTAAAGGCTTAGCAACAATTTTTTAAAATATAATTTCTAATTCTGCTGTAACTGTGGTAACGGAATTACATGGTAACGGAATTACCATTATCTTATCTTTTAAGGGGTGTGCGTTAGCCCATTTTGTTCCATTAGCATGTTGATATCTTGGCTGTAGTTCATAGTTATGAACATTAAAAGCCTTCTGATTAGTAATTACACTCCAAATCAGGATGAGATTATACAATTGCTTGACAGCAAGCTCCCATTCAGTATAACATTCAGAATAAAGGCAAGATAATGTACATCGGCATTAATAAAGTATATTGATGGAGCATATAATGTAGGTGAATGCCTTACAAATGATAAATGGGCAATCACTTCTTGGGGAGGAGTAGAAGAATGATTATAATATGCAGGATGATCTAAACAAAATTGTCATCCAGATTGATTTTGCCGAAAATGGCACTGCCAAGAACCAGTTCTAATGAGATCCAAAATACTGGACGCACAATCACGGAGTGACCGACCATGATCACTGTGTGTGCCTTGGAAAAGAATGGAATTTAATTCTTTTGTAAGTGCCTCTGCCCTATGATAAACTCACCCTGGACAGTCTGTAGTGAACTTTTCAGTAAAAAAAATTATGGGATGGTGGGAATATTTCTATGCTTCAAAGAAGTGGCTATATTTTTCAGATGGTTTTGCCGAATAATTTAAGCGATATCTTCTGTGTAACTCTCCTTGCATCGGAAGATTGGAAATTCTTTGCAACAAGCCATGGTGAGGGACGAGACTCTGGCATTGGCGAACAGTGTAACAAGCAGTAAAAAGTAATGAGTGGAAAAGGTTGAAGTGAGATCCATAATTTGCAGTGTTGCAAGGGCCACATGCCAAAAACATCATACTAAATCTTGATACAGTTGACATTCCGAAAGTATGGTGGATTTTGACATTCAATATGTCTTAATTAGCACCAAACTGTTCTCCACCCCTATGCAATGGATGTTCAGAAACATGCAAAGTCAGCATCATTCAATAATCAGTACTTCATGGATGAAGTAAGTGAGTAACAACGATGACCCTTCAAGTAAGGATGATACACAGAATGAACACTCCTCTAAAGAGAGGATGGTGATAATGTTGAGACCAACAGTGTCATCAATAACAAAACATCTGAGAACAGCAACATAACAGAGACAAACTCAATTGGAAATGGGTAGAAATGTACAGCATTCAGCATTCTGCTGTGAAAGAAATTCAAAGAGACGGTGGTAGTATTCTGAGATACATTTGTCTGAGATAAAATAAAATATTTTATCTCTATTAACATAAGTGGTATAATGAAATAACCTAAAGTTCTTTCCAAAATGGTATTCTAATAACCATTTTATCTCTGTGACACAGAAATGAAGCAATTTCCAATGAAAAGGCTGTTTTTTATAGCACTTATCTCATTGAACCAATGAAAAGCCTTTCTGCCATAAGGTTCGGCAAGTGAGTGATATTGCATCAATCAAATTCTGTGCTTACAGGGATTTAATTGAAAAAAAAATGAACAATACTTTATTTTAGAAGTCAAATTCACATTTCCTACCTCATTTCATTTCAAAGATAATATTAGTCAATAAAATTATTTGAAATATTTTTTAATCTACAAGAATAATGTTAGAGTAGTACTCTCATGATTAAATAATTTATTATATTTCCTTTATTTTTATTTCAAAGTTTTGAGTGAATGGACCTAGAAATAGTTTTCAGTCCACAACATTCTTTCAAAATGTGAATGTCAACACTAATTTCATGTGGTTTGAGCATTGTTTCTTGTTTTCAGTACATTTATTGAACAACCAAATAGAAAGTTTTCAGTTTAACTGTTTTAAGATGCCAATGAATCTAGGCGCTGTTTTTGCTGCTGCTGCCTTCATTTTTGCTCTCCAAAATCTCACATTTTTCAACTGTTTTGTCAGTGCATTGGGATATCATTTCTATGTCAACTGTTTCAAGTGGAATCACTGATTCTGGTGAACTACTTTGCATTCTGGATTGGTACCTACTTTTTTCAGAATTTTGAGAGAAAATTTCTGCTCAACTGCTTGGTTTTGAGAAACCTAAGTGTAGCTGGATATAGCTCTTATGCACAGAGCCAATGTGGACTTTCAGCCCTTTGTTATTGTGAAACCAGCCCAGATGGGAACAATGGAAAGTGATCCTGCCTGTGGACTGTGTCTATTGTGAAAGGATTATAATCAATGGTAGAAGAGATTATCATTGACTTTCATAGTGTTAATGATGCCCAGGTCAGCCTTTCAATATAGCAGTGCTGAGCTTCATTCACTGAGACATGCATGTGGTACCAAACATGTTGATGCACATGTGTTTCAGACTTTAAAAGAACTTAACTTGCTTCATCTTCGTAGTCGACGGGCTGGATCTCACTTACATAAACATCATCGGGAGAGGCCCCACGTATCAGCAAGAACACATAGGTCTACATCTCGACCTGTGAACCAAAGGAATATCTGCCCAACAGTGTATCCTTTTAAAACTCAAGCAAAGTTCTGCTCTATCAATTCTCAGTCACTGCGAAATAAAACAACAGAATTTATTGAATTTGTGTTAGACAATAAACTTGATATCGTGGCCATTTATGAAACCTGGCTCAAGACTGGAGACGATATTTTCATCAGAGACATCACGCCAATGGGTTATACGTTCAAGCATTTTCCACGCACAAACAACAAACGAGGTGGAGGCCTTGCTCTCTTATACAAATCTACTCTGAATGTGCGTTTTCCTGAATCTATCGCTAACCCCAAGGCTTTTGAGGTTTTCTCAGCTGAAATTGTCAGTTCAACATTATCACTCCTACTTGTTGTAGTGTACCGCCCACCAACTAGATCAACAGGTTCTTCCTTTGATGCGTTCACTGCAGAGTTTGAGTCACTTATTGAAGATGTATGTTTGAATCAAATGCCTATTATCATCACAGGTGATTTTAATGTTCATGTCGACTCAGCGTCAAATGCAAATGCTTGTGCCTTCAAGAATCTCCTCTCTAGCCACAACCTTAGACAAAGTGTTACCTGTCCTACGCATAGAAAAGGTCACACTCTGGACTTACTGATCACCAGGGAATCAGACCCAACCTTTTTTGATGATCTGCATGTCATCGACGGGATAGCTGATCATTCAGCAATAACCATCAAGCTGTATCTTGAGCGCCCTCAGAACCAGAAGGTTGAAGTAAAAACAAGGAATGTATCAGCCATCAGTAAGGAGACTCTATGTGATGATATAAAGTCTTCCAAGCTTTCCAGTACAGAGTTGAAACTTAACTCATTGTCATCACAAGCTGAGCAGTATAACACCATCCTTGAAAATATTTTTGATAGTCATGCTCCAATGAAGACACGTACAGTGGTTCTGAGACCCCATTCTCCATGGTTCAAGAGCAGCTTTCATACTGAAAAGCGGGAAAGACGTCGCCTAGAGACCTTGTGGAGAAACTCTGGACTTGAGATTCATCGGCAGATGTATACATCGCAGAAGCAGAAGGTCAATCGACTCATTCGTCAATCAAAGTCAACATACTACAATGACCTGTTCACAGAGAATGCAAAAGACCAGAGACGACTCTTCAGTATTGCTGACAAAGTCCTTCATCGCAAGAGCAAGTCTCCTCTCCCACAGCACCAGTCAAAGGAACAGCTATCCAAAGAATTTTGTAAGTTCTTTGATGAAAAGATCTCAAACATCCGCCAAGGATGCCAGATTGCTGATGACCTAAGCCCCCGGGGGGGCCACTTACATTGACGAGTGGATACCATGCGCGACCAAAAAAACACGTAAAAAGGATGTCTTTTTCAAGACAGGGCACGTTACGTACGTAACGTGATAAGGGTGTCAAAAACACAAAAATAATGAAAAAAGGGTATCTATTTCACTAGGAAAGTTACGTGTTTAGGGTCAAATTTGCGGGGATGATAAAACAAAATTAAAATGTTTTATAAAGGATGTCCTTTTTGCCCCAACACTACGTGTTTAGAGTCAGATTTGCACGAGGTGTGGAAGGTGGGGTCGTACTAAACCAAATGATGTGTAAAGGAAAACCAACGACCGAAGGACCCGTGAAATAACAATAAATATTCCTGTACTTGTTTAGGGGTTCATTTCAGGGAATACTTGCCAAGAGTATCGTTTTGTTCCCAATACTTGTTAAGGGTAGGGTTTCAGACGCCAATACTTGTTAAGGGGTGCATTTTCAGAATATTAAAATACGTGTTTAGGGTGCTTTTCGAGACCCCTTGGTCGCGCATGGTATCCACTCGTCAATGGAAGTGGCCCCCCCGGGCCTAAGCCTTCCTTCTGCTGGAATATTGTCATCACCTAGTAACTTGTCGGTTTTCGAAGAGGTAACAGAGGATGAGGTACGACGCATTGTATTATCTTCACCACCAAAATCATGTGATCTGGATCCTATCCCAACTCTGTTGCTCAAATCCTGTTCTTAATTCTACTGTGATCCCTATTGTGACATCAATCATTAATACCTCTTTACAATCTGGAGAAGTCCCAGAAGTTCTGAAAGTTGCACAAGTTAATCCAGTGCTGAAGAAGTCAAAACTCGATCCAGAGAACATGAGCAACTATCGCCCGATCTCCAACCTCAGCTTCTTGAGCAAGACACTGGAGCGCGTCGTGATGAACCAGTTGAGTTCCTACATCACAGATAATTCTCTCCATGATACATTCCAGTCTGCCTATCGTGCCAATCTTAGTGTCGAGACAGCAATCCTCAGAGTCCAGAATGATCTACTTTCCGGCATGGATCAAAAGAAGATATCGCTTCTAGTCCTACTGGATCTTTCAGCAGCGTTCGACACTGTCGACCATGATATTCTTCTCCATCGACTTAGTGACCTATATGGAATCAGCGGAGTCGCACTACAGTGGTTTCGATCGTACCTGACAGGAAGGACGAGCTATGTTTCCGTTGACGGTGCCAGATCCGACTCATCAACGCTGAAGTATGGTGTTCCTCAAGGCTCTGTCCTCGGCCCGCAGTTGTTCAGCATGTACACTTCGCCCATATCTCACATCATCAAGAGGCACGGACTCCAGTATCACCGATATGCAGATGATACACAGATTTACTGTACCGTCAACTCATCTCAAACTGAGGTCAATTTAGGACTTCAGCGCATTGAATCCTGTGTAGCTGACCTCCAGCAATGGCTGTCTAATAACTATCTTAAGATGAATAAGGACAAGACGGAATTCCTCGTTGTGGGATCTCGTCAACAACGAGCCAAAGTTACAATAAACCATCTAAGAATTGGCAACTCTTTAATCAAGCCTTCTGATCAAGTGAGAAACCTTGGAGTAGTGTTTGATTCCTCACTTACAATGGAGCAGCATGTCACAGGCACTTCCAAGGCTGCCTGTATCTCTATCCGTAATCTTGGAAGGATCCGCAAGCATGTAACTAAGAAAGTTGCTGAACTCCTTGTTCATGCCTTTGTAACAACCCAACTGGACATTTGCAACTCAATTTTGACTGGTTTGACTCAACATCAACTGCACAGACTTCAGCGTCTGCAGAACATGGCCGCACGTCTTGTGTCCCTTCAAAGAAAGAGAGTCCATATTACTCCAATTCTGCGTGACCTATATTGGCTGCCTGTCAACCAGAGAATAGCCTATAAACTTGGGGTCCTCGTATTTAAAGCGCTTAACGATAAATCTCCACCCTACATATCAGAGCTCTTATCTCAGCATAGACCAACACGCAGTCTCAGATCAGCAGATCAAGCATTGCTGACAGAATCTCTCAGCCACACAACTTGGGGTGACAGAGCCTTCTACATCTCTGGACCAAAGCTGTGGAATAGCCTTCCTCAATTTATCAGGAGAGCAGAGACCCAATCAACTTTTGAGTCTTACCTGAAGACTTTTCTGTTCCCCACTCCAACATTATTGCAAGAATAACTCAATTGTAGCATTACTAGGACAGTACTTGAACTGAATGATGATCCTAAGCACTGTTTAAAGACATTGAAATTTGTGAGATATTTCCTATTTTTGAGCAAGCGCCATGAGCGCCCAGCTGAGGCGGATACCGGCGCTATACAAGAACCCATCATCATCATCATCATCAATTGTATGTAAAGCTACATTTCTTTTGAATATTCAAAGACTTTTTATACCTTAAACTACCATCTACACATTTTTTTTGACTAAATATGCAGATCTGATCACATGCTGTCCTCAGTTTTTGTAAAATTCCTGATGTGTACTAGTTTGGCTAGAGTCCATGTAATTCCGTTACCATGAGTATTAGTGATGATTTTTGGCCTTTGCATAATTCTTTTCATCAGTACAGCAGGCAAAAAGTGGCTAGTAAGTCCTAATACCCCTGAAGTTGAAAATTAACTAAAATTTAATTACCACTGATCCCTAATATTTTGTAAAATTCTATTTATTTAAGGTAGAGCCACTTATTACATACTATATACTTGTATTTTATTTGATATTATAGACGTAAAGTACTTAGTTTGTGTTAAGTATTAGAGAAGAATATTTAAACAAGCTTTATTGAGGCATTTCTTCAGTCATAAATGCCTAAAAATAACATTTTCCTTCTCAAATGTCAGAGGCGTAATTGAGTGACGGTAATTCCATTACCATTATGCGTAATTCCGTTACCATGTACTTCCCCAAAAGGAAGACCAATCACAAAAATTTGTTGATGATATTTGTGAATAAATTACTTTCAAAGTAAAGTTGACATTATAATGAATTGAATCAGACATTAGCTTGGAGCTAGTGTGTTGTAGATTTCAGAGAAACTTTTACTAAACTTTGGGTTGCAAAGTGACTCATTTCTCTGGTAATTCCGTTACCATAGCACATATCCGTCATTCACATCTGAACGTGTGAGGGGTTTAAAAAAAATCTTGGTTCAGAATATAGCACAAGTGGCCATGCATAGTATTAAGTTCAGAAAATGGGAAAATATTGAAATATCTGGATGGTGTGAGCAAAAATAACAGCCAAAATTCTCTGATTTGTAATTCCGTTACCATGGAATTGCCCAAATGTGTGTATTGGAGTACATGGAAGAGTAGTCCTTGCCTTACATCACTTATGATATCACGTACATGTATGTAGCCAATTTGAAGCCTCCATGGAGTATAGTGATTACCATTATTTACATCTTTTAAAAATTCTTAACTTTCTTATTGTTTGTTACATATTTTTAATACTTTCACCTATCAACTTGGCTGATTTTTCTTTTTCCTCTAAGAACAAGCTTTAATTTGGGTTGGGTTCCCCTTAAAAAGGAAGCCCCTGTGAAATAATCATGAAAAAAGGAGAAATAACAATTTGATGATGGTTACAAAGTTAACTAATTTCAGCATTGTCTGACAATATGATACACATGATGTTTTTGTTATGATTGAGTAGTTTGGTTGTTGGTCAACAACTCAAAAGAACACTTCTTGACATTCATAGCATAATCTATTCAATGAACAAAAATGTGAGTGGGTTAAAGGTATGCCTAAAAGAGTGTTTGTGGCCATGAACCAGGGGCGTGGATAGGAAGGGAGGAAACTCAAGCACAATACGTTAAAAAATCTATAGGAATACAAAAACATCCCAATCATTGACAATTGACAATGCATTCCACGCGGTTTTGATATTCCATGATACCGAACCGTGCCAATTAACCCTTCATAACCGACTGCCTTCTGCATTTAAGCGAATTATTGTTGTATCTAGACGCATTATTTTGGATCAATTTCTATTGCAAATTTTAAATAAGTTATGGACAACTTTAATAAGGGAAGCCCTTGTGATATTTGCATACCAACATTTAAGGTAAAATGATCTTGCAAAAAATAGAAATAACAAATTCACAATAGTTACAAAGTTAACTTATTTAATTCAGCATTTTCCGACAATTTGCACAATTTTCAAGTTCAATCCTTTTGAAAGATTTCGAATTATGAACATTTTTCTCTAACAATTCATTCCTGTTCTTGCGTGAATCGGCTCAACACTCGGGCTTGGCCGCGGAGTTGAAACGTTACATAAGACTAAGAGGGATTTATCGGCCAAGCCTGGCTCAGCAACGCTCTTGGCTTGCCTGCGTAGGTGAAATGTTACATAAGAGGAATTAACTTGGTCATGCAGGTTTGAAATATCTTTGAAATAAACCAGGTTTTTTTTAGTGGGGTATAAAACAGTAGTTCAGGGCCTGAACCGCGATCTTCTCCCCAACGAGGGTTTGACGTAATGTTCCGACAGGGCCTTGGGAACGATATTGACAGGGGGTGCTGAAGTAAATTTGACAAGCAAAAAATGGGTCTCACTACAGAATGAAGGTGGTTTTGTTCCCGAGATATTTAAAAAAAAAAAAAGAAGCAAGGATTTTATTACAAAATGAAGGCGGTTTCGGTTTCCAAAAAATTTGACAGGCAATAAAAAAAGTTCTATCCTACAAACTTTTGTTCATTTCGGTTTCTGCCATATACATGTACCAGATTTCCAGGGGGTGCTGCCTATGAAAAAAAAACACCCCAGCACCTCCGCTTCCCAGGGACTTGTCTTCTGAACCCTTTAATAGCTCTCTACAATGCACAAATTCCTTTGAAAATGCAAGTCAAATCACAAGAAGAGCTGAGAGGCTTTTGTTGAAGTTGGTTGACCGGGACAGCAGTCTCATGACTCTGGACAATGACATATTTACGATTGTTCGTCCGGTGCAATCATTCAATGATCTGCTGTCCCGGTCCACCAACTTTCTACAAAAGCCTCTCAGCTTTCTATTTGACTTGCACTGTCAAAAGAATTGGTGCGTTGTAGAGAGCAGCCCCGTTTAATGAATTTTGAAAAGTTTCTAATGGCACCGCTCGTGTGAAACGAGATCTACCAAAAATATTTGCCAAAGAAAATATGTAATAACTCTCATTCAAAAACTAACAAAAAAAAAACAGCCAACTCTACGGCCAAAAATTCTTAAATCTATTTGTAATGCCACATGACATTCCTTGTATTTTAAGCTTTGCGATGAAGTGTTCAGTGTAGGTCCGAGACGAGACCGAGAAAATTTACCTTCAAGACCGAAACAGTAAACGAGACGCTGGTTATTTCTACACAATGCCGCAGTACAAGCGCGACGCAGCTTCATGTATCGCATCGCTCTATTAATTAAGAATGCACTTCATTTGCATAAATCAACAAGTGTCTCTGTCTCGTTTATTTAAATATTTTTTTTCAAATCAGGATTTAAATCACAATGCACTAATTTAAACTACCAATTATCAGTCATCATCGATCGCTGCTTGCATATGACATTACAAATCAAATGACTAAAACCCAAATAACCTTTTTATTCTTTGTTGGATTTTTCTCAAACCTTCGGCAATGTTTCTTATTACTTTTTCTGCTATTTTTACAATAAAATTTTTGTCGGGGTGAACTTTCCCTTTAAATACACTAAAGGGCCTTGCCCTCGGATTGGAGTCCGGGCCTTAATTGCCTATCCCAGCTGTTGATCTAACTGTTAGTTATGTTTCTATTCTCGTTGCCCAATAGGTCTGCACCGTTAAATCAAAGCCCGTAATCTGTAACTTTAGCCCCATCCCATCATCATGAGTCCAGAGTCGTATGCCGTATGCGAGAAGCTGATCCCGCCCACCTACGTGCAGCAAGGCAGAGAATCTCGCAGGGTTCGAGAGAATAAGGTAAGGCATCTTCTGGAGCAGAGGAAATGGCCGGAGGATGGCTGGGACGAAGAAACCATCGAGCTTCTCCTTCGAGAGCTCTCTGTAATGGATAGCAATAACTTCCAAGGGAACTGCGGAGTGGGAGAGAGGGAAGGCCGTGTTGCTTCGGAAGCAGTCAGGAGACGGCATTATGGGTAAGGAGGATGCGAGGGTCCGATGTCAGACACTTAACGAAGATAAAAACATGTTTCTCTTGCTATCTTACAATTCATGCATCAAATATTTTTGTGATTGTTTTTGCTTTTTAATTCATGAAATATTGCAAGCAACAATCTTGAATAGTCATCTTGTCTGGATAAACAACTCGTTAGGTTATCCAACAACTGGGTAGGCCCAGGCCTATACATTTCTTTGGAATCGAAATGAATTGAATGGAAAAGAGAAAAGTAGACTTACATGTAGGTTTCATATGAGCAGAAAATTGATTTTCCAGAACGAGAAGATGAGCATTTAAATCATTGGTCATGATTGAATGTTTCCCTTTCATCTAGTTTAGCTCATGGCATTGGGCGATCCGGAGACATCACAGCCATCCAACCAAAGGCTGCTGGTTCAAGTATCCTGTCAAAACTCACCAACTCTATGGCTCTTGATGTTCTACACATGGCAGGTACAACTTCAAGTTTCATTCATTTATCCTCAAGTGAGTGACGGATGAAAAAATACATAAAAACAAGCAATGAACGATGAATGTAATGGCAAAAAAAGAAGAAATCCTTTAGGAAGCCAATCCGTAAAAACAAGACAAAGTACTTGTACATAGAATATACCCCAAAATAATTTTACACCTTTCCCAGAAATGAAAAAAGAGAAGAAGTAATTGAATTTTAAAAAATCTACCATTAATCTCAACCTAAACTGGATTAAGGGGGGAGGGGAGGGGGAGAGGCTGATATAAATCTTGGATCTCCCCCCTCCCCTGCTTTGTTTATTCTTCAAAGGTGCATGCGAACCCTGTGTTGTACAGAATAGGAAAAGTTTTGGCAGTATCTGTGTATCCAGGGCCCCGTCTTACAAAGAGTTACGATTGATCCAATCAATCGTAACTCTATGGAAATCCATCAGTGTCATAATTTTTTCTACATAAATGTTCAAAATGTCCTTTGTAATCAAAGGCGAGCACACCAAATTGTCAAGAAAACAATGAATTTATGTAATTTACGTCATATCTAGAAAACATTTTGAACATTCATGCATTTTAGATGTTGACGTTGCTGGCTGTCCATAGTTGTGATTGATCGGATCAATCACAACTCTTTGTAAAGACGGGGCCCAGGTGGCTGTTTGTGTACGCTGTTCTAACTTTATAATCTACATCAAACCTGTTACCCTTTCTTTTGGATTAACACTACATGACTGATTTAGCACCTGTGAACATATATCCAGTCATGCATAAATTTGTGGGTAAAGTTGGTTGTAACTTTGTGAACAGCTGGGCCCTGTCTTATAAAGAGTTGCGATTGATCGAATCAATCGCAACTATGGAAAGCCAGCAAAGTCAATATATAAAATGCATGTTTGTTCAGAAGATTTTCTAGATATGAATGTATATCCATGAATTCATTGATTTCTTGACAATTAGGTGTGTTCTCCTTAATACAAAGGACATTTTGCAAATTTCCTGTAGAAAAAATTATGGCACTGATGGTTTCCCATAGAGTTACGATTGATTGGATCAAACGTAACTCTTTCTAAGATGGGGCCCAGGGCAATTCCATAATATACGTACGTCCGACTCCATATACTATGTGGGACCTTCATGATATTTTCTGTTTCTGATTTCTGGGTCTTTTGACAGTATGTAATGCTCTCTAATGACCATGACTTGATCACTTTATGAAGTTAAGTAAAACTTGAGAAAAATTGGGGTCGGATGTACAAAAAGGTTGATTATTTTATGGAATTGCCCAGCTTTATAAAATGCTGAACAGGAAGCTGGCAGCTTACAGTGACATCAACAAAACCACCTTTAAATGGGAATGAAACTTTTGGAACAAGTAGGCTAATGTCGAAACAGAAAAATCAAAGAATAAGAACAAAGAAAGTTTGAGAAAAATCAGACAAATAATGAGAAAGTTATGAGCATTTGATTATTGCAATCACTAATGCTATGGAGATCCTCCCATTGGCAATGCGACGAGGATGTGTGATGTCACATGTGAACAACTTTCCCTTTGATGGACTATGAAATACCCCCAAAATGTCTCTTTTTGCTTTTTCTTATGGGATACAAACTCTTTATCCATTATGTATTCTTCAAAAATCTGTATTACTGTACATGCCGTCCTATAATATGATCTACTGATAGATGTGATAAAAGAGGCAGTTTAAGTGAAATATATACTAAAGTATTGGGGAGAGATGTTCACAAGTGACATCACACATATTTGTCGCATGGCCAATGTGAGGATCTCCATAGCATTAGTGATCGCAATATTCAAATGCTCATAACTTTCTCATTATTTGTCCAATTTTTCTCAAACTTTTGTTGATCTGTTTCTTTGATTTTTCTGCTTTCACACAAGCTATCTTGTTCCAAAGGCTTCATTCTCCTTTAAACTCACTGATGGAATGCCCTTGAAAATGATTTAATTGTTTCTGTTGGTCTGGAGATGGTTTTGCTGACGTGACTGCTATGACACTTATGAGTAGAATGAGGACGATGCACTTAAACTTTGGAGTCCATGAGCATATATATATTTTTTCTCTGGTCATTCAATTCAGATGGAATTTATTAGATATAAAAATAGTGACATCGACAGGTATAAAAATTACAATAAAAATACAATATTACAATGGTATAGATAAAATTACATGATTAAAAATGGAAATTCGCTGCTGTATAAACCCTAGTGCAGGGTGATATTGCAGTAAGATATTGCGTTTTTGTACGTAGAGCAGATCTTTGTTAAATTGAACAAGTTACAATGAAGTCACTTTTCTTAAATTTGTCTCGATATCCTCTAAAGGATACTTAAATTTTTCTTCAGCAAGAAATTTACCCACATTGTGCTGCACTCAACCCAGGTGAGGTGAGTGGGCACCCGGTAGGAAGAAATCCCTTGAATGCTCGAGTGCCCAATTAAAGGTAGCCGTGATAAAGCCTGGGTAATAATAACATTATCGTGTTAAGCAGACCTGTCCCACTGTGAGAACAGTTTTCTGAACTGAACTGGCTACCCTGGGTAAAATATGACATTATTATTATTATTATTATTATTATTATTATTATAGTTATTATTAAAATATTATTATTATTAATAAATCTACACTGCATCCTTCTTGCTCCTCTTTGCCAGCATAACATCTTCTAGGTTATCTTCATAGTTTCATTCATTTCTCTAAAATTATTTCAGGAGTTAGGAGTGCAGCTTCATGCTTTGTAGTTCCCATGGCGACAGGTATGAGCCTCGTCCTTTGTTTCCTGACACTAAGGCAGCAGAGACCTAGAGGACGATTCATCATCTGGCCTCGCATCGACCAAAAATCCTGCTTCAAGGCTATCGCAACGGCAGGATTTGAATCCGTTGTCATCGAGAACAAGCTTGAAGGAGATGAACTCAGGACGGACATCGAAGCTGTGTCTGCAAAGATCAAAGAGCTTGGAGCGGATGAAGTCCTTGCGGTGTTCTCCACAACAAGTTGCTTTGCACCGCGGGTTCCGGACAGACTTGAAGAACTCGCAACGCTCTGTAAGGAGAAGGATATCCCTCATGTCGTCAACAACGCCTATGGTGTCCAGTCGTCAAAGTGCATGCACTTGATACAGGAAGCATCGCGGGTGGGCAGAGTGGACGCCTTTGTGCAAAGCACCGATAAAAACTTCATGGTACCGGTCGGTGGTTCCATCATTGCAGGGTTTGATCGAGAGTTTATTGACAAGGTCGGGCAGACGTATCCAGGTCGAGCCTCGGCGTCACCATCTACTGATCTCTTCATCACTTTACTTTCACTTGGATCCAAGGGTTACAAGAATCTCCTCAAGGTACAGACCAGTCAGTGTTCTAGCTAGAGACTTCTTAGTGGTGGTCAGAATTTCAAGGCAAAAAGCGGAAAGTGTATTATCATCATGTAATAAGTATCTGACGTTGCCAAGTGTTTGAAAATAAAAAAACATATCATCAAATTCTTGCTCGTTATAGATTTTGCGAATGACAAAAGATTAAAACAGAAATCAACACAAGTACTTCTTCTTTGCAAGGAGTTATATTTGAAACACTGTTTATTTGAAATTAGAGTTGTTTGGTACAGTGTTTACCATGATGCTTGGCGGTCAGAATTCTTATTTGCCAAAGAGGCGTAAACTTTTTGGAAAAAAAATTGAAAGCGTGGGAGGGAAGCAACTAAGCTTGTCATTTAGGCACTTCTGCATCTTGTAAAGCAAAATTGAAGGATTTTGTGCATACTTTTGGTGAATTTTGAGAAAAAAATGGAAAGTTTTCAAAATTTTAAGGGGGGGGGGGGACTGCCCCCCCATGCCCTCGCTGTGTACGGCCATGCTTTTGATGTTGGTTTTGGCCGATTTTGACATCTGCAGAGCACCAAAACGTACAAATGAAGCTGGTCTCTACATGAAACTGAATTCTGAACTCGGGTATAAATTACACCATGGTTTAAAGTTGTGGTAAAACTATGGAGAGCCAATTGGAGCGCAAATTCCTAACAGTACACTTTCAATTTATTAACTCATATGACACCCAAATTGTTCATAATTGTCTGGGAATGATAACTGAAGTAATTTTCTTCATTATGAAAGCAAAAGGAACAAAATAGTAAACATAAGAAATACACAATATAAAAATAATTTTTGAACTTTTTGCTCCCCATAATTTTAGCACTGAGTTAGACCGTGGTGTAAGTTAAACTTGACTTCAGAATACGGGCCAGAAAGGCAATCTTAAAATGTGCTTCCAACCACAACATCCTGAAATTGAATACATCTGTATTCATCACAAAACTACCAATACCCTTTTTATTCCTGTATTACCACATATAATTCTTGTCATTTGATCTTGCCTTTTTAATTCTATTGTCATTTCTTTGTTTTCCTTTGATTTTCAGGAAAGGAAGGAATTGTTCACATTTCTGCACGAGGAACTGGCAAAAGTCGCAGAGAAGTACGGGGAGCGATTACTGCATACACCGCACAACCCAATCTCCATGGCAATGACAGTAAACAAACATGATGTTGATGACGGAAAAGCTTTGACAGAGCTTGGCTCAATGCTGTTCACAAGATGTGTTTCAGGTGCTAGGTCAGTACCCCTCAGGAAAGATTGTAAAAGTTGATATTTCAATATGTTTACTTTGAACTTCTGCTAAGTATGCTTACATGTAGTTGGAACTCAATTGCTCCTTTTGAATTTCCCCAGACAGGATAGTCTTGTTTACATATTTATTGATAGTTGTGCCTTGTGCAATTTTAAAGGTGGGGGTGTTGTTGTTTCTGCGACTCGTGCAACTGGTAAATCCAAAGGCATATGCTCTGAAGTGCAGTTTAACCTAGGCCATATATCCTAATTCTGTGCTATAATTATAGGAAGCTGAAAATGGCAAAAATTTTTGAATATATACCTGTATGTAGATACTACAGCTTTAATGGTGAGTTGTTATTCCCAAATGTAGTTGTATCTCCCGAACAGAGTTCGTAGGATACTATGGATTTGGCCTCGTCGCGCCGCCACATCCGCCGCAGAGATTTCCTTGTGAGCGCTCTATCAGCTGCATTTCTTCTCTGATCATCTTCAAATTTGGCATGAAGTTCGAGTATGGTATAGCGAAGCCGCCTATCGATTTTGGTGTGGGCGGAGACATCGTTGCCATGCTAACAAGTGTTTTTGTGGAAATAGCAGAGATTTCCTTGTGAGCGCTCTACCAGCTGCATTGCTTCTCCGATCATCTTCGAATGTGGCATGAAGGTCCATTATGGTAAAGCGAAGCCGCCTATTGATTTTGGTGTGGGCGGAGACATTATTGCCATGGTAACAGGAGTTTTTGTGGAAATAGCAGAGATTTCCTTGTGAGCGCTCTACCAGCTGCATTGCTTCTCCGATCATCTTCGAATGTGGCATGAAGGTCCATTATGGTAAAGCGAAGCCGCCTATTGATTTTGGTGTGGGCGGAGACATTATTGCCATGGTAACAGGAGTTTTTGTGGAAATAGCAGAGATTTCCTTGTGAGCGCTGTACCAACTGCATTTCTTCTCCGATCATCTTCGAATGTGGCATGAAGGTCCATTATGCTAAAGCGAAGCCACCTAATGATTTTGGTGTGGGCAGAGACATCGTTGCCATGGTAACATGAGTTTTTGTGGAATAGCAGAGATGTCCCTGTGAGCGCTCTACCAGCTGCATTTCTTCACTGATCATCTTCAAATGTGGCATGAAAGTCCATTATGGTTAAGCAAAGCTGCCTAACGATTTTGGTGTGGGCGGAGACATCGTTGCCATGGTAACAAGAGTTTTTGTGGAAATAGCAGAGATTTCCTTGTGAGCTCTCTACCAGCTGCATTTCTTCTCTGATCATCTTCGAATGTGGCATGAAGGTCCATTATGGTAAAGCGAAGCCGCCTATTGATTTTGGTTTGGGCGGAGACATTATTGCCATGGTAACAGGAGTTTTTGTGGAAATAGCAGAGATTTCCTTGTGAGCGCTGTACCAACTGCATTACATTTCCGATCATCTTCAAATGTGGCATGAAGGTCCATTATGGTAAAGCGAAGCCGGCAATTGATTTTGGTGTTGGCGGAGACATTGTTGCCATGGTAACAAGAGTTTATGTGGACTTGCAGAGATGTCATTGTGAGCGCTCTACCAGCTGTATTTCTTCTCCGATCATCTTCAAATGTGGCATGAAGGTCCATTATGGTAAAGCAAAGCCACCTATTGATTTTGGTGTGGGCGGAGTCATCGTTGCCATGGTAACAAGATTTTTTGTGAAAATAGAGATTTTGTTGTAAGTGCTCTACTGGCTGCATTTCTTCTCCAATTATCTTCAAATTTGTCATGAAGGTCCATTATGGTAAAGCAAAGCCGCCTAATGATTTTGGAGTGGGTGGAGACATGGTTGCCATGGTAACCATATTTTTGTGGAAAATTTTGTAAAACCTGTAACTTCTGCTTTTTATTCCAGTTTGTCATAACAGTTGGCACACAGAAGCAATATTAGAAGATGAAGTGAAGATGCCTATAATTTTTGGTGGGGGGCCTTAGGGTTAGGTTTACAAAATATATCCAGATTACTCTATTTTGTATTCCCCAACAGGTGATGCTTGACGATACTTAAGGTTCTGCAGAGTCACGCTGCTGCGTCATATTATTGTCATCAAATTTGGTACCCACAGGCAAAATGTGGGCAGGGTCATTGTTGCCATGATAATTGTATTTATTTGTCAAATTTCTGTGTGAGCTCTAGATATCACAATGACGGATGATGCGGTGGGTTCGGGGAATACATGTGCTCGGCCGCGCGACCCGTCGAGCAACTCTAGTTTATGAATGAGCTGAGCACCACTTGTACTGAAAATTTTAACTAGGTTGTGTTAAATTAGTGTCGCAATTGTTCTTCCATAGTTAAACTACAGCTTATACCAGAACCCTGTTGCATATAAAATGCTATTGTGTTAACTTTGCCATCCAATGGTAACTAGTATCGCAACAATGCTCAGTAGCCAGTCAGAATCAAGGATTCCGTTGAAGATACCATTGAATAGCAGACTTACTATAATAGTATACAAATAGCGAATCGGCATGAGTGCAATGGTGCGAGATTTCGCATGAGGTGAAAGAAAGATACTCTATTCAACGAGACGTTAGCCAAGTGGAATAGAGCGTCTCCTTCTTTCATCGAATGTGAAATCTCGCACCATTACACGAATAAGAATATTTGCTATTTGTGTTGTACAACGCCTCGGAATTAAGCAAAAATATGAAAAACCAAGTATTTCCCTGTTGTAATCTATGAAAAGGGAGCAAAAATACTGAAAGCGAAAAGCAAAATCCCACAAGCGCACATGAGCTTGGGCAGCATTGCGCATTTAGCCAGCAGGATTATACGCGTATTGCACCTTCATTTTTACTGAGCGCAATGAATTAAATCGTAATGTGACGTCACCTCCTAAAGTCGTGCAACGCTAATTTTTGGATGGTACGTTGTGTGTGCAACGGTACTAATGTTTGACATGCAGCCTACCATTTGCTCGCGTACAACAAGCTACATGTAAGGCGTTGTACAATTATTTTCATTCAACAGGCCCCTGATTTGAGATCAAACCCGAGTTCAGAATACAGGCCTGTAAATTGCTCGTTTAGCTCAATTGTTTAATGTTTGTTTCATAATCACTGAGCTACGTGTATGCTTTACACTCTTTTCCATAACCTACAGGGTCGTCCCACAAGGTGTCTCAAAGGAGATTAATGGTCATCCCTTCCAAGGTTTCGGCTCCCATTCAAACGCCTACCCGTCTGCGTACTTGACAGCCGCTGCAGCCATCGGCATGACAAGAGAGGATGTGAAACTCTTCATCAAGCGGTTGGACAAGACATTATTGAAATGGAAAGGCAGTAAGGTTGTAAACAATGGACATTGATGACAATGAAAGTGATTATTGTGGAGCTCACCTGAGGAACAGAGGATCATCAGTTAGAATTCCAGCAGTGGCGTAATTTCCTTCAGCGAGAAATCAATCTACATCGAGGGATTGGTACCCGGTCATATCTTCCAAGGTTTCGGCTTCCATTCTAACGCCTACCCGTCTGCGTACTTGACAGCCGCTGCAGCCATTGGCATGACAAGAGAGGATGTGAAACTCTTCATCAAGCGGTTGGACAAGACGTTATCGAAATGGAAAGGCAGTAAGGTTGTAAACAATGGACATTGATGATAATGAAAGTAAAGACAATGAAAGTGATTGTTGTGGAGCGTTCTGGTATAGTGGTTCGGACGCTCACCTTAGGAACAGAGGATCATCAGTTAGAATTCCAGCAGTGGCGTAATTTCCTTCAGCGAGAAATCAATCTACATCGAGCGATTGGTACCCGGTAGGAATAATTCCTTGAATGCTCTAACTGCCTTTTTCAGCTGGAGCTAAAGCCAGGGTAATGTTGTGTGCAAGTACCGAATAAGCAACAAGGTAATCTGAGCCCTATGAATGCTACTGTACATGTATAACTATTTGTTGTGATACATGTAGGTCTCATTGGTGAATTGCCACGTGGCCCAAACCAATTTTTTCTACTCCCTGTTTGGTCTCATCCAACATGGTCTAATCCTAGTTCCACCATTGGGTCTAATTTCTAGTTTGGCCCTACCCATTTTGTCTAATATCTACTTCATGTTATTGTGGTTAACAATCACTGCCAACCACATGTCTCCTCAGAGTAGCATTGATTAGTGATGTGCAGGTAGACCACCTACACTAGGGTTCCCCCCCCCCCCCCTTATACTCGCATGTGAATAGTGCAGTGGGTTTACAACATCTAAAGGTGGCGACTCTCCTCTATACAGGACCTTTGTTTTTACATCCTATCCAAGGGTTAGAACAATCATGTTAATGAGAGGAAAGATAATAAAGGAAAAAGGTAATTTATCGTGAAGGAAGCTTGAAACTTGATCATGAAATTAATCAAAGCAGAAAGGCAAGATCTTATGAATGAAAATAAAGGTGAATGAGTCAGGATCATTCATGAAATTGATTTTTTGTGATGTCTTAATGAGACATCGAACTCAAAAGGCAATAATAATCTAAAGATCATATTAATTGAGAAAAGATCATATTAAGTAAGAAAAGATGACGGTTATTTTTGTCTCACCTGCGAAGCAGAGTGAGACTATAGGCGCCGCTTTTCCGACGGCGGCGGCGTCAACACCAAATCTTAACTGAAGGTTAAGTTTTTGAAATGACAGCATAACTTAGAAAGTATATGGATCTAGTTCATGAAACTTGGCCATAAGGTTAATGAAGTATTACTGAACATCCTGCCTGAGTTTCGGGTCACATGATCAAGGGCAAAGGTCATTTAGGGTCAATGAACTTTGGCCAAGTTGGGGGTATCTGTTGAATTACCATCATAACTTTGAAAGTTTATGGATCTGATTCTTGAAACTTGGACATAAGAGTAATCCAGTATCACTGAACATCCTGTGCAATTTTTTAGGTAACATGATCAAGGTCATTTAAGGTCAACAAACTTTGGCCAAGTTGGGGGTATTAATAATAATAATAATAATAATACACAGTTCTTGTATAGCGCATATCACAATTATGAATAATGTCTCTATGCGCTTCCAAAGGACTTGGATATTATTACCCCAGCTGTAGCTTGGCAGCCGTAATTACTAAGATTACAGCGCACACGCATTTCAAGGAATAAATTCCTGCCAGGTTCCCATTCACCTCACCTGGGTTAAGTGCAGCACAATGTGGATAAATTTCTTGCCAAAGGAAATTACGCCATGGCTGGGATTCAAACCCAAGACTCCGGAGACTAATCCACTGGGCCACAACGCACCGTCATAACTTTGAAAGTTTATGGATCTGTTTCATGAAACTTGGACATAAGAGTAATCAAGTATCATTGAACATCCTGTACGAGTTTCAGGTCACATGATCAAGGTCAAAGGTCAATGAACTTTGGCCATGTTGGGGGTATCTGTTAAATTACCATCGTAACTTTGAATGTTTATGGATCTGATTCATGAAACTTGGACATAAGAGTAATCAGGTATCATTGAACATCCTGTGAGAGTTTCAGGTCACATGATCAAGGTCAAAGGTCATTTAAGGTCAACAAACTTTGGCCAAGTTGGGGGTATTTGTTGAATTACCATCATGACTTTGAAAGTTAATGGATCTGATTCATGAAACTTGGACATAAGAGTAATCAAGTATCATTGAACATCCTGTGCAAGTTTCAGGTCACATGAACAAAGTCAAAGGTAATTTAAGGTCATTGAACTCTGGCCATTTTGGAGGTAATTATTAGATTGCTGTCATAACTTTCAAAGTTTATAGATATTGTTTATAAAATGTGGATATAGGGGTAATCAAGTATCACTGACAAGTCTTAGGTCGCATGATCAAGGTCAAATGTCATTTATTGTCAATGAACGTAGTATTGTATCATTATATGAATGGTGTTTTTTGTGAATAATTATTCTATAGTAGTTTTCAAAATCAGCACTGCTGCTATATTGAATCGCGCGATGCAGGTGAGACTGCCAGAGGCGCTCCACTTGGTTTTTTTTTTATACTGGTAGCCGGAGGCCTTTAATACCTCATGCTTGGCTGTCATAATAATGCAATCAGAAGACTCGAGAAGAAATGAAAATATTAAGATAGGAGATAGAGATAGATGGAGAGAGAAAGAGAGCGACAAACAAAACAAATGTGACCACAAAAACCCACAAAAAGTCGCAGTGTGATTTTCAATTGGAGCCAATTAAAAGTATTTTGGTCAGAATGTTTAAGTTTCAGATTTTCGTGTTTTCCAGGCATGATATTCTTCCAATTTAAATTTCACATTTTTTTTACGTGGAAATCCTTTGCCCAAGAGCACTCTCATGCTCTCTTTTACTGCTTTTTTAAGTCAAATGATAAAACTATCATTTATGATAGCTTATAACTTATGATTTCTTTACAATGCAAGAGCTTCGTTTTCTGAAAGAGTATAGTCTCCCCTATTTAACTGTAAAAATGTGGATATACCAATTGAAGCTAAGTGTAATTTTTGAGTGTTTTTATTAGACCCACATGACTTGTATTTTCATCTTTTTGGGTTAAGTGTAATCATGTTTTTGTTTTCACAAAGATCTGAAAATTCATCTCTCTTTGAACTCCTATAAATTTAAAACAGGATAACTTCTAACATTAATACTTGTTCAAACTAATGGACAGGATGTACCTACATGTATGTAATTAGTGTGTGAACTTTGGGGGCAAGCTGATAATTCCTCTATCGAAATTCTATTGATTTTTAATCTTCCTTTTGTCTACAATACACAATTGTGGAAGAGTAATTACTCTGAATAGACTAGTAATTTTTAATCCCCATTTACTCAAAAGGAGTGCATGTTCCATTGTAGCGAACATTCTCCTTTTGTGTGGGTTAGGATCAATCATTGTGCGTGAGTTATATATCATTATAAAGCTTAGAATCTCCTCTTTCAGAAGGGCTATTTAACTAGAATTTCATTTCTGGCGACTTTTTGTGGGTTTTGTGGTGCCTGGTCACATATGTACTTAATAAACCTGGGTGAAGAGGGGAAATGTTTAAAGATAAATGCCAGTTGTGGTAACGATCTCAAAATGACTTTTTACAGAATCCAATTATAATGACCACCCAAGTGTCTGTTTGTATGAATAACAAATATGTGCCAAAGGATTCTGCAAGAAATTGTGTAATTGCTGAGAAATAAGCGCAGATTCGGGCACTTCCGTCGGGTCTTTCTTCCCGCTTTATAGTTTAGTTTACTCCAATGATGTTGTAGGACTAAGCCTGTTCATCGATCAAATTAGAATGTCTATTGCTGCTCTCCTTCAGACAAAATTAGATGCGCTACTTATGTTGGCAGGAGGGGTGGCAGGGGTATCGTAGACAGCAAAAAATTCCATGAAAACACACGAGAATCGAAAATCACTCAAAATCATAGGCAATCTTCTCCCAATTCAAGCAATTATAATATACACTGTCCCACGTGTGCCTATCTGTGTTGGTGATCTTCAGTGTGATCGTTTTTCAGTTTAGATTTTATGATTTCACAAAGTTCAGTTTATGTAACTGTACCAGATCTAGATCCACGATGATATAGTAATACTTAACGTTGGTTTTACAGACTTTCTCACAAAATCAGTTTTACTGCAACTACTTTCATTTAGCTTTAAGGACATTGAAAAAATTCATGTTTATTTTGTAAAAATCAGAAGTATTGATATTTTGAAGATGATATTAATTATTCACCCTCCCGCAATCAAGGGGGGGGGAATTTCATGAAACAAATGGAGATTTTCACTATTTGTTAAAAGCTACTGAAATCCTTGCATCTGATTGGCTCAGAACAAATCGACAGTAAAAAAAATCACTATTTTCTTTAAAGAATATATGCCTTCTAGATTTCGGCTTGAAGTCTAATTCTGATCATGGAGTATTTATAAGCCATTGTTACTAATGTTACATGTGTACGTTTGATTAGTACTCTTTTTTTTTCTAATCTAAGAATTCTTTTTTGGAGAAGGCTGGCATCTCCTGAAGAATTTTGATTCCAACAAATAATCTGTTATAAGCAGTACCTATGTAAACTTATAAGCCAGGGTTCATATACATATAAATTATCACAATTTTCTGCCCTTTTTTTTCTACCATGTAAATGTGATTATTTGTGATTTTTAAATTTCATAGAATGATTGCAAATATTGTAATTTGATCTGATTCTTGATAAAAACTTATATACAAAAAAATAGAATCTTGATTCCATATACATGTACATGTAGTAGTAGTATGTGTTCATGATGAACCTTCATACAACTTTATTAATCAACATATCCTTATGAGGTGTGTGCTTTTTCCCTGGGGTGGGGGGAGAGGCACTTCCATTGACGAGTGGATATCATGCGTGTCCATGGGGTCCCGAAAAGCACCCTACAAGTATTTTTCATATTCTGAAAAATGCACCCCTTAACAAGTATTGGCGTGTGAAACCCTACCCTTGACAAGTATTGGAAACAAAACGATACCCTTTGCAAGTATTCCCTGAATTGAACCCTAAACAAGTACAGCGATATTTTAATTGTTATATGTCACGGACGTCGGTTTCACCTCTACCTACATCTTTGAGTTTAATAGTATAGGGCCCACCTCCCACACCTCGCGCAATCGGACTCTATAAACACGTAGTGTTGACTATTGGGGCAAAAAGTACATCCTTTACAAAACATTTTAGTCTTTTTGCCCTAAACACGTAGCTTTCCTAGCGAAATAGATAACCCTTTTTTCATTATTTTAGTGTTTTTGACACCCTTATTACGTTACGTATTATAATGTGCCCTATCTTGAAAAAGACATCCTTTTTTATACATGTTTTTTTTGTCGCGCATGGTATCCACTCGTCAACGTAAGTGCCCCCCAGCCCCGGGGCTTTATCTATTGGATCATGTATATAAAACAAGAATACATGTTTAGGCAGTAGCTGTATAAGAAAAACAGAATCAGTATTAGTTCTATAATTCTCTATATTATGTTCAAAATATCTGTACTATAACTTTTATGTCATACATCTAAATCAGCCTAATATTTGCCAGGAAATAAATTTACAGGAGCCAACTCCTGACATTATAAACATTTACTGCTTTATGTAATAATTGAACTGAAACATGAATACAATTAGTGTGTATGGATGGTAAATTCTGTCCATCGACATTTCGTCTAACAACCATTTGGTCCAATCATCACTTCGTCTAATCACCATTTCGTCTACGACTATTTCATCTCATAACCACTTGGTCTAATATCCATTTCATTTTCATTCATTTTGCACAATTAATACTTAGTCCAATTAGACCAACTGGTATATGGACTAAATGACTATTGGACCAACTGGTAATTAGACGAAATGGTGAGTGGATGAATTGGCAATTAGACCATGTGGATAGTGGACGGGCCGATGGTAGACCAAATGATAATAGACGAGTTGGCAATTGGACTAAATGGCATTAGACGAATTGGAAATAAACCGTATGGATATGGGAATATTCATTACTGGTATATTTTTTGCAGAGCTGGGGGTGTTTCATGAAAGTTGTCAGCACTGACTACATTGTCTGTGCAGACTATTTCAGTGAAATCTTAATCCTTTGCTTAAATTGACCGAGAGGCACTTGCCTCTGAACGTTACTATAGTAACTGTCGGAGAAAGTCGACTTGTCAGTGCGGACAACTTTCATGGAACAGTCCCCAATCTTTGAAAATTAAAGAATCAATTTAAATTTGGACCCGGCCTGTATCACAAAGCTTAATCATCGATCGGAGGGGATTTTTATAATTGATTACAATGATCAATATGTGCAATCAAACATATAGAAACTATCATCAATTACTGAACTCTGTGTTTCCGGGCACTGGACACCTCACTTCCCCTGGGGTACACTTATTACATAGGGGCCATATCCAAATGCATGTTACAAGTGAGGACTATGAGCCTTCCACACTCCTCAGAGAGTACCGAACCCTTCTGTATTTACACCATATCTTGGGGGAGCATGATAAAAAAAAAACATCCATAAGCCAAATTTGGTTGGAATTGGTTGATTGCGAACCAAGATGTGGCCGTTCTTAGCCCAATAAACCAGTTCGTGGTTACTTCATGGACAATTTTGGTCAAATGACCTTTCATTTCTTTTATTATGATAGGCAGATTTTAAAGCAAGATATTATGTAAGCATGTCAGGATGAAGAAATTGAATAGACCAGGCGACTAGAATAGCACATCAATGAACACTCTATGAAGGTGTTTGTTGCATTTCTACTTTGAATGCATATTAGAGGATGTTGTACAATGTATACATGGTATACTTGGCAAACTGTGAAATACCAGTTGTTCGTGGACTCGTTGTTTTTGTGGATGTAAATGAAAAACACAATTCAAAAGAATATATGAATCAAGAAATCAAAGTTGGTGCATATCTCATTAAATTTTAAACCACCGTGTCACTTTAGTACCAATTACCTTCCTCTGATCATGCGTAGAATCTTCTGATCATGCGCAGAGTGGAATTGCGAACTGGCTTATTGAAGTCGATGTGAATTGACCTGGTGGGTGTTCCATAAAGCTGTTTGTATTAAGAGCGACTTTAAGAACGAGTGGTGAACCTTTCTTACTCGCTTAACTATCACCAATGAATATACCATTTACCACTAGAAAGGACCACCAGTCATTCTTAAAGTCGCTCTTAACTTACTGTACGAACAGCTTTATGAAACACCCACCAGGCCAATTTTTAATGATTTATTCAATGGGGGACCTGCCTTGAACCATCTCAGACAAGCCAAGTCTTACGCGTTATTGCGCGAGACTCTCGCAGTAGGGACTCGATCTTGCCCATCCCCTGAAATCTCTTTCACATGCATGTATCGCAGCCAATCCCATATACATTATACATGTACACAGTGCCTTTGATCTCACACCAAGGAATCTAACTCATAGCAGGGCCCGTCTTATAAAGAGTTACGATTGATCCAATCAATTACAACTATGGAAAGCCACCAACATCAACATCTACAATACATGTTCCTTCAAATATTTTCTAGATATGATGTATATTCATACATTCACTGTTTTCTTGACAATTAAGAGTATGCTACTCTTTGTTTTCAAAGGACATTGTGCAAATCTCCTGAAGAAAAAAATATGACACTGATGGATTTCCATAGTTGCGATTGGTTGGATCAATCGTAACTTTTTGTAAGACCGTAGACGGGCCCTGGTCTTTGAACTTGGCATCTCTGACATCATTTGGTGTGGAAGTTTTTTTTATCATGCTTTACCCTAAAAAAAGAGTCATGGAAAGGCTGAAATGCTCAAAAGAAACTTTTGGTACTCTATCGCATTTGTGATAATCCCTTCATTACCGTACTCATAAATACTGCACACAAAAATCTATATTCCCAGTCTGTGTCATTCACAACAGAAAATTTAATTTCTTGGAATTTTCTCTTGAATGTGAGAATTGCTCTCAAAGGAAAATCTCATGAAGTCATAAAAGTCCTTGCACATAAAGCAACATGATCGTGAGCTACAGGGGTAACAACTTGTTTCTCTTTTCTTTTTATAAAGTACATTGTCACCAAACAGAATCAGTGAGAATGCAATACATTAGAAATATGGTAATCATATTTTGATTTGATTTGATTTATTTTATTTCCACATTTCAAAACAAAAACAAAGAATATACAAGTATAATATTTTTTTCAATATTACATAATAGGCAAATATTTTTTTTAACATAATGAATAATGCACATAAATCATTATAAAATATCAACTGTACTGTGAAATTATATCTATATATACATTTTCTTTAATTACTGAACATATATATATAGAAATGTGGGAGACCTCCATCTTAAGCTTGGAGCTTGAAAGTGATGGAGGCTTCATATGACCAATGAATGAAAATTGAATACAATATTTATTAATAAGGAAGAAAGGATTTCCACAATCAAGTCAATAGATGTTCTAAAGAGACTTTTACAGGAAATAAATGATCTAAATCATACCCCAGATGTTGAATTTTTACATCTGAAATCACTAATACTAGTAGGCATCAAACCCCTCATACAGAATTTACACTTTACAATACATGTAAAATGTTAAAGGAGAATGAAACTCTTGGAGCAAGTTAGCTTTTGTGAAAGCAGAAAAATCAAAGAATGAGATCAACAAAACTTTGAGTAAAATAGGACTAGCAATAAAAGAGTTATGAGCATTTGAATGTCGAGATCACTAATGCTATGGAGATCCTCCCATTGGCAATGCGACCAAGATCTGTGATGTCACACACGTACAACTCTCCCATTTGGACACTGAAAATATACCCCAAAACATCTCTTTTTGCTCATTCTAATCATATGACAAACGATTCATCAACAGGCATGAAAATTGGGTATGAAAAAAAAAGCTGAAAGGGTTTTGGAAATGTCGTTGACAAGACGGTGGGCAAAGCCCACCGGGCGAGCGGCTTGCCGCTCGCTGCTAACGGGTGGGGTCCAGGGGGCAACGCCCCCTTAAGCTCCTGGGTTTTATCACTTTTACAACTCCAAAAACCTGTTTGAGTTGAATGATTGTAATGAAAATTTAAAAAAATGATTTTTTTTTTTTTTTTTTTTTAATTCAGCAAACAAAAAACGCGGAAATCCGCGGAAACGCGGAGAATTTTCATGCCTGCATCAATGATATAATGTTGTGAAACCTCTGTACTTGTCATCTCATAAAGAGAACACCTCACCTTGTGATAGACTCTATAAAAGTGAGAATATAAGTGAAATAAGTACTAAAGTAATGAGGGAGTTGTACGTGTGTGATATCACAGATCTTGGTCGCATTGCCGTTGGGAGGATCTACATGGCACTAGTGATCTCAATATTCGAATGCTCATAACTTTCTTATTATTCATTCAATCTTCCTCAAACTTTCAACAATATGTTTCTTTGATTTTTCTCTTTGATATGGATTCAGCTGGTTTCATTCTCCTTTAATAACAGAAAATAAATACATATATTTATTGCTTTTAGATTAGAACACACATTTCATAATTCATTAAAGGACAAGTCCATCCCCAGCGAAAAGTTGATTTGAATAAAAAGAGAAAAATCCAAGAAGCATAACGCTGACAGTTTCATCAAAATTGGATGAAAGTTATGACATTTTAAAGTTTCGCTTAATTTCACAAAACTGTTAAATGCACATCCCATCGGTATGCAAATGAGGGGACTGATGACATCACTCACTATTTCTTTTGTATTTTATTATATGAAATATTCTCATTTTCTACTAGTTTCCTGTGAAAAAAAGTTTTATTTCTCGCTGAAAGTGTTGAATTACCATTGTTTAAAATTGTATGGTTCAGTTAAGTTGGTCCTTATTGTCAAATCTGTAAAAATTGAAATATTCTATGATTCAAACAATAAATAACAAAAGAAATAGTGAGGGACATCATCGACTCTGTCATTTGCATGTGATAAAATTGTGCATGTAACTATTTTTTGAAAAATAAGCGAAACTTTAAAACGTCGTAACTTTCTTATTTTACATCCGATTTTTAACCAACATTTTTTCTGGGGTGGACTTGACCTTTAAGAATCTGTGCAAAACATGTAGACCTTTTCAGGGGGGGGGGGGTACTCTGATATTCTTTAGAAATTCACACACTAATTAGTTTCAAAATGTCTTACAATTATCGATATAAAATGGCAATTTCATTTTTAAAAAGATATAAAAATCTCAATATAGCACACAAGCATTGTAATTAGTAATTTCATTATAGACAACATACATTAGACTGTTCAAAGTAGGTTATATATTAAAAAAAAACATGATGATAGACAATGTACATATAACTACAAAACAGTCCTGATTGAAACAAAAAATACCTGAGATTCCAAACTGTACATAAATGTGTGTATATATACATAGTATATAAGCAACAAGATATATTTTGGAAGATCTCGATGATGGTGGTGGTGATGATGATGAAGATGATAGACATAGTGATGATGAACTTGACAAAACTGATGATACTTATGATTAAAATGACCCTCATGAAGATGATAATGACAATACTTCTGGGCCCCAGTTAATAGACAATTGATATGATAGCAACTCCTGTTGGAGTGTCAACTACCACGGCATCAGTGAAAATTCTGCTTCCTGGTTGGCTGTTCCAGTGAAAGTTGTCAATCCAGCAAGAGTTGCTATCATACATGGGCAGAAATACCAGGGGGGACGTGTCCCCCTACTCAAAATAGTAGGGGGGGACACAATATCAAATGTCCCCTATATGTGGCCTTTTATGATGGTAAGAAATACATCATTGAAAAACGAAATAAAACATTTTTCTTTAGGACGAGATGACCTTACTTTTGGGATGATAACCATTTTATTTTTTTTGCTTGTCAAATTTATTTTCGTCGAAATGACTTTAAATTTGGGGTAATAACCTTTTTTTTTTTTTTTTTTGCTTGTCAAATGTTCCAGCCCCTTGTCCCCCCTACCTTTTGGGAGAGATTTCCGCCCCTGCTATCATAGCAACTTTTATGAAATGGGGCCCAGAATATAATGATGATCTTGATATTGATGATCACGAGTACAATGATAACGATCCAATAGCGATGCATATTGAAGCGTGGGCATCTCAAGAAGCAAAGCCTTCACCTTGAGTAAATTATTGCATTTACATACCTGCTCATTGCATGAATATCCATGCTATCTAGAATCCATAGTCACAAACATTCAGACACCAATTTTATTTTGCACATAAAACTTAGTTTCTAATCTACAGGTTGATACAAATTTATGTCCTCCAAGTTAAATTTCCTATATTATGAGGACTAATATTAATATTACTCATAAGAAAGGTTCACCAGTCGTTTCTAAAGTCACTCTTAATTTACGTACAGCTTTATGAAACACCCAAGAGCAGCACATGCTTAATAGGTCAATTTACAAAATTAATATTACAAAACAAATAAAAGAAAAATGTAATAACATCATGATTTGAATGACATTTAAACCCAAAATTTTCCTTCTAAATTTAATCACAGGTATGTGTCGCTATAAGCGTGGACAGACAAGCAAAGTTCCTTGCATGATATGGGGCAAATGTCCCAGATTGGAATAGTGTAGAGCAAAATGTGCCTTCATATATTCATACAGTCTTTACACTCCTAAGCTCAATACTGCCATGTTCGTGTTAACACACCCTCCAAATGGCAGACAAAACCAACTCCACAATCACAAGAGTCTGCCGACCGATTCTGTTCACCTTGCTTCAAGGTTTTCATCCATGCGAGAAACTCTACTCATCTGCACATGGTAAAAGTGGTACACTTTACATAGACAACATAAGGTTGATCGATTAATCATCAATGCTGCAGTTACATTTCCTCTACAGCAGCCGTACGGCGGGTCGAAAACAGCTGTTTTATTCAAACCACCTATATGTAGCTGGGGGGCGATACAAGCTTCCGAATGTCTACGACCCGATCATCGACCATTACGTCACTAAGGTCAAATCGGGTCACATCGCTGACGAAGGTTGCAGTTAGCAGCCGAAAATTTCGAGGGAACTCTTCGTTATTTTCTGTTTTTTGTGTTGTGAACCAAAGTTCAACAAAATCGTTATCTTTTACCAACACAGATGAACTTTCATGATCGTAAATGTTTAAGCTGTTTTCTACTCGCCCTACGGTTGCCATAGGGAAAATGTGACTGGGCCATAAAGCTTTTGCTTTTTTTTTAGGTCCATCCACTTTAAATGTAATGCTCAAGATTGTATTTATACTTTTTGTCTATACTTATGTAATCATTTTATACTATTTGGGAATGAGTTATGTTTTGTATTTTGATTGATTTGTGGAAAATAAATGAAATGAACTTATTCTGGCACTTTCCTGGGGCCCGTTCCATAAAGGACCTGCAACTGTTGGCAGCTACCATGGTAACAGGGCTCAGCAGCCAATCAGAATCAAGGTTGCCATGGTAGTTGCCATAATGGCAAAGTTACAACAGTTGTAACTCTTTATGAAACGGGCCCCTGGACAGTACTTTGGTAGGACCTTTGTATAGAAAAAATCAGTCAGGTTGGTCTGAACAAGGAGGATACTAAAGACAGAAAAAAGTAGAAGGGAGGGGCTTCATGGTGCGAGAGTTGGTAACCGTTTGCAAGAAGAACAGGTTGACTAAATAATGATGATAAAAATGACTTCAGCATTCTATTAATCGCAATGTGACTATAAGCCTCATATACCAGTATGTGCATTACATTAAAATCAATTCCAATCTTCAAAAGTACTACAAGTATGTTTACACTCACTGTTAGTTAGCAAAGGATACAAACATACATGTACATACATTAGCTGCATCAGCTTTCAATAAAAGCATTACCTTAACAAAACATTGTGAATTTATTACTAGGGCTTTAAAAAATTCCTGCTACAGTGTTTATATTTCCAGTAGCCCTTTTGATGCTTTCATAATGTAGATCTACCTCTTGATTAATATTTTTTACATTTTTTGTAATTTTTTTTCAAACACAAGTGCACATATAGTTAGAAAGAATGCATATACATGTACAGTGTATAGCATTTTCATTTACTTCAATACAGGATAAAAGAGCAATGTGGGTTAAATTACTTGCTCACGTGCAGAGGTGCCGTGGCTTGGGATCGAACCCCAGACTTTCAAAAGTCCAGTCAGGCGCCTTAGACCACTGGGCCAAGGCACATCTCCAAGCTGAATACTAGTAATTACGTGGACATGATTATGCAAGATAAGAAAGAGAATAAATCCATTATTCCACAAATGGCTGTAAGTATGTAAAAATTGTAGACACTTACGATGCCACAAAAAAGTTGTATGATGATCGTAGCAAATGAAATGAGACATTGCATATTGTACAACGCCTACTTAGCTTGAGCAGCGTTAGTATACAAATAGCGAATAGGCATGAGTGCGATGGTGCGAGATTTCGCATGAGGTGAAAGAAAGATGCTCTATTCAACGAGGTGTTAGCCGAGTTGAATAGAGCGTCTCTTTCTTTCACCGAATGCAAAATCTCGCACCATTGCACGAATAAGAATGTTCTCTATTTGTGTCGTACAACGCCTCGGAATTTAGCAAAAATATGAAGAAAAAAAAGGGAGCAAAAATATTGAAAGCGAAAAGCAAAATCCCACAAGCGCACATGACCTTGGGCAGCATTGCGCATTTAGCCAGCAGGCTTATACGCGTATTGCACCTTTATTTTAACTGAGCGCAATGAATTAAATCGTACTGTGACGTCATCTCTTAAAGCCGTGCAACGGTACATTTTGGATGGTACGTCTTGTGTGCAACGGTACATTTTGGATGGTACGTCTTGTGTGCAACGGTACAAATGTTTGACATTCAGCCTCCCATTTGCTTGTGTACAACAAGCTACAAAGTAGGCGTTTTACAATATGCAATGTCTCATTACATTTGCTACTATCATCATACAACTGTTTTTGTGGCATCGTAAGTGTCTACAACTTTTACGTACTTACAGCCATTGTGCATTTATTATACAAAATAGTGTTCAGCCTTGTGACAACTTTTATTTTAATTTTAATATCTAAAAAGTGATATATATCTTTTTCTGTACAAACAAATACTAATATTGCAAATCCATTAAAGACACATTGTGACCTTGTCAAATAAGACATCATTATGGGTGCTTTCAAGTCTGGTGTTAGTGCAAGTTTTGGTGTTGGATGCACAAGTTAGATTGCCTAATATAGCAGCAGCAATGGTTTCACAGTACCCTACTAATTCTAACATTTTTTTCTTTCTTCTTGCTTGTTTCCCATTTCTGACACCATGTTTCTTGTGTTTCCTCTAAATTCTCATAGTTTAGCTGCATTACCGACTCATGATTAATAGATTCTGTCCAGCATATACATGCTGGAAGAGCTGCTTTATTCTAGCCTTGACTTAAACTGTAACAACAGTCGGCACTTGAAACAAACAGCAAGGCTTGTCCCAAATCTAGTCTTCTTATTCTTACTTTTGCGCTGAGTTGATATAAGAACAGGCCTAACAACAACCACATAAGGTTAACACCGAACTTGAAATCAGCCAATGTATAAATCCACACAATAAATATATCTTCTATACATGTGCATTAAAACTATGTTGTGTATCGACATTCATGGCTGTCTCTGTTCCAACTAGGACACTTATTACGCTTGCATAGACGTTTTATTGAGGCAGATATCACACACTTCATCAAGGTGAGTCATCTTAGGCCAAGTATCTTATTCGTTTGGTCAGCTCGCGGCATCCCGTATCATACTGGATAAGAGGCGATATTTTCGCAGCGTCTCTGCATCGCTGTCGTGAGCGCTAAGGAAGGCAGTCATGGCATCTGCGACTTTGTCGGACCAAAAATATTGCCCTGTAGGGATCAAAACAGAAAAGAAAGGTATGAAAATAATACACAACATCATGGGCATTAGTAATGCACCTTTCATACCAGAGGTAGTTCCTGCTACCTCAGAAAAAAAAATGCTCAGGACGTAGCGCCAATTCCGTTGTTTTAAGAAAATTGTCCTGTGCATGCTATGTCCGCCCCACGCCCTTGTTAGTATACAAATAATGAATGTGTATGCATATGCAATGGGGAGAACATTTTCATGAGATGAAATGTGAAAAGTTCCATTCAAAGAGGCGTTCGCTGAGTTGAATGGAACATTTTCATCTTTCATCGAATGTAAATATTCCTTCCACTGCACAAAAATTTACATTCATTATTTTTTTTTATATAACTCATATAAGTTACAAAGTTTTTAAAAAATATAAAAGAGTAATAAAATAGATAAAATTAAGATTAGGTAGGCCTATTTCCAGCAACTCTTTTTCTCTGACAATTACTAGTCGACCTACAGCGGATTCCCCCTCCAGCCCATGTATCGACAGCTCATCAGCCCTTTGCTTTAATTCTTTTGTGACGCGCATAGATTCATGGATCTGTCGAGTGCGCACAGTCAGTCTAGTTTGATCTGAGCTAACTTCATGCGCGCAAACACACACACAAAAGGGAAGTACATGTAGGCATGCACGTGATTAGTGATACATACTAGAGGGAGTGCTAGCGTACCGTGCAATCGAAAAATAGAAAATGCACGGTCACCGTGCAAAGGAAAATAAAAAAATGCATGCAGTAATAATAATTGGGATTTATATAGCGCTTTATCAATCTACGACTGTTCAAAGCGCTTCACAATTATCATTACCCGGTCACTGGATTCATAGCATTTCAAGCAGCCTGTTAGGCGCAAACTTGCTAAACCAACCATAATGACGGTTGTTTCCTACCGGTACCCAATTAGCACAAAGAATGGACCAAATATTGAACACCTTTCAATCAATCAGATGGCAAGAATCTTTGTTTGAGTTATATAAAAGCTGTTAAAGTAGGTCCTCAGAAGGTTCTTACTGGATTATTACTTGAGGCTCATCAATCACAGTTTACCCACCTTTCATATGATCAGCAAACATCTGAACCTCGTCTACATGCATCCATCCTGGCGGTGCCTCCACAACGATGCCCTCTATTGTTGCTTGGTAGACATGCACGGTGACTTTGATGGCCCCTCTCCTCTCCGATATACTGAATCGAGGGGTCTTACCGTAGACCCAGTCCCAACTCTAGAATGGAGAAAGAAAAAAAACGCTTGTGTGAATTTAACATCAAGTTTTCAGAATATCATCTTTACTCAGGTAAAACAAAGGAACACTGAACCAAGAAGTTTACAAGAAACCCGGGCCCATAACACATTGAAGCATAGAACAAGATTCATTATCAGAATATGTATGCATTACCAATTGCATTTAACCCTATCTTAACTGGGCTATTTCAGATCAGGATATACGGGGGGGGGGGGGGGGGGGGGATCTCGGTCGGTGATTGCGTGATCGCTGCGAAAATTTGCACGTGCATAGAGCCAGATGTAATCTACAAGACTATATAGTAAAATTGTCCAAAAATTAATTCTTTATATTTTTTTATTAATTAATTATGCAAATAAGCGTATGAAATTTGCCATTCAATTTTTTTTTTTTTTTTTTTTTTTTGCCTTTAACTCAATTTATATAGCTAGTAGAATGCTAATTTTTGTGGGAGTATCAATTATTACATTTCTAAAAAATATCCACTAAAAAAATGCAAAAATATAATAATTTTCTTATGTATTTTATTGTTTTTTTAAATCCTTATGTATTTCTTTGTTCTTTTCAAACCTATGTTTTTTATTCTTTATAAGTCTCCAGATGCGGTAACCACAAGGTCTGGGGTTCAAATCCCATTGCAGCACTCGCGTCAATCGGCAAGGCATTTATCTGCATTTGCGACTCTCCACCCAGGTGTAGTAAATGGTTACCCGGTAGGAAGGACTTCCTTGAATGTTCGAGCTTCCGATCAGGATAGCCGTGCTAAAGCCGGAGTAATAGTATGCAGTACGTGGAAACATTTGTATTAACCCTTATCTAACGGAGAAGGGGCAATTTGACCCCCATCCCTCAACAAATTTTGTCACAACGCCATCGCACAAATTTGTTTTACTGCACCGCTTTCTGATTTTTTACTTTCAAGTCTTGCGCATCTTTTGACACCTGTCAGACCAAAAATTGCTCAAACACGTGATTCTGCGTAGAAAGTCAATGCAAATTGGGTTTTTCAACCAAAAATCATAAATGAATGATTATTTTTACTTTTGTTGGTTTAAATGGATTTAATTTATTCTATTCATGATCACAAGAGGGTCCCTGACAGAGTTCATCCCCAAAAATAATAAAAAACAAAGAAAAACATGAGAATTTTTTTTTTTGATATAAAATATGTAAGAAATTGATTATATTTTGGCAATTTTTTGGTTGATGTTTGTCAGAAACGGAAAAATTGATACTCTCACCAAAAAATTATTATATGCTGGTCTGAAATTGCCCAGTTAAAATAGGGTTAAGTGCTATATAAATGTTGCATATTATTATTATTATTTGAAAAAAAACAATTCTTTGTTTTTAGCTAAACAATAGACTTTGTTAAAACCAGCTAGGCACCAGACAGGATCTCTCATTTAGAAAGAAATAACACTTACCCTTAACACATTGCATAAGACAGGTATCCCTTTCCACATGTCCTCATCTGTAGGGTTGACTTCATAGAGCTGGATGAGAAATTCAAAAAATCATAACACTGTTTAAAAACACAGAAAAGGGTCAGTTTCCATGGAGACAGCAATCCACTTAATACTTCTCAGGAATATTAAAGCCCCCTTATTTCCAAACTTACAGGGGGGGGGTCAATAAATATTCCTGTATCAATCTAGGGATGGGGGCCCATGATGCAATGATTTTCCAATATTTGGCACTTTTCAAAGTGCTCCCTGAAAACAATTTCCTTTTTAATCTAAATGTACAAAAACTTTTTCTATGCAGCTGATTACTAAAAAAATGATTCAGTTAACAATGGTTTAAAGTGTCCAAATGATTCCCATGATAAAAAGAGTTTGTTTAAGGGCAATTCTGGTCACGTGTGACCGAAACTATGAAAAACTTGACTTTAATTAGTGTTAAAGCTAGAAATTTTAGAAATAACTAATTATGATGATGCACAGGTATTTCAAAATGAAATTAAACTTTCAAAATCAGACTTCTGAAGTCACACATGAGACTTCTATTGACCTCTGACCTTTAACCTGCAAATTGGAGACAACAAAAAATATTTCCAAATTATAGCTGACTAAACATATAAATGTTATATAACCTTTGAATTGCTAAATCTCTAGAATTTTTAGATTTATAACTAATTAAACTCAAGATTTGTCATAATTTTGGTCACACACGTGACCAAGAATGGCCCTTAACCCTTATTAAACTGGGGGGGGGGGGTCATTTTGACCCCCCTCGACAAATTTTGCCGCTACGCCGCCGCGCAAAATCTTTTGATCGCGCCGCTCGCTGACTTTTTACTTTCAAGTCTTGCGCATCTTTTCAGACCAAATTTGCAACGCCCAGGAACGCGGTTCCAAAATTATGCGATATTTTGTAAGTACATGTTGGTCCCAAAATTGCACAAAAACGTGATTACGTGTACAAAGTCAATGCAAATTGTGTTTTTCAACCAAAAATCATAAATGTATGATTATTTTTAGTTTTGTTGGTTATAGGATTTATATTATTTTATTTGTGATCGCAAAAGGGTCCCCGACAAAGTTCATCGAAAAAAACAAAGAAATACATAAGAATAAAAAAAGAATAAGATACATACATGTAGGAAATTATTAATTTTTCTGCAATTTTTTTTTAGATTTTTGTTTAATAGCAATGTAAAAATCTGTATGTTCACCAAAAATTAGCATTCTACTAGCTACAGTATATAAATTGAGTTAAAGGCAAAAACATACACAAAAAACCCAAATTAGGGCAAATTTCATACGCTTATTTGCATGATTAATGAATTAAAAAATATAAGCAATTACTTTTTTGAAAATTTTACGACAGTCTTGCAGTTTACACAATGTACATCCCGCTCTACGCGCGTGCAAATTTTCGCGGTGATCGCGCAATCATCGGCCGAGATCTGAGGGGGTCTGAAATAGCCCAGTTAAGAAAGGGTTAACAGAACAGGATGCGAATGAAAAAAAATATTGCATTTTATCTAGATAAATGTTGTAGGGTACATAAATGCATTAGTAGGCACCGTTTAAACCATTGGGATTAATAGCAACTCATCACCTCATATTTCTGCTCCATGTAATTATGCCCCATTAACAATCACAAAACCGATTGCAATGTATATTTGAGTGTTGTTGTCAATGCCTAAACTCTGAAGGCCAAGAAAAAGGCTAAGGCATGAAAACCACATGACCAAGGTCACAGTGTGAAATCCCCCAAACCATTGCAAGCTCAGCTGTAGCAAGAAAAGATTGCACTGCGACATTTTGTGACTTTTCTCCTTCAAGTCTAGCGCAACTTTCAAGACTAAATTCACGATGCAGGGGTACGCGGTTCAGGGCCCTGTCTTACAAAGAGTTGCGATTGATCTGATCAATCGCAACTATGGAAAGCCAGCAAAGTCAACATATAAAATGCATGTTTGCTCAAATTTTTTCTCTACATACATGTATGAATGTATATCCATATATTCATTGATTTCTTGACAATTTGGTGTGTTCTCCTTTGTTTACAAAGGACATTTTGCAAATTTCCTGTAGAAAAAATTATGACACTGATGGATTTCCATAGAGTTACGATTGATTGGATCAATCGCACTCTTTGTAAGAAGGGACCCAGAAGTTACACAACATTTCAAAAGTGCATGTCAGACCCAAAATTGCTCAAAAACATTATTTACAATGTACAAATCCACTGCAATTTCTGGAAGAAGCTTATTAAGTGCATAGCACATCAAGATACTTTTTACTGATTAAAAGCAACTGATTTCATGTTATTTAGGACTGAGTCAGTGTGGCAGACAAGTGCATGCGCCAATTTTCGTCGCGATCGCTTAATCAACAACTGAGATCGGGGGGGGGGGGGGGGTGGGGTACATGTATATAGGGTTAAGGCCGAAGCACAAAGTCCAATGCTCAGTCATGCTAACGGCCAAGGAATAAAATTCCAAGGCCAAGCATACAGGCGCTGCAACATTTGTTTCTTTAGTATTTTTTACTTAAGTTACATATGCCAAGACAAGAACTGACAAATTTCCATACAGAATTAGTAAAACAAAGTTAATTGCTTGTAAATGATTGAATCCACATCACCAAATAAACTTACTTTATTTTGCTCCGTAGCATCACTCTTCACTCGAAACATATTAGCACCGAGATTTGCATTCTGACAGATATTAAAACAAATTTTGAAATCACTACGTCTATTTTTTGTCACACATGTACTTTGTACAAGGCATGGTACTTCTCGTTTTTAGCACCTCTAAATATTCATTATTGATTATTATCATTTTCATTATCATAATTAAATACTATACCCAGTAAGTCAGAAAAGACTTTACATCTTAAAAAATTGCCAATTTACAGAAAAAGAAACATGAACACTTAATTATCATATACATCCTGAAAGTTTTATCATGCCTCATATAATCAGGGTCCCGTAACACAAAGGTTAGCGAATGATCGTACACTTGATTTTCACGATTGATTGTACATTGTAGTCAATGGAATCAATCGTAGAAAAATGTTCTACAACCATTGCTAAGCTTTGTGTTACATGCATCTGATGTATTTTTAATTGGTACATGTACACACTTGGACAATCACCCTTACACAATGCCCTTATGTTGTTTAGGGAATTTTTGCACGCATACAATGCAAGAAAGTGTTGCATTAAGGGCCTCCTTGCACTGACACAAGGTATTCTTTGATGTGATGAACAATTCAATTTGTTCAGAACGAAAGGCATCAATGCAATGAATGAATCCAGATCTTATGAAGTCATCCGACATGAGGTGCAGTAAACTTCATTGCAAAATACATGAGAACTTACTCGTGACTCTTTGTAAGGACTGTACTGTCTGTAAAACTCATTGCTGATGCATTTCACGAGGCTGTCATGACATATCGCCGGTTCAATATCAGCCAGGTTCTTCACTTTGCTGTGGATACTTGGTGTAGCTTTACTATTCAGGCCATCCTAGCATGGGGGAAATGAGCAACATTATTGGAAGTATATTCATACCTGACTTCAGAAATGTTCATGGGAAACAGTATTTCACTGAAAAGTCAATGAGGGAAGTAGGCACAGTTGTATTTCTGAATTTGCTTGGTTTTGGCTATACATAAAAATTGCGTATTTTGGTGTTCATCAATTGCCTGTGCAGTATCGGAGCGTATCCCTAAAAAGGACCGATATCCCATAGGCACTCATGACGGACAGATTATAAAAGGCAAGTCAATAAAGCCTTTTGCAAATTCCATAAGGCTCCATTTCCCCAAGACTTGCCATTTTATAGTCCCTTCAAACAAGTGGAACACTCTTGGCAGTCTTGCTTTACACTTCACAAATCAATATTCAGTGGTGCTCATAAGTTAGGAAACCCTACCAGAAAATTAACATATTTAAAGTGTTGCAAATTCTGATAAGCTTTTGGTATTTAATTGTCAAGTCGGGTGATGAAATAATTACATTCAATATTGTTTGTATCGCTGGGCTCGCCGAACATTGTAGTGTTGTTGTCTCCATTCAACACTCGACATGAAGGAGTGTATTTTGTGGTGGGGTTCACTAACATTTGTGTACAACTGTAATACATGTAGTTATTTTACTGTCTACTTTACAACAAGTAGACATTTTAATCCCTCTTGGCTTGAGGTCTTTTACTGGCCTTACTCACACTAACTTCCCTTTGTGTCTGCCTACTCCTTTTCTTTTATCCCCTTCACTAACCTGATTGGTCTTCTCTACTCACTAATGCCCCTTTTGTCTCCTTGTTTCTAGTGTTGCTGTAGCTTGTTTGTGGTCTATATTATGGTTGTTCCACTTTATATGTTTGTCATTTTGCCTCCGACGAAGATTCTGCTAGGATCGAAAGCTTAGGCCCCTTTTTGACTTTCTAATTTACTCAATTGGCTCTCTTTTATTAGATAAGCAGTTTTCAGCAGCTTCTTTTTGCCATTACTTTACAACAACTATGGTAATGACAGAATTCATGAGTTAACTGCTGAATATTACCTTGCTAACATGTAGCATCTCCTTCAGTCTCGTTTTGTCGACACTATGGAGGAGGGTGCAATGGTGATAGGCTATTTTACGACCAAGTTTAGAAGATGTTCCCGAGATGTAAACAGCATTGTTAAGGAGCACTAAAGATTTTTAAAAGTAATGAATTGGTGCATATAAAACATGATTTCCACTGTCGACCCTATCACAACTTTTGATCAGTACCAACATCGGTATCATCACCATCATCACCACCACCACCACTAACACCACCACCATCATCATCATCACCATTATCATCATCACCATAATCATCATCACCAACACCACCACCACCATCATCATCATCACCACCACCATCATCACCATCATCATTATCATAATCATCATCACCAACACCACCACCACCACTATCATCATCACCGTCGTCATCATCATCACCATCACTACCACCATCATCATCGTCATCATCACCTCCATTTTCATAATTACCACCATATCATTATTATCGCCATCATCATCATCATCACCACCACCACCACCACCACCATCATCATCACCATCATCATCATCATCATCATCACCACCACCACCACCACCATCATCATCATCACCATCATCATCAACATCATCATTATCATAATCATCACCACCACCATCATAATCATCATCATCACCATCATCATCATCATTATCATAATCATCATCACCAACACCACCATCACCACCACCATCATCATCATCGTCATCATCACCTCCATTTTCATAATTACCACCATATCATGATCATCGCCATCATCATCATCATCACCACCACCACCACCACCATCATCATCGTCGTCATCATCATCACCATCACCACCACCATCATCATCATCACCATCATCATCATCATCATCATCACCACCACCACCATCATCATCATCATCATCATCATCATCACCACCACCACCACCATCATCACCATCACCACCACCATCATCATCATCACCATCACTACCACCATCATCATCGTCATCATCACCTCCATTTTCATAATTACCACCATATCATTATTATCGCCATCATCATCATCGTCATCATCACCTCCATTTTCATAATTACCACCATATCATTATTATCGCCATCATCATCATCATCACCACCACCACCACCACCACCACCATCATCATCACCATCATCATCATCATCATCATCACCACCACCACCACCACCACCATCATCATCATCACCATCATCATTATCATAATCATCACCACCACCATCATCATCATCATCATCACCATCATCATCATCATTATCATAATCATCATCACCAACACCACCATCACCACCACCATCATCATCGTCATCATCACCTCCATTTTCATAATTACCACCATATCATTATCGCCATCATCATCATCATCACCACCACCACCACCACCATCATCATCGTCGTCATCATCATCACCATCACCACCACCATCATCATCATCATCATCACCATCATCATCATCATCATCACCATCATCATCATCACAATCATCGTCACCATCATCATCATCATCATCATCATCAACACCACCACCACCACCATCATCATCATCATCATCATCATCACCACCACCACCACCATCACCATCACCACCACCATCATCATCATCATCATAATCATCACCAACACCACCACCACCATCATCATCATCGTCATCATCACCTCCATTTTCATAATTACCACCATATCATTATCATCGCCATCATCATCATCACCACCACCATCATCGTCGTCATCATCATCACCACCACCACCATCATCATCATCATCACCATCATCATCATCATCATAATCATCATCACCACCACCACCATCATCATCATCATCATCATCATAATCATCACCATCATCATCATCACCACCACCGCCACCACCACCACCATCATCATCATCACCATCATCATCGTCATCATCATCACCACCATCATCATCATCGTCATCACCTCCATTTTCATAATTACCACCATATCATTATCGCCATCATCATCATCAACATCATCATCACCATCATCATCGTCATCATCACCTCCATTTTCATAATTACCACCATATCATTATCATCGCCATCATCATCATTACCACCACCAATACAATCATCACCACCCTCCTCCCCTCCTATCACCATCATAACCACCATCATTATAAAGTTCCAAAGGATATTTTGAAGAAGTTATCTACGATAAGATCATCTCTTTCTGACACTGACACAGAAAGATGCGGCCATGTCCTCTTCAAGGCTCTTGAGATCAGATCCAAGTTCTTAGATCTGTTGTAGCGCTCTCGAGTTGAGAAGAAAGTGACGTTCAGGTTTCCCAGATCCTGCAAATTATTTTAAAAAAATAATCAAATCAATGCATGATCAATACAAACCCCCAGGAAATAGACCAATTTTAAATTAGACCTTGTTCCAAATGACCTCTCATATCCACAGATAATTTGAAAGATAGAAAGATGTACTTCATGTACTTGAGCGTGGCTAACACCTTTGCATTTTGGGTATGCATTCTGCTGTCAATTGCCTGAAAGCAGACAAACGCAGTGAAATGCAACACCACGCAATGAAACAAGCTAATACAAAGGTTCAGTCAATATGCAGACTAAACCAGAGGCCTTGCATTCTGCCTTGGTAGTTTGACATTTTTTTTAAACATCTGCAACTGAATGCAACGAAAATCAAAACGAGCACAGATGAGCAACAGCAAACGGGATACGCAGGCATCGTTAGCACTCAATTTTATGACCTTGCTTTACGACATGGAACTTTGTGCAAGCTCCGTTGAGCTCATAGGCAAAAATAAGATTACAACTGCCTAATTTCTGTGTAGTATGCTGCATTAGGCTGTGTATTTTTTTTTTTTTTTGGGGGGGGGGGGTAATGCAACTTTAGATCAGGCACTCATGAAAAAATATAGGTGATTTGATACTTGTTTTTTATTCCCTTTTGACAAACGAACACCTCCAGGAAGCATCAAGTACAAATTTTATACAAATAAGCCACAGTAAAAGGACAAGTCCACTCCAACAAAAATTTGATTTGAATAAAAAGAGAAAAATCCATTTATTCAAATCAACATTTTTCTGAGGTGGACTTGACTTTGAAGTTGAGTTAGTGAATTGCACAATAAAATTGATAGTCCTCATGTAACTTACATGATACACCGTTCCTCCCCCACTCCTTCTTCTGGCCAGCTTGACGTTTGAATTCCAGAGCAGACGTAGGTTGACCTCCGCCCAGGGATTCTGGTGTCGTCCAATCACGACACAGGGATCGTTCCGCCAGAGGATCATCAGCGTTGTGTCAGACAAGTCTGTGTTATTGTAAAGCCTTTAACAGAGTGTAGACAAATTCAATGTTACAAGTGTTCCTGTCAGTACACACAAACATACATGTACAACAAACATGAAAGAGTATACACTTAAAACCCATACAGCAAACTTAAAAAGAATGGTCCAAGCGGGAAATATTTATATCTCAATAAATAGAGTAAAATTCACAGAGCAAAATGCTGAAAATTTGATCAAAATCGGATCACAGTTATTGAATTTTAAAGATTTGATTTATTCCGGTGAACCAATTCTAGGCATGTCTTTATGAATATTCATCAGGTGGGTTGATGATGTCATATCCCCACTTTTCAATTCACAAAGGTGGTTTTGAAAACCCACGGTCGAATCCATGGTTTATGCAGATTTCCTGTATAAATTACGCTTAATTATGTCCAATGCTAGAGCGCGCTTTTGTCACAGTGCGCCAAGTTGACGCCTGTTGCCATGGTTAGATACGCTTTTTTATTTATAAGTCAAATGTTGGAAGAGTGGACTCATTAATTCAAAACAGTGGACTCATGAATAAAGTAGCATGGATATCCACGGCAACAGGCGTCAATTTGGCGCACTGTGACAAAAGCGCGCATCAGCATTGGACATTTTTTAATATACGCGCTAAAATAAGCGTAATTTATACAGGAAATCTGCATAAACCATGGACTCAACCGTGGGTTTTTAAAACCACCTTTGTGAATTTGGGCCTTGGTTTTCTTAATTCACATAACGAAGAGTCTGAAGAGGTGAGACTGTATTGTATTGTGGCTGACTCTACTAGCAGAGCCTTTCGTCTAGTCTCCTCTCTAGACATGGTAACATTGGTTACAGAGTCAAATATGAGTCTGTATTTGCAGACTCCCCTCAAAAGGCCGGGGGGGGGGGCGACATTAAATTGCCACTTGGTCTACAATCCCTTCGCATACTTCTCATTTAGTCTCATCTAAAATGGTCTAATCCTAGTTTGTCTACAATATCTGTATGCCATTTGGTCTAATTGTAAATAAGTCTTATTACCATTTTTTATCTCATTTACGGTTAGACCAGTGATGGTTGGACCAAACTGTAATTAGACCAAAACTGAAAGTAGACCAATAACCATCAAAGTGTTAGACGGAGGAGGGCGTTTCTCAAATTAGTGTGACTTAGAGTCAAGCTTTAAATGCTGATGCACACATGATATATAACGCACAATCTTATTGATTGGTACACATTCAGGGACCGTCATTTTAGCACGATTCAACAAATGCGGTGATGCCTTTTATACCAAACGCAGCTGGGAATTTAAGCGCGACTCTAAGTCACACTTAATCTTTGTGAAACTTCCCCCTGATCTTTAGACCATCTGCTAGTAAACCAAGTGGAAACAAACCACACGGATACATCTACTTACCAGTCTTCTAGCGAGAGGTTTGCATGAACGTCTGTTGATGTTGACACATACACAAGACCCTGTATAATACAAAAAAAAATATTTCAGTATGTTAAAATAAAACTGAACTCCCTTGCAAACAGTCTCCATGTTAAATTGAAATACACATAGATATAAACATTTTGATTGAATTACAATTGTTAGAATGTAGCATACACTGTCAGGGTTCCAAGCTTTTCAAGAAATCAAAATTCCCTGATAATTATTTAAACCCATTCCCAGTTTTGCATGTTTCTTAGTTGTTGCAGTGAATAGCATGTCCTGTCAGTATAAAAACATTAATGTAAAACTAATTAGTACCACCATAAACCAGTCAATCAATGGATGGTGTTTTGATATGCAACAAAATATAACAGAGTCTGACTCACCATTCTTTCGACTTTTGGGCTGATCAAAATTCCCTGATATTTCCCTCATTTGAGGCATTTTTCCCTGATTTGAGATATTTCTAAAATCAAATTTCCTAATTTTTTCCTGCCTGGTAAAAAGTCAAATAATTTTCCCTGATTTCCTTGATGGACTGGGAACCCTGTCTGTACATGCAAAATTTGATAACATGCAATGATGTACATGTACAACCAATGTCTGATAAACGGAAAAAAGTATCTGACCTTGACTTTCTCTGGGTCAATTTTCTTGCTGGCTTGTTTCTGTAGTGTTCTCTTCATGTACGCAAAGGTCAAAGGTCGGTTCTTGAGCAGTGCATTCCCGATGCTTGGGGTTAAGTACCTGTAGAGCCTTAGCGCAGGGAGGGCCATCTTGTGATTGCTACACACAACTTTGACTGTTGGAGAAAGAAATTCATCACATGTTAATTGGCATGATCAAGTTTATTCTACCGATAGGGGAGATCGGAGTTAGTTCGAACGCAGGGTAAATTGAAACATTGTAATTTTCTTTAACGCCTGTAAAATAAATTTATGCAATACTGCCCTCAATAATAGCAATAAATTGAGGGCAGTATTGCATAAACACATTATACAGGCGTTAAAGAAAATTACAATGTTTCAACTTAACCCGCGTTCCAACTAACCCCGATCTCCCCTTCTCCTCCTACAGACATCCTAGTCCGTACTAGCATTCTGAAGTACGGTAAAACGTAGGCCACAGTCTGACTATCCTGAATGCCAAAATTGTCACACTTTTTGTTTGCATTTTGGCGGGTACCAGTATTCTCTACAGCGTTCAATTGTACTGTAGTGACCTACCTCATTATAAATGTTCTATCTGCATATAACTTTCTTCAAACAAGACTGTGTTTATATTTTTTTGCTTCAAACTGCTTCAAAAGTCAACAGACAACTTAGTTCCTTTCACGTATGCAGAATTCTTGAATTTCTTGACCTTGTTTCAAACATTCCTCGTATCATATACGGGAAGTTTTGTATTCAGCACACCGAATGACAATCACATGTCATTATTCAGTTCGCCGAACCTTCTAAAAACCAATTAGAGCTAAACATCATTCATATAATGATAAAACACTACGTTCATTGACAATAAATGACATTTGACCTTGATCATGTGACCTAAGACTTGTCAGTACTACTTGATTACCCCTATATCCACATTTTATAAACTATATTTATAAACTTTGAAAGTTATGACAGCAATCTAATCATTACCTCCAAAATGGCCAAAGTTTAATGACCTCAAATGACCTTTGACTTTGGTCATGTGACCTGAAACTCGGCAGAGATGTTCAGTGATAGATTATCCATACACTTTCAGAGTTAGGATGGTTATTCAACAAGTACTGTACCGGGGGTCGGGACAACTCGGACCACGGGACATCTCGGACCGCGGGCCGAGTTGTCCCACCCATTTCGAGATTTTTTTTCCACAAATTTGCGTCTATTTTTCCGTCAATTCGAAATTTCTTGTAAAGATTTTCTAGAGATATGGTCTGTTGGTAATGTTCTTCACTTTCTATTACTTTTTTTTCGCTGAAGTTAAAAAAAAAGGTGTAATTTTAGGCGTTTTTCGACAGCTTGCGATTCCCATAGGCGCGCGTGTATTAACTGTGTTGGTGCTCGGCTCGGCCCCGCTCAACAACTGACTTGATTTTGTGATCATTTCTCCTCAAGTTACCACTTTTATCGCAGAAGATGGACTTTCTTGTATTCCATTCACTCCATTTTTTCATCACAAGGATAATATTCGGTGTATTTGCACGATTCTGTTAAAGTTTTTCACCTTTTCTCTCTGGTCCAAGTGGTCGTAAGAAGCGAACAACCGATGAACGGTCCGCTGCTCTTCATCGCAATTCTACGTAGCTCGGCCGCCGAAACTGGCGGGGTGGGATTCAGCCCGAATCCCCAATGGAAGTGGGCGTGCACAGTCAAAGAGCTGAGCTTGACTGAGTGAGAGAGAGTGAACTACAGCTTGAAGAAAGGGGTCGGGACGCGTACCTATTTTTTTATTTTGTCTATATTGATTTTCCCTGGTGTAGAGCTTTAAGATTGTAATATTTTAATATGCTTCAATTTCTTTGACTGAGTGTGACTATGGTGTGGATGTTTGAGTCGCACAAAAAATACTTTTACGTGGGTGGGGGCTCGGGGCAATTTCACTCCTGCCCCCAAAATGTGAAAAAATATTTGCGGTGTAGATGTGTGGGCATGCCAGGCTGAGGGTATAGCCATCAATAAAAAATATTTCATTTGGGGGCTTAATTTTTAATTAAACTAATTATTTTTAGACCTATTTATTTTGTATATAAATTTCCTTTTTATTTTTCATATTGAGTTTCCCTGGTGTAGAGAGCTGAGTTTTAAGTTGCAATAATATGCTTCAATTTAGTGGCGTACGCAGGGGGTGGTTACAGGCATTCAGACCCCCTAAATTTTTTTGATACTCAGCCCCCCACCCCCAATTCATATTAATTATTTTTAAGTTTTACAGGATTTAAAATAGAATGATTTAATTCATTGTGCCCCTTTCCATTCCTTGTTTTTTCCTGATATACTTTCTTTATTTTCATTTTTTGGTCTTAAGGGTGGACGTCAGGCTGCCGGGGTGGAATTCAGCCGGAAACCCCAATGGAAGTTGACATACGTGCACAGCCTTCGACTAGCCTGGTCCTGCTGTTATGAATATTATGTTTTTATTTTCAATCAATTTTCTGTTATTTGAGTAAGGGAAACAAGGCGCCCCCATTACAAGCTTGCCCGCTTCAATTGCTCCCTCTTTTTTTTGGAATTCATTTTCCCTGGTGTAGAACTTAAGTTTAGTTCTGTGCCTTTTTGTGGTGTGGCTTACTCAAGTGGTGTGGCTTACTTGAGTAAGCCACACGACTGTTTTGGGGGTGGAATTCAGCCGGAAACACCAATGGTGGAAGTGGACATATGTGCACAGCCTGAGCTGGGAGACTAGCCTGGCCCTGTAGTTGTGAATAATATGGGGGGGGGGGTTTCAATCAATTTTCTGTTTCTGGGCCTAATTTTTTATTATTATTTTTATTTTAAAGGATTAAAAATGATTCAATTGATTTCCATTCCCTGTTCCTCCCTGATTTATTCTCTTCCCATTCGCCTCATTCTCTCCCATTCGCCTCATTCTCTCCCATCATCTCCATTCCTCCCACCATCTCATTATCTCCACCCCTCGATCCTCCCATCATCTTCATCCCTCCTCTCATGTCAATCTCCTCCCATCTGCCCCATTACCTCTATCCCTCTTCCCATCATCTCCATTCCCTTTATTATATCCATCCCTCTCATCATCTCAATTCCTCCCACCATCTCATTATCTCCACCCCTCGATCCTCCCATCATCTTCATCCCTCTCATGTCAATCTCCCATCTGCCTCATTACCTCCAACCCTCTTCCCATCATCTCCATTCCCTTTATTATATCCATCCCTCTCATCATCTCAATTCCTCCCACCATCTCATTATCTCGATCCTCCCATCATCTTCATCCCTCTCATGTCAATCTCCTCCCATCCGCCTAATTACATCCATCCCTCTGATGAGAGGGATGAAGGTAATGAAAGAGATGAGGATGAGCAGAGATAGATTTAAGAAGAAAAATCCGTCCGACGAATGCCGTCATGTAGATTCCATCCCACACGATATTAAACCCAAAACTTCACATATGGCTTGATTTTTGTTCTGAATCATGTTATGTGATGAAAAACCATACTAGGCCCTCCAACTATTTGGGTTCCATTGAAAGAAAAAAGGGTTCATCTTTTTTCCAATTATCAATAAATTAAATTCTTCATTCAATAAAAATGACGAATTTATGATTTTGAATTTCATTTCTTTTACATAGCATGTGGTTTTCTTTTTGATTAAATTTATTTTATTACTTTTTTTTCCATCACTGTATCATGATTTTTGTCTCACCTGGATAGCAGAGTGAGACTATAGGCGCCGCTTTTCCGACGGCAGCGTCAACATCAAATCTTAACCGAAGGTTAAGTTTCTGAAATGACAGCATAACTTAGAAAGTATTTGGACATAGTTCATAAAACTTGGACATAAGATTAATCAAGTATCACTGAATATCCTGCAGCGAGTTTCAGGTCACATGACCAAGGTCAAAGGTCATTCAAGGTCAATGAACTTTGGCCATGTGGGGGTATTTGTTGAATAACCATCATAACTTTGAAAGTGTATGGATCTGGTTCATAAAACTTGGACATAGGGGTAATCAAGTATCATAGAAATGTCACATGACAGGGCTCGACACTAGCGCCGGTCCGACGGTCCCAGACCGGTAAAAATCACTGTCGGACCAGTAGATTTTCAGAAATAGCAAGATTTACTGGTCCGACATGACCAGTAAAAAATATCATTGTCGGGCCAGTAATTTTTCCAAAAATAGCAATAAACAGTAATAAAAACTATTGTTGGGCCAGTAACTTTTTCAGAAATGGTCAAATTCGCTAGTCCAACATAAACATGAAAAATATTCCATGACTCAAATTGCGAACCATTTTCCTCCCGTTAAATTCTGGCATTCACACACAGAACACACACAGAATGAATCGCATGCAATTTTTGATAGGGTAACATACAGTGTACACGTGGCTAGCCAGCCACACAGCCCACATGGTAAATTTCCTACTGGCTGCACGAACGAAGCTTGGCTAACCTCTGGCAGAAATCTCTCACAGAACTGTCAAAATTCACATTTCACACTAATGAAAAGCTCTTATAATGTCCATATTTCCTAAAAATTTGCCAAAATTGGGGTAACTCTGTCATTTGTAAGCAGTAAAAGGAGAAATTTTCACTTCTGTTTTAGTTCAAAGAGATCGGGTTTCGAGTGATATCGTCTGAATACATGATAGCCCCACATATGCATTTGTGTGTGTGTTGATACACTTGGTTTCTTTCGTAGCTAGTACTAGTATATTTTAATTGAGCCAAAAAGAAACTGATAATTTATTTATGATGATAGTTTTAGCTTTCTTCCTTTGTTTTCTTTCAATCTTTCTTTCCTTCTTTTCTTTCAATCTTTCTTTCCTTCTTTCTTTTCAATCTTTCTTTGTTTCTTCCCTCTCTTCTTTTACTGTCTTTCTTTTTTAATTTTCCCTTTTTCTTTGTCTTTTGTTCTTTCATTCTTTCTGTCCTGTTAATATTTTTCTCTATTTCTAATGCTCTTTCTTTTTCTTTCTTTTTCGATTTCCTTCTTTCTTTAATTCTTGAGTCCATCCATCCTATATTTATCTCTTCTTTCTTTCTTCATTTCCTTCCTTCTTTTCCCCTTTCTTTCCTTCATTCTTTGTTACTTTCTTTCTTTCCTCATTCCATCCATCCTTTCTTTACCCTTTCTTGTTTTTATTCCTTCTTTCAGCCCTTTCTCTCTTTCATTCCTTCCTTTCTTCTTTGTCTTTTGTTCTTTCTTTTTCCCCTTTGTTCCATCTATCCTTTTACCTTTTCTTTCTTCCTTTTATTTACTGCTTGCTTCCTTTCCTTTCTTTCTTTGAAGTTTGGTTTTTCTTTTTTGTTCTTCCTTTCATTTATTCTTTTACATTTTTTTTTTATATTGCTTGCTTGCTTGCTTCCTTCTTTATTCCTTCCCAACATTCCTTTTTCCTTCTATCATTTTCCCTTTTCTTGATTTCTTCCTTCTTTCAATCCTTTCTTTCTGTTTTCCTACTTTCCATCTCTCCTTTTACCCTTTCTTTCTTTTTTTATTCCTTCTTTCCTTCTTTCTTTCATTACTTTGTCTTTTGTTCTTTCTTTCTATATTGCTTGCTTCATTTCTTCCCTTCTTTCCTTCATTCTTTTTTTCTTTTGTTCTTTCTTTCCTTCCTTTCCTTCTTTGGTTTTTTTTTCCTTCCTTCACATTTTTTCTTTACTTTTTTCTTCCTTTTATTCTTTCTTTTTTCCTTCTTTCCATCTCTCCTTTTACCCTTTCTTTCTTGTTTTATTGCTTCTTTCCTTCTTTCTTTTTCTTTTTTCATTACTTTCTGTCTTTTGTTTTTTCTTTCTTTATTACTTGCATCATTTCTTTCCTTCTTTTTTTTCTTTCTTTCTTTCTTTCTTTCTTTCTTTCTTTCTTTCTTTCTTTCTTACTTTCTTTCTTTCTTTCTTTCCTTCCTTTTTTTCTTTCGTTCTTTCTTTCTTATTTTTGTTCTTTCTTTCCTTCCTTTCCTTCTTTCTTTCTTTAGTTCTTTTTTTTTTCCTTCCTTCACATCTATCCTTTCTTTACCTTTGCTTTTTTCTTCCTTCCTTCCTTTCTTTTATTCTTTCTTCCTTTCTTTCTTTTTGTCTTTCATTCATTCATTCCTTCATTTTTTTTTTGGGGGGGGGGGGGTAACAAGAAAGGACAGCAAAATAAACTCACGCCTTTTATTAATGTTTTCTTTATTTTTTGGGACCAGTAGATTTTAGGTTCGGACCAGTAAAAAATTGAAAAACTGGGTATCTACTGGTCCGACATGAATAGGTTGGACCAGTAGAAAAAAAGGGTTAGTGTGGAGCCCTGCACATGATCAAGGTCAAATATCATTTAGGGTCAATGAACATAGTATTGTATCATTGTATGAATAGTACTTTTCTAACTGGTACACCTTAAATGATTACATCCATAATTATGATACCAGGAACTAGAAAATGTAGATTGGAAAACAACACTAGGGCAACTTAGTGTTAGATACAGAGTTCAGTTTTCTAGAATGGGTGATATTCTATTAAAGAAAAACAAAAACAACATCACTCCAAAGTTTCATAAGGAACTGCAAAAATTATTTGATAAAAACAAAACCCTCTTCATAATCTGCTAATTGCAATATTGTATTGACCACCCTTCTCCTGTTTTTAAAACCCATGGCCAAAGTCCATTGACTTTTGACCTTGGTCATCTGACCTGAAACTCGCACAGGATAAAAATACTTGATTACTCTTATGTCCATGTTTTATTAACTAGACCAATACACACATAGTTATGACATTAATTCAACAAATACCCCCACCATGGCCAAAGTTCATTGACCTTAAATGACCTTTGACCATTATCATGTGACCTGAAACTTGCACAGGATGTTCAATGATACTTGATTACTCTTATGTCCAATTTTCATGAATCAGATCCATAAACTTTCAAAGTCAAGATGGTGAAGAAATATTGTATACTTGTCATTCAAGTCTTTCACTTACATGCATTCATAACATTGTTCATTGAATGAGTGGGTTAATGCCATGGAACTGCATTCATAACCTTGTTCATTGAATGAGTGGGTTAATGCCATGGTCCATGACCTGATGACCATGGAACTGCATTCATAACGATTAACGGTAACCTTGTTCATTGAATGAGTGGGTTAATTAATGCCATGGAACTCTTGCCATTATGTCAATAATGAATTAAGTTCAAGCTCAAATCAACTACTAATGAGATTCAGGCTTAAATTCAATTTATAAACATGAAGTTTTGTTTTGGGCTGGATACGAAAATCACCAGCGCCAGTGCAATGGGAGCGAGGATTATCGACGAAGCTTCGTTTAGTACGCCAACAGAATCGGGTAAAACTTCAGCTCTGCTTGGCTAGATTGCGAATGGGTGGGGCATCGACGACGACGCGTCGACACAGGCACAGCAGTCCGAATAGTTGAACGTTGTCGTTAAAAATATAGATTGAGAATAAGAATCATATTCTTATTCACAGTTTGCTTGGAATTCGAGTTTAATTTCTTTCTATGACTTAATATCACACAGATCGTATAAAGAACTCGAAAAAAAACTCACCTTTTCGCGAACTAGGAATGATCGATCGCGTGGCGTCCACCGTCGGCACTCCACTTCATATCTATGAAAAGCCGTTTGGTAGGTAAATGCTCTATGCAAATATGGTACGCCGCCTTTCCGTTTGTTTTCTTTATTTTATTTGCTTTTTCTACATTTTTCAGTTTGTGTTATTTACTTAAAATCTATCAAATGATTTAAATGGCCTACCGTACCGTACTTAAAATTTGATGGTCATTCTTTTGCATGCTAACCAAGCTATATTCACAAAGTTACACTCATCGATTTGAATAGTGTCATTAATGGCGTAATGAGTCACGTGTCAAGGAGGTAAACTATATGCACGTGAAAAGGAGCAAAAAAAAACAAGATAATTTGATCGATACGAAAATAACATATTTTTTAGATGAGTCACGTGTCGAGGAGGTAAACTATATACGCATGAAAAGGAGCAAAAAATAAAACATAATTTGATCGATACGAAAATATATATATTTTTTTTACATGTCGAGGAGGTAAACTATATACGCGTGAAAAGGAGCAAAAAAAAAGATAATTTGATCGATACGAAAATATATATTTTTTTTAGATGAGTCACGTGTCGAGGAGGTAAACTATATACCGTGAAAAGGAGCACAAAAAAAAGATAATTTGATCGATACGAATATATATATATATATTTTTAGTTGAGTCACGTGTCGAGGAGGTAAACTATATACGCGTGAAAAGGAGCAAAAAAAAAGATAATTTGATCGGTACGAATATATATATATTTTTTCTTTGATGAGTTACATGTCGAGGAGGTAAACTATATACGCGTGAAAAGGAGCAAAACAGATAATTTGATCTATACGAAAATATGTATATTTTTTTAGATGAGTCACGTGTCGAGGAGGTAAACTATATACGCGTGAAAAGGAGCAAAACAACAGGTAATTTGATCGATACGAAAATAATATATTTTTTAGATGAGTCACGTGTCGAGGAGGTAAACTATATACGCGTGAAAAGGAGCAAAAAATAAAAGATAATTTGATCGATACGAAAATATATATATATTTTTTTACATGTCGAGGAGGTAAACTATATACGCGTGAAAAGGAGCCAAAAAAAAGATAATTTGATCGATACGAATATATATTTTTTTAGATGAGTCACGTGTCGAGGAGGTAAACTATATACGCGTGAAAAGGAGCAAAAAAAAAAGATAATTTGATCGATACGAATATATATATTTTTTTTTAGATGAGTCACGTGTCGAGGAGGTAAACTGTTTACGCGTGAAAAGGAGCAAAAAAAAAGATAATTTGATCGATACGAATATATATATATATTTTTTTGATGAGTCACGTGTCGAGGAGGTAAACTATATATGCGTGAAAAGGAGCAAAAAAAAAGATAATTTGATCGATACGAAAATATATATATTTTTTTTAGATGTGTACATAATATAAGATATGAATATAACATTTTACCCGTTCCCCTTTTCTTTGCTTTTTCTATGCCCCATATAATATACAGAAACAATTGATAACATATACTTTGTGGGCCGCGATAGAGAAAAGACAATTTAATTATGGAAAATAGAAAAGTGAAGAGGGGGTAAAAAAAACAAGTATAAGGAATTATAAAAAGGAAAGAGAAAGAAAAGAGATTGAACTCGCAAGAAAAATAAAATGAAAATAAAATGGAGGAAAGGGCCTTGTGGAAACAGCGCAGACAGGTTAGATCTGGCAAACTTCACAGCTTAAACAAAACATTAAAATGTTTAAGTATTCGATAAAAAAACCTACACTGACTAGAACTTTCGTGTTATAACATTGCAAGATAGACTTTGAGAGCATGACTTAATCGAGGTCATGTAAATAATATAAACTTTCAAGACATAATAGCGGGGACAAAGAAAGTGCATTGAGTTGATGATGATATCACTGTGTAGGGCCTAAATGCGCCATACAGTATATCCATATTGCTTCATAACTAACAAATTAAACAAAACGCACGTCCGGGTTTCAGGAAACCCTCGCGATAATAAAATTTTTAGTTGATAACCTTCTTTTTTTCTTTTCTTTTTTTTTGCTTGTCAATTTTATTTCCTGCGTCCCCCCGTAAAATGTTTCTGGTCCCCCCCCCCCCCTAAAATTTTGGTTGATAATTTTTTTTTTTTTTTTTTTTTTTTTTTTGCTTGTCAAATTTTTATTTGTGTCCATCACACAATTTTAGGTGGACCCCCCTAAATTTTTTGGCTTCCGCCGCCAATGATTGGAAACATAGGTTTTATGCCTCTTTGACATCTTTTTCTAGAGAAAAAAAAACTATATTCTAGCAGATTTGTTTTTCATCGAATATTATTCAAATCATTTCAAAAGAATAATAATAATATGGTACATTTATATCGCAGCAACAATTTATATATACTCTATACTGCGCTTGATAGGCCAACTTAATTGGTATTGTTATTACCCGGGCTGTTATAAGTAGCTGAGCCGCCGCCATATAGGCGCTATACAGCATTCAAGGAACATACCGGGTACCCATTCACCTCACCTGGGTCGAGTGCAGCACAATGTGGGCAAATTTCTTGCTGAAGGAAAACACGCCATGACTGGGATTCGAACCCACGTCTCTCTGATTGAAAGACGTGAGTCGTAACAACTATTATAGACCACGACCCCCCCCCCCCACAGAAGTTACTAAAACAATACAATCCAGCATCGTAAGGCTTTAATTGATTATAATTTGCTCCGCTCTTTTTGTCCGTTATATCATTTTTCTTTTATCTTTTTCGGTCTCTCTCATTATCATTCTCTCTCTCTCTTCGTCCTCCAAATTTATTTTTATATCGCCCTCTTGTTACCATTCAAAGACGTTTATCTCCGCTCCTCTTTCTTTGTAGATTTTCCGCCCTTTCACACGGCAAAAAATCGTAATTTGAATGATGATTCCAATGAAAAATAGGGCTAGTGACAAATTTTTAACACGTGTGAAACCAAACCAGAATCACGAATGCTAATCACAATCACGGATTCAAATTCTACTCTGGAGGTAAGTTTTAGGGCCTTTTCACACGTGAATCTTGAATCATCATTTTAAAGTTTCGCTTAATTTCACAAATATTTATATACACATCCTGGTCAGTATGCAGATGATGATACTGATGACATCATCCACTCACTATTTCTTTTGTATTTTATTATATGAAATATGAAATATTCTAATTTTCTCCCCATTGCCAAGTGTAACTACGATTAATTTCCCCCTGAACATGTGGAATTAGAATTGTTTAATACTTCCTGGTTCAGGCAAGTTGGTTCTCATTGTCAAATCTGTAAAAAATGATATATAATTGTATAATTCAAGAAATAAAAAACAAAAGAAATAATGAGTGAGGGACATCATTGTCTGTCTCATTTGCGTGTCACTGAGTTGTGCATATCACTGTTTTGTGAAAAATAAGCGAAACTTTAAAATGTTTTCTTTTTTGCAACAGGCCCTTATGGAAAAACCAGCACAATTTCGTCAAATTCTTTCCCATTTTCTTTCGAAGTCGGTAGAAACATCTTCACATACGCGAATATCAGCGAGCCATATTCTTTTTTGTATCTAAAACATGAGCAGAACAAGCGTCATTATCGCAAAAGAATGTACCGTTTAACGTACCCCCCCCCCCCCCGGATATGTATGATATTTTGTTAGTATACTTTTCAGAAAGCGTTTGATTGGTCAAAAGTTTATGTTGGTGCGCAGGGTTGCTGGACGTGCACTGCAAAAACTCCGGTGTTGATTTAACACCAGCCCGAAATCTATATATGTCCACACCAGAGAAGTGTTTTTCATTTTCATTTCATTTATTGGTTTTTGCAACATTTTTCATAACAAAATTCTGGACAAGAAAATACATATCTGAAACTTGACATCAAGATAATGAACAAAAGTTTTGTATATAAATCATCAAATATATCTTACATAAATGAAAATCATTAAGTGGTATTTTCTGTTTCACAATAAAAAATAGGATGGTTGCAAGGGTCGTCACAAAAGCAAAGCTTGAAAACGTAACAACCCTGGAATATAGCCAAAATAATTAATATCTATTGTCATTTAAACGTGCAGGTGCATGAGGGACTGGGGGGGGGGAGATGCTTGGTCCTTAGCATGGAATTTTAGAAAATAACACGTTTTGTTGTTTGATTTTAATTTATACATGTTCTAGATAAAAGTCAATGTCTAATTAAAATAATGATAACAATTGTAATGATTTTTTTCTTTTTTAATTTGTTAGGTATTGGTTTAATTGCATTTCTTTTATAGTTCGTTTAAAGGAATAAAATGATCTTGTCAGCTTGAGTGAATCTGGCAATGCATTCCAAATATCAGGTCCATGATGTCTTAGTGTTTTATGTGCAAATAGTGTCCTGGGATTGTTTAAGTGAATATTATTGCATGTTCTTGTTGGATATGAGTGTAAATTGTTATTATATGAAAATAAATCCGTGAATACCGGAGGAAGCATGTCGTAATTATATCTATACATAAAAAGTGCTATTTGTAAAGTATTAATATCATTTATCTTAAATATTTTCAGACGATAAAAAAGAGGGTCTGTATGTGAAAGATATGCAGATTTGGAACACATTCTAACCGCTTTCTTTTGCAATAAAAGTATATGATTAAGCCTTGTTTTGCAGCTATTTCCCCAAATGAGGTTACAGTAGTGAATATATGGTAAAATCAATGTATTATATATCATAACAAGAGATTTCTCTGGTAAGATTTGTTTTAGTCTACATAGTATTCCAATTCCTTTAGCTACAGAGGAAGACACGTTGCTTATGTGCGGAGTCCATGATAAATGATTGTCTATTGTTATACCAAGAAATTTTACGTATTCTTTTTTATCTAAAGGCACATTATCAATTTTTATATCTTGTATAAAATTTTCATTTCTATGAGATGATTGAAAATGCATAATATGAGTTTTACTTATGTTAAGAGATAACTTATTACATTTAAACCATGATGAAACTTTATTTAATTCTAAATTTATTATATTTATTAATTCTGGTAAGTTCTTGTGAGATAACAAAATATTAGTATCATCGGCGAATAAGATGAAAGAAAGAATGGAAGATGAATTTACTATATCATTAATGTATATTAAAAATAACAAAGGTCCCAGAATAGAACCCTGCGGGACGCCGCAATTGATAAACGATAAAGGAGACTTAACATCATTGATAAAAACGTATTGTTGCCTATTGGAAAGATAACTCTTAATCCATGACCAAGCAATGCCCCTTATCCCGTAATTATACAACTTATGAAGTAAAATACCATGGTCAATGGTATCGAAAGCTTTACTTAGGTCCATAAATAAAGCAATTGTGTGATTTTTTTCTGAAAGTGAGTTTACAACTTTGTCCAGCAATTTGGTTATTGCGAAATCGGTAGAGAATTTTTTTCTAAATCCAAACTGGGCTGGTGTAATAATCTTATTAAATGACAAAAAGGAATCCAATCTTTTGTAAACAATTCTTTCTAATATTTTTGATATGCATGGTAAAAGAGAAATAGGCCGATAATTTGTAACTTGAGTAGGATCATCTTTTTTATAAATCGGGACTACTTTGGCTATTTTCAATAGCTCAGGAAAGCATCCAGTTGAGAGTGATAAGTTAAAAATATGTTCCAATGGAGAAACAATACATGTTACAATTTGCTTTAACAGTTTTGTACTAATACCATCATAACCTGTTGACTTCTTTGATGTTAAAGCTTGTACTATTTTAATTATTTCATGTCGGTCTGTGGGAGTAAAAAACATTGTATTTTGATTTGGCTGGGAAAGATATTCTTTAAAATTCGTATTGTCACTAACTATCTTGGAAGCTAAATTGGGACCGATGTTTGTAAAGAAACGGTTGAATGATTGTGCGATTTCAGCCGGTTGAGATATTTCTTCATTGTCTATCTTAAGACTGTCCCTGTTGCTATGTGGTTTGCTTTTGTTAATCAATTTGTTTATAACTTTCCACGTGGCATTTAAATTTCCTTCTGCATCTTTTAATTCCTTACAATAATAATCTTTTTTGGATGAGCGGATTACACTGTTAAGAGTATTGCGATATTTTTTATACTTCTTAAAACTTTGTTCAGACGGTTTAGAAATATACGATTTATAAAGTTTATTGCGTTTTTTAATTGAACGTATAATTCCTCGAGTGATCCATGGGTTTCTTTTATCATTTTTGCGTTGTTTTCTCTGAACAAGTGGTATATTTTTATTATAATAATGAGTTAGTTTGTCAATAAAGCATTTGTAAGCTCTATTAACATCATGCTGAACCATAATTTCATGCCAGTCTTCTCTTTCTAAGTCTTCAATTAAGGCCGAAATAGTATTCAAATTTTCTTTTCTATATTTTCTTTTATTCGGCTTTTTATTATCATTAAGCTTCAGAAGTGGAGAAATAAAAAATATTGGTAAGTGATCCGTAATATCATAAGTAAAAACACCACTATGATTATTATCATTAAAAGAATTGGAAAATATGTTATCAATTATTGTCGCTGACATTGGAGTTATCCTAGTAGGTATATTTATACATGGATAAAAGTCATATGAAAATAGTGTATTCAAAAATGTATTTATGATATTCTCACTGGCATCATGATTTCCGATTAAATGTGACGTGCTTTGTATATGATTTGACAAGTCAATATTGAAATCGCCCATTATGTAAATATGTTTATTTTCTCGTGAAATTTTATCCAATTCACTATCTAAGTTTTCAAGAAAGTTGTTAATATTGCTACCTGGGGGTCTGTATAATGTTCCTATGACTACATTTTTTCCAACTTTATTATCTATTTCAATGAATAAACTTTCTATATCTTCAAAATGAATATCTGTTCTAAGTTTATATTTGATATTTGAATTAATATACATTGCCACCCCTCCTCCTCTTCTTTTCCTCCTATCAATGTGTATCATGTGATAACTTGGTAAATTATAGATATTTGGAGAATTTGACTTCAACCAGGTTTCCGAAATACCAATGACTGAAAAAGAATAATTGTTTAGAGAAGTTAAAAAAGTTTCGACAGAGTCAAAGTTTTTGCAGATACTTCTGGAATTGAAATGTAGTAAACTGAAGTTATTATTAACATCAACATTGCCATCGTTATTGTCATTTAATTCAAAGGCTGATATAAATTCCTGTGAAGTATAATATTTGCAATTTTTTGCATAATTTCGACTATGAATAGTGTCAATTTCATCCAAATGTGAGGTCATTTAAATACCATAATATAAGAGAAAGGACCAAGCAGGAAAGTGACAAGGGAAAAGGGGAATGGGGAGTGCAGAGGGGTGCAGGACGAAGGAAAACATCTTTCGAAAAAAATATGCTAACTTTTCCATTAACATTACGTACGTACAATGTGGTCTCAATTATACATGAACATTTCCTATACATGGGACATAAAATATATTTCAACTTAAGTAATTTAGCAGCTATGCATAACTTTTTGTTTTTCATTTGTAACAAAAACTATTCACCTTATTCGAATCTATGGTGACAAATATAATAAACTTGATATGACTTTACTAGTTATCAATTCACTTCTATTATAAGCAAATATATAAAATAAGCAGGGTATACCCGTTAATATGGCATAAGAAAACATTGGTGTACATGTTTGACTATAATGTACACAATAGCAATAATTAAGTGTCTTAGATTTTTATGATAAACAAAGATAATAATCATGCAAATTCGTAGTAAGAAACTGATGATGGTTATTACATTGTGTAAATGTAAGGTTGAAAACAAAGAAAGAATTATCTTTAAAAAAATAAAACGGGGGAAAATGGAAAATGTAGTCAGATCAGCAATAATTCTCCAACTACTGCAAACACCAAGTTACATCTGTGAAAATACATAATGATTGAGTATGACATCACATACGAAGGTAGAATGAGACACTGTAAAATGTTTTCATTGGAAAGCATTCAGATCAAGCGTGGGAAAAGATAATAAGTAATAGTGAAATGCACCGATCATGCCGATCTGTATGAACGTCTAGTCATAAGTTCTTTCTGCTGCACAGAATAATTACATCTGTAAAGTTTTGATGTGAGGTTCATAGAATGTGCATGGTACACTTTTTTCTAACTAGTACACTTATGCAAAAAAAAAAAAAAGGTTGAGGTATGAACAAATGCATTGAGAATGTACATACAGCAGTGCATAGTAAAGGTTCATTCCGGGTACACCTTATTACATAATCCACGATAGGTGTGTCTGAATCACATCCGTGTTTGGCCGACCATGGCCATACACAGAGCATAAGAATTTTCTTTAGATCCGGTTCTCTACTTTGATAACAAACCAATGGAGTGTAGGCCTACTTAGAGACGAGAATGCCGCGTGGGTACACTGTACTATACTAAATGTTGTTTGTTCGAAATAAGTGACGTGTACAGCTTCTGCCCAGCGGTACTGTTTGAAATGTATTCAATATTTTTGCGATCACTTACATAAAAAATGTATATATAGCTGAAGAAGACAAATATATAATGTGGCATCGGGAAATGCCAACAGATTACACCGTATACACAACAAAGGTGTTTTTAATGATAAGCTCATATCTGTGAGAGAATGAAATGTTTAATTAATATGTTTTTAGGCAGACTTCATGACGACTGACATTAGCAGAATGTACATAAAACTAAAGATCTGCGATCTTGTCCTTGATAGGTGGTATCCATACTGATTATATAGTGACTACCACTATGGTACAAGAAAAAGTGTCTACCATAGATGTATTAGTCATGCTATTATGGAACCCTAACTGAGACGATCTGATTTACAGGGTATACTTCTTTACTATTTTAAGAGGCTATTTTCATAAATTAAAGATAAGTATTTATAAACATCAGGTAAGTATTCCATCTTACATATATTTATTGTATTTTTTTTATCAATAAAACCAAGGTTTCAAAATTTGTTAATACCCGCCAAAACAAGTCTTCGTTATCAATGTTGGAATATTTAGCGTTAAAATTCGAATGTGCACATTCGAAATGAGGCAGAATAAACTGTTTTGTACAAGTGCTTCTGAAATCAATCGATGTTTTTTTTTTTAAAAGGAAACCTTAATCAGACAAACAAACAAAGCACATATCACATTGAACAGTCTTATACTTTTTCTTATCAGCTATATAAATGCATTTTAGTGACAACGATTCCGACGTCTTTCAAAGTTCAATATGAAAAAAAATCAAGAAAACTAAAGTACATGATACATGTACATATCGTCAAGTGAGATCCTTCAATGAGCGGAATAAGAGAAACATTAACTGAATAGTGACACAGTTTTCGACTGACTTGACATGTAAAGTTGTAGAGCTTGGCATTGTAATATCAAGATCACCAATTTACTGGAGTCGCGATAAAAAGAAGTAGTAGACGGACGTTTAGCACAAAACATTGGTTGTGAATTGAAATATCACTGATGATATAATTGCATTCATCATTGATTGACGTGCTCAAATACAGACTGCCTTTATTGTATCAAAGTTTTACCTTTCTTAAGGAACATAAGTCATTATTTTTCTAGCTATACTTTATTCTTAATACTCTTCTATATATATTTTTTTTTTTCATGTATGTTTTTTTCAGGTTAAGGGATATGAAAGGTCTAAGGTAATACATAAAGAGTATATAATAATTGAAGATATGACTAGGAAGACCACTTATTTGTAATTAAATGGTGAACAGCAGATCTCGGGAAAATGGACATTTCAAACGAACAATATTACAAAAAGTGAAGACTCAATGAACGGGTATTATGGCATACCGTCATCACTAGCAGAAGTATTATTCAGTTTCAACGTTACAGGCTGACTAATCTTTCCATTTTAAATTTTGTTTCAAGTAATACCATAAAGAGTGACTCAAATTTTTTTTTTATACACGTATTGATGCCTTTTCATTTTTGCATGACGTGCAGTTATCATTTTTACTATAGCTGAATTTAGAACTTCTAAGCATTTAGTCTTGAAATTATATTTCAAATGTTTCATTTTCTTTTTGCACGATGTATCACAATACATAAGTTCGCACTGTTTAAGAATGGTGATAATGTATTTGTCATACATGTTTACTGCTAAGCTTATATGAAACACAAAAAATAAATAAAATATTGTCTGTCTTTAACCATTTCATCATCACATCTGACTTTATTCGGTTTGTTACTCACACAAAATTGAAGGGGATGCCACCAGCTTGTCGCCATTTACCAGAGTAGAATCTGAGTTTTGTTCCTTTACTGTACAGTTCTTGAACTTGTTTGATCCATTTCTTTTTCTCTTCCAGATCTGTTGGTGTGAGGTCATCTGTCATGAAATATGTTTCATCTTTCAGGGTCTCGCGGGCACGACGCATGACATCTATTTTCTCTCTGTAGGACAGGAACTTCAAGAGGATGTGTCTTGGACGTCCATCAACCTTCTTACCATCACGATGGGCTCTTTCTAATTTCGTTTTCACCTTAAATTTGGAGTGAAGAATTTCCTCGACCATGGTGACGGGATCTTCGCGTTCCCCTTGAGGTGCTTCTGGGATGCCAATTAATCGAACATTATTTCTCCTAGAGAATCTTTCACTCTTATTTACTGCTACTTTATTGCGCTGGACTTCTAAGCGGAGCTCACTTATTTCCTTTTCCATGGTTTCCATTTTGCTCTTCATTCTATTTTGATTTTCCGTCAGGTCATCCACTCGCTTACGCTCAAACTCAAACGATGCTTCCATCTTATCTTCCAATTGCTGCAACTTTCCGACGAAGCTTTCCACTGCATTCTTTATCATCTTCTCGAATCTTGCCGTTGTTTTCGTAAAATAATCATCCAAGGTAGTAGATAATCGAGCGTCGGCATGGGGAGTGTGCAAAGTAGAAGGCTGATCGGTCCCAGAAATGGCGCCACGCGCCATAGTGATGACGTCATCTTCCTGTGATTCTGCGTCACTGTTTTCTGGGGTTGAGGCGGAGGCTGCACCTCTCACCGGGCTTGTAGGCCGTGTGTTAGACATGTTAGAATTTGAAATTGGCGGGCTGTTACGTGTGGAAACGGATTGGCCCTTACGAGTAGATTGTACATACGTTTTTTGCTTTGTAGCAGCTTGTCTTTGAGGCCTTTTACCCTGTGGAGGATCCATATCTGATCTGAAAGTCACGACTGTCACGATGCTGATGAAATGATTTAAACTTGATGGCTGTGAAGTCCCAAAATTTGAAAAATTAGTGACGATTTGAGACCAACATTGAAATAGGTTGTTTCTATTCCATAGCGCCCTCTTATTATTCTAATAAGTGTTAAACAACACCAGTTTCGTTTTGGTCTAACACCAGATAGGTGTTCATACAACACCAATTAGTATTAAATTAGCATCGGTTTGATTCAAACTCGTGTTGTTTCAATACTTCTCTGGTGTGGACATTATATAGATTCCGGGCTGGTGTTAAATCAACACCTGAGTTTTTGCAGTGTGCATTGTAACGCAAAGGTTGGTGATAACGAAATACCTAGAATATTTAACCTTGAATTATACAGACATACACAACACAGACATACACAACTTTGTTAAATAGAACAAAATCAGGTTTCCAAACGGAACATCATGAATTGAGATTAAAGTCGGCAAATCATTGCATCAAATCATTTCAAATTGGGTAGGCCTTCGCCTCATCTACCAGCATTTATGCGAACTGTAATTATCTATTCTAAATCAAGGTAGCTGAACTGAATAATTTTTGTGCTCCCAATTAAAACTACATAAAACAAGACAGAAGAGATATTCATACAAAGGTAATGCCTTGATCGAACCTCACTGTATTGATTTCAGCTGACAGCACTTGTGAACCTTCTAAAAGTATAACTAATGAATATCAACATTCGTCGAACAAAGTCTAAATTTAAATGATGACCTTCTTCTTCTTCTGTTGATTTCCTCCAGTCCTGGAGAACTGCGAGATCCAGTGCATGGATACGCAGAAAAAGTGGTTTGATAAATACATATAGAAACAAAAGAGCAAGGCTCAGGAGGAGATTGGAATAAAGTGTATCACCAGACTGTCTAGTTGTTGTTCACTCACAGAGAACGTTTAACATGAAGCTCACGCAAGAAATGAAGAGAGTAGTAATGAAGTTGGGGAGCTGAGGCAACAGATATACTAGTTCCATTAGTGTCCAATCCAAGAAGTACAACATTAGTAACAGCTGCTGCGACTTGTGACACAGGAGTTATGGCAAGATCATGTTGGAGGTAGGGAGGAAGGTTGGTGAGGAACCTTTTCCTTTCATCCGTATAGAGGGTGCATTCTCCTATAAGGTGGGTTACAGTCTCATCCTTGATATTGCAATAGCATGTGCTATCATGACGCCTTCCAATCTTGGTGAGACGTGTGTTGGTAGCATAGACACCACAAAGAAGTTGACTCTTCAGGGATAAGGCTTGGCGATGACTATGAGAGTTTAGCCTTGACGGGAGCAGAGTTGTCCTCTGGGCGCAGTCTAGGTGACTAAGCAGCTGAAGTGAGGATTTGGCTGCTAGAGCCGCTTGGGTTTCTTCCTCCCTGTAGTCAAGAACGGCTGTAGAGATGAGTCTCTTCCATTGCTTGTACTGTATAGGGGAGTTGAGAAGATTATTGAAGGAGGGTAGGTCGTACTTGTTGATGAGGGATTGGAACATTTGGACAGTCTTGGAGCTGGGGTGCTGGCACATAACATGAAGAAGAAGACGATACTCTAGCCTGCAGGGGTCGAGGTTCACCAGCTTCCCCAGAAGTCTGAGGCGTTGGATGGCTACGATATCAGATACCGCCGGGAGGCCAGTGAGGATATGGACTGATTCATTTTGCAGTAGAGCGAGGAAGACCTAGTAGGGTTTTAAATATGGATATTTGGGCCCTATCTAGGCGATCTAGGGCTGCCTTCGTCAAGTGGATGACCTCTGAACCATACAGCATCCTAGGTATGCAATATCTCTCCCAGAGTGATGCCATGACTGCGGGGGTGAGTCCCATACGGAATGCTCCCACACCAGTAAGAGCATAGAGAGTCTTGTTGCCGGTAGATATCATCTTGGAAGTAGCATCAAGTTTGTGTGAGGAACGGGTGATACCCAGATGAGGGTGCTTGTCTACGAGAGGTATGGTACAAGAACCAAATTGCCATGCCTCTGAGGTCTGGGGACCAGATCCAGTGATGATGACGGCACTCTTAGACGGATTGATGGTATAGCGCCACCTGCAGGAATAGTCGAAGACAAGTTGAAGCATACTGTTTAGTTCTTTTGCGGAGGTAGCCACTAGTGCAACGTCATCTGCGAGTACAAGAATGCCTGTGTATATGGACTGGGTGAAAGCTCCGAGGCCCGACGACTGGAGGCTGTTGATCAGACCATCGATGAAGGCCAAATAGAGTAGGGGGGAAAGAATTCCTCCTTGTCTTACACCTTGCTTCACAGGAAAGCTTTCACTTATTCTGCCTTTCCACCACACAGCAGAGCTAAGATCTTCATACAATCTCCTTATAACAAACCAGAGATTGCCCCGAACACCAGCCTTGTATAGCTTGAGGAGAAGACCATTGTGCCAAACTGTATCGCAAGCTTTGGCGGCGTCCAGATATGCAATGAATGTTTGCTTCTTGTTGCTTTCGATGATGAGATTCAATGTAGCCGCTACCAGTAGACATGAGTGACCTTCCTGGAATCCACTTTGAAGCTCATGAGGTATGTTTGACTTATGAAGAGCCTCTTCTAATTCTGGCTTAATGAGGAGTTCTAAGATCTTGCAGAACACAGTAGTGAGAGATATACCCCTGTAGTTCGAAGGATCAGTGGGAGATTTCCCCTTTCCTTTATGAATTGGAAGGATTAAGCTGGTCTTGAAGTTGGATGGTATGTGACAGTGGAATAGGATTGAGTTGTAAATCTGCACAAGAACAAGACGAGTGATTGGTCCGGAAAACTTTACATGTTCAGGGGAGATCTGGTCTATGCCTCCTGCTTTGCCGGATTTTAGCTGGGCAATGGCGATGTTCAGCTGCGAAGATGTGACATGCAGTTGAGTTCCTTCGAGTAAAACTTCTGCCTGAGTTACTTCCTCATCCACCTGGCAGGGAGGGCAGGGATCAGGGTTGGAAAGAGCACGGAAGTATTGCTCCCATCCTTCAAGGAGTTGTTGTCCTGTATGCTTCTTATTGGAGACAATAAGAGAGTCTGTTTCTGTCCTGATGTTGCTGGGGGATCTGTGCTGCTTAACAAGTTTGCTGAAGAGAAGGGGGTTGTCATCCTTTGAAGATTCCACTTCTTTTATAATCTCGTTACGAGTTTGTTGCCTGCTTTGCCGGAGTGACCGTCTGAACATATTCTTTGATTTTTTGTAGGAAATCCAAGCCGTATTTTCCTTACTCCGAGGGCGACCCTGATCTTTCCAACTCTTCCAATTGACCTTCATTTTTACATACGACTTGTCAACATCTTTGTTCCATTCTGGTTTCCTGTTCCTTGGAGTACTAAAGACCATGAAGGCCATGAAGGCCATGAAGACCATGAAGGCCATCTGGCAAGCCATTGCAACTAATTCTGCATCCAGATTTATTCGTTATATCATGTTTATGACGCCATACAATTTGACGGGTTCCTAAAGTTATTAATTGCATTGTATTTAGCAGGCTCGCGCTTTGATAATATTATGTACTTTTCTTTTCAAGCTAAGATCGTAGTATCGGTGCTGAAATATTCAGAATTTCTGTGTCAACACAAACGGAGAAGGCATTTTGGAAGTCTGTTTTGGTTAATGTTGATGAGGCCCGTCAGGGCAATGGTATGGTTTGGAAACCCGGCCTTCACTAAAGTGGTGTATGCCTCAGACTACGCTACCACGGCACCTTAAAGGGATGGTCCGGGCTGAAAATATTTATATCTTAATACGTACTGTAGAATACACTGAGCAAAATGCTGAAAATTTCATCAAAATAGGATAATAAATAATAAAGTTATTGAATTTTATAGTTTAGCAATATCTTTTGAAAACAGTTGTCATGAATATTCATTAGGTGGGCTGGTTTAATAAATATTAATTTAAAATCAGACCAAATAAGAAACAAAGGAATGTTAAAGAAATGCATCATTTTTAGGTTGACCGCAATGGGAACACAGGTGGGTTATTTCTTGTTTTTCCTTGATTTTCAAACAGCACGACGACTTATCCAGCTGATGTACTTTGTATAAACGACCACGAATCTTCTTCTGTGTGACGTAATTTAATAGAACACACCCTTTAATTCCTGAATAACATGAGCGCTGGTAAATTTCCAACCAATGGGAGCCTGATGTTGTTTTCTCATGAGGGACGTGGACGCTTCGATCGTCGGGCCACGCCCCTATTTCAGCTGATAAACAGATGAGTCAATCGGAGGTGTTGGAGGACTTGGCTGAACCAGAAACCAATCAATCTTCTGACTGGTACATTCGTCTACAGAGTGAAGTGGGGTTCTTCTCACCCCTGCCACATTAAACTGCGTAGAACTAAGTAAAAGGTAGGCCTAAGCGGATTTATTTTTTGTTTTCCATAATCCCAATAGGTCATCAGACGCTTTTCTTTTATTACATAAAGTAGGCAGTTTAGGAAAGCAAAATTAAACCATTATGTTTAGCTCAAAATTGTTATTAATTGTGTGTATTATGCGTCCCTAAATGCATGAGGATTTTTGGTAAATCCTTACGATCATAAATCTCAGGTGAACCATCTCCAAAATAAAGTGAAGGGTATTCCTGACGCTTAGAATCCGTATCAAGCAATATAATACAATTAAAGCACAGGAAAAAAAATCATTTGAAAATGAAACTAGGTTGATTAAATTCAATTAATACCTCGGCACGCGGTGAAAACAAATTCCTTGAATGCTATATCAGCGCTTCTCAACTCTTTTTTCACCGGAATCTCACTTTGACTCTTTTTTTTCGAGGCCCATGCACCTACCAAAATCAAAGAAAACGTCAATTTTGATGAAAAAATGATTCGTTAAATTTTAACACAAAGCTCTGAAGCACTTTGGAAGTTTTCATTCGCAAAGGTCCGGTAAATGGACAAAAATAAACTACATCCACAATATGCATGCACATGAGGTTCACATAAAAGCTAGATCGAACCATAATAAGAATAATAATAATAATAAAACATTGCTTATATAGCGCATATAACGATGATAAAATCATGTCTCTATGCGCTTTAGAAAGAAGAATAGAAACCATCACAGTATGTAGGCCAATGTGCATGCTTTGAAACATGCATGTTCGGACGGAATCATAGGCGGATCCAGGGGCGACCCCCCCCTATTCAATTCAATTCAATTTATTTCACATTTGCATAAAAAGACAATACATACAATTAAAGTGATAAAAGGCATATAATACATGAGATCACACAAAATACAGAGAATACAAATGTGTGGAATTTAACAAAGGCCAAAGGCCTATCAAAGGCAAATCCCAAACGGTTGCAAGCAGGAAAAAAGTTTTATAGATAAAAACAAAACATAAAAAAAAAAAAACTAACCAAACACAAAAGGAAACGACAAAACGGCTTAAGGAACAATTCATGAGTTTACAAGATTTTTTTATACTTTCTTTTAAAAGAGTTGAGTGTTGGACATAATTTAAGATCAATGGGTAAACTATTCCACAGAGTGGGTCCAACATATTCAATTGTAGTTCGTGAGAAATTATATTTGAAATTAGGCAAATAAAAGTTGTCAGACTGTCTAGTAATGTAATTACAAACATATTTGTTTTTCACAAATAAATCATCATAAAAAGAGGGAAGAGCATTGTGAAGAAACAAGTACATGAAATTTGCAATTTGATAGCTGTTTATATGACTGATAGTAAGTAAATTATGTTTTTTGAACAAAGGTTGTGTACTGATTCTTGGGGAGGAATTGGTAATAACTCTTATTGCACGTTTCTGTAAAACAATTATTCGGCTTAAATGGACCATTGCGCAATTACCCCAGAGTATATTGCAATAATTAAAGTAGGGCAAGACAATCGATTGATATATCATTAGAAGTATGTTTAATGGAATTGAATTTTTTAATCTGTTGATTGCACCAATGGATTTAGAAACTTTACAAGATATATAATTTATGTGGTCTTTCCAAGTCAGTTTGTTGTCTATGACTACACCCAAAAATTTCGTAGAATTAACTACAGGAATTTTACTATTTTGAATAAAAATATCAAAGTTGTCAGATGAAATGTTTTTATTTTTAGGTTGAAATATCATACAGCATGTCTTGTCAACATTCAATTTTAATTTATTGGCAAGAAACCACTCATTTATTTTTTTCAGTTCTAGATTTATTGTTGAGGTTAAATCATCTATATCATCCCCAGATAAAAACAAGTTTGTATCATCTGCAAAAAATATAGAGTGTAGGATATTACTAGCATGCTGTAAATCATTTATAAAAATCAAAAAAAGTAACGGGCCTAACACAGAGCCTTGGGGCACTCCGATATTGACATGTTTCATCTCAGAAGAGACATTGTCAAAAGAAACATATTGTTTTCTGTCCTGAAGATAACTCTTAAACCAGTCAAGGGCTACTCCTCTTACACCATAATGTTGTAATTTTTTAAAATATATTGAATGACTAATACGATCAAAGGCCTTTGATAAATCTAGGAATATACCAACTGTGAATTGTTTGTTTTCAAAGGCCTTTGCAATTGTGGAAGTGAATTCAAGTAATGCCATGTAAGAGGAGTAGCCCTGTCTAAAACCAAACTGTTTCGAATACAGAATGTTATTTTTACATAAAAAGGGCATGAAACTATTGTATATCAAACGTTCAAATATCTTAGAGAATGTTGTTAAAATGGATATCGGTCTATAATTTGAAAGCGACTGTTTACTTCCTCTTTTGTAAATAGGAAGAATTTTTGCTATTTTAAGACTACTAGGAAAACAACCAGTGTTCAATGACAGGTTAAAAATAAAACACAATGGTTTAACTATAAAGCATATACATTTTTTCAGAACCTTTGTACTTATATTATCGTATCCGACACTTTTGTTTATATTAATTTTTGACACAATATCAAGAATTTCATATATTTGTACAGGTTTTAAAAACAGAGAGTTTACATAATTTCCTTGTAACAGATGACTGAAGTGGGTAGTACTATCAGGTAAATCGTTAGCAATGTCAGAACCTACTGATGAAAAATAGCAAGTGAAAGAATCAACAATACTCTGCTTATCGGAAATCACTAGACCATTGCTTTCAATCATGTCACATTGTACTTTACCTCGGGTTCTATTGAACAATTCATTGATAACATTCCATGTTGATTTGACATCTCTTTTTACATCATTAAATTTGTTAAAATAATAATTACGTTTTCTAGTGCGTACTTCGTTTGTAACCTTGTTTCTATAATTTATATATACACTTCTTCTGTAAGGTGATGGGTTCTTGAGGTATTTACGATAAAATAAGTTTTTCTTATTGCACAATTTTCTTAATTCATCATCAAACCATGGTTTATCATTCTTTTTACGTTTGACCTGATTTTCCATGTAAGGAAAAGATTCATTGTAAGTATCAATAAACAATTTCATAAATATATCGAAGCAAACATTTACATTGTCATTAACTAGGTTTCTCTCCCAGTTAATTTCACCAAGCTTATCACAAAAAGTAGAAAGATTCACATCATTTATTCGTCTTTTCTTCTTTGAATTATTTTCATTGATAAATGAGATGTCAAAATTAAAATATGCATATAGTGTCAAATGATCACTTACATCTGTGACTATTATTCCGGAGCTCAAAATATTTTCAGGTCTATTTGTAAGTATGTTATCTATTAATGTAGCTGAGAAACTGGTTATTCTTGTGGGTTTAAGTATCAGAGGTACAAAAGAGAAGGATGCCAATATATCTGTAAATTTGTTGACATCAGGAGAAATGGAGCAGTTGATCAAGTCAACATTTAAATCACCGGTAACTATACATTCTTTCTGTTCATTATTTATTCTAGACAGAGATAATTCAAAGTAATTGAGAAATTCCTGAGTAGACTGACCTGGCGGTCTATATACAATGGCAAGAATTATGGTTCGATGTTTACAATATATTTCAATAAATAAAGTTTCTATACAATTGTTAAAGATATCTAGTTCCATTCGTCGTCTGAATTTAATACCATCCTTAATTTGATATTGACGGAGCAAAAAAAGGAAAAATAAAGGGAAGGAAAGAGAAAAGAAAGAAAAAAGAAGGGGAAAGAGAGAAGGAAAATAAGCAGAAGAATAATAGGAAGAAGAGGAATAAATAAATTAAGATGGGGGTAAGACTTGGAAAATTAAAAAAAGTAATTCATGTCATGTATACAATTTTTGATCACGCTTCGCGCTCGCAATGCGCGTTCAAGAAAATATGTATCTTTCTCCGAGGCTGATATTGAGATTGAAATATCAAGTTTTGGAGTCACTATACAAAGCACATTTCAGTTTGGACATCGAGCTTTCATTATATTGTTTGATCTCCAAATTGATAAAAAAGTGCTCCACAAAATGTCCTTTTTATGATCTGAATGTCAACGTTTTTCGCTCGCGCTGCGCACTCGCAGTATTTGATTTGCCAAGTACTATGTTCGTGTATTCCATAAAGTTTTCAGGTCTGATTGCGCACTCGCATTTTGATTTTGATGAAAATCCCCTTTTCATGAAAGTTTATTGTAAAAATGTCGTCTCGCGGTTTACGCTCGCTTTCATTGTTAAAATATGTATTAACCCATGCATATTCATAATTACAAAAGTGCTTAAAATGTCAAGTTTTCTGGCCTTAATATAAAATTTTTTCGCAATTTCATTAAGGAAAAAAAGAAATAACATTTTAATAAATACCTAATAACTTATTTGTCCGCTTTTCAGAATGGAATATCGACAAGTTTCATCTCGCGCTTAAGAAGAGGAATAGGAATATAGTAATCATTTTATATGATAACACAATATCCTTAGAATGTCCCTGTCTTGGGTAAAAAATAATGATAGTAAAAATATCAGGTCGTAGCCGTGATTGCATCATTTACTAAGTGCGATCCACATTCACTTCACAATTTCACTACACAATGCATAAAATAGGCTTCGATTGACCCCTTTTCAGATCGGAATATTGAACATTTTCTGCTCGCGCTTCGCGCTCGCATTATTGATTTCAGGATTAAAACGAATGCATTCAGAAAGCCCAGATTCTAGGTCTAAATCTAAAACACACGCTCACATGTTTATTGAGATAGGCGGCATGTTCTTTATTTTAAATCTTGCTCAATATCCAGTTACAGATCAGAATATCAAAAAATTCTGCTCGCGCTTCGCGCATTTGCATTATTATACGAAGACAATACGACATTAATGTAAGAAGATGCCCAATTGAACATCCTTTCCATGATTCTCAAGACATGAATGGAGTGTCCTGTTTTTAGGTCTGAAATCTCATTTTACCGCTCGCGCTCGCACCAACTGTTTAGTTATAAACCTATCCCGTTCAAGATTACAAAAAGTGCTCGGAATGTCAATTTTTTTTAGGTCGCGCTCGCTTTACTTAAACAGGGCGTAAGTTACTATTACATATTCATGTTGCTGTATAAGAATAAAGCTAAAATTGACTGTTATGACTACCCTTTCATATAAAAAAATCAACTTTGAACGGCCGATCGAGGAAAATATGGGTGAACAAAATTCGGGCCCTTTATTGGCGAAAGCTGGATCCGCCCCTGATGTACTATAGTTTTTACCCTACCCCCCCCCCCCTGGAGCTTCTCGTGGCCCACCTGAGAGAGCTTAATGGTCCACCAGTCCGCGATCCCCAAATTAAGAAGCGCTGCTCTATGGCACCAAAAGTCTTAGGCCAGCCGTGCTTACTTGAGCATGTTGAGTGAAACGCTTAGAAACATTTATCGCTATAAAAATTTTAAATACTATTATTTGGGTAGTAGTTTATTGTTTGGTTCATGTTTCATTTTCGAAACATCAGGACAAGATATGTGTAGGTCTACTAAGTTTGACAAGCAGCGGCCCTTTTTTTATAGTTGATCTAAAACGAAAGGATGTAAATTTATAAATAAAATGTGTGTTGAGAAAATCTTTAAAGTTCTTCTTTTACAAAACATATCTCTTTACTTTAAACAAATAAGTATTCATATACTCAATTTCTATACAGAATATCTCCCATGACAATTCTTTTTATTTTGCTTGAGATAATTTACCCCTTTCCTTGACAGAAATGCGAAATAACTTTCTTAATTACGGAATAAAAAAAACGTACTATAAGATTCCACGTTGTACATGATTGGAATTGCTAACATTACGATGTAAAAATGCGATTAAAATTAAACGCCAACTGTTTATGTATTTCAATAATTGCTCTTACACTTGAGGTGCAATTTATAGAAGCCAATTCCTCTATCTAATTTTTTTATCTTTTTTCTCGTATTTTCTTTCTTCCTCTTCTCGTCTCACAATTTGCAACGTTTTTTTTTTTTTGGCTTTGTTTTCTATTTGATTATTTGTTCGTTTACTTTGGGGTGGATGAGATATATTGATGTTCTTCTGTACCGATGATTGCATGATGTACGTTAAAATTACAATGTTCAATAAGAAGGTTGCTAATTATTAGCGCAAGTTGTATTTATGCTACTTGTGGAGTTCTTATATTCCTTGATACATTTTGGATTAAATAATTACTCCAGTTTTAAAGGGGAAGTTCACCCTGAAGAAAAAAGTTGGTGTAAAAATAGAAGAAAAACATAAATAATGAAAAATATTGTTGAAGGTTTGAGGAAAATCCGTTAAAGATTAAGACAGTTATTAGAATTTTAAGTTGTGTATTTTGTGACGTCATAAACGAGCAGCTGCCCCATTTTTAATGGTTCCTTTGACTTACCCTTTTTTCATGATCTGGTGTGAAATGATTTGTCTATTGATATATACAAAAAGTACAATAAAACCATTTATAATTTTCTGGAAAAAAATGACATTTCATTGATTTTTTTACCATTCGCTATGTAGAATGCTGCTCGTATATGACGTCACAAATAAAATAATAAAAATTCTACTAATTTTTTTATTCTTTGATGGATTTTTCTCAAACCTTCAGCAATATTTTTTGATTATTTTTACCGCTATTTAAAAAAAAAAACTTTTTGTCAGGATGAACTTTCCCTTTAAATGACCAATTAAAAAAATATAAAGAAATAAGAATATTTTGCGTTAACAAGTATTCCACATATAACGCAAGGAAACTGTACAATCTGTAAATGAAAGGGAATATTAGAATTTCAAAGTAAATGAAGCTTTAGCTAAGGTTTCTCAACGCTTTCCTTCCTTTTGATAGATGTTTTGAGGCCGAAAAATGTTTTGCCGTGAATCTGCACTTCATCCAATTTACTCACGTCGTTTCATATTTCCCCGTAGGTTGATTGTCTTCTCTTGCATTCTTTTCACCCTTCTTTTTCTTTTCTCTCCATCATAAGCTTTCTAACTTTTCTGTAATTCTTCTTTTCTTCGGTGTTTTCTTTCTTTAGGCCTTCTTCCTTTTCTCTTTCCATTTCCCCTCTACTTTTCTTCCCCTTTCTTTGTTTAATATCGTTTTCCCTTCCGCGCTTTTTTTGTCGTAGGTCTCATTCTTCCATTTCTACTTAACTCTCCCCCCCCCTCTCTCTCTCTCTTCCAGGTTAACTTCATTTCCCCTTTTGGTGATTGCCTTACAATAATCTTATTGCCAGGCTATTTTTAACAATAAAACAATACAGGTGCAACTTCTGTTTAAATTATCTACACTTTAAACTTCTCCACAATATTTATAGACAAATACCAGCACTGTATAATCATCCGAAAATCCAAGCTCTCGATTTAAAATTATGAGCAATGTTTATTAAAGGACAAGTCCAACCCAACAAAAAGTTGATTTGAATAAAAAGAGAAAAATCCAACAAGCATAACACTGAAAATTTCATCAAAATCGGATGTAAAATTAGAAAGTTATGACATTTTAAAGTTTCACTTAATTTCACAAAACAGTTATATGCACATCCTGGCTGGTATGCAAATGAGGAGACTATGACATCATCCACTCACTATTTTTTTTGTATTTTATTATATGAAATATGAAATATTCTAGTCTTCTCCTCATCGTCAAGTGATACAACGATTAATTCCTCCCTGAACATGTGGAATTAATTTTCCTGGGGTAGACTTGACCTTTAATATGACTCTTTGATAGATTTGAAGTGTCATGACTTCAAGTCGACTTGGTATAGATGAACGAAGTAAATAAAATTTGGTATGTGTGGTTGCCCCTCAGATCAAGGGAGGTTATTGACGCGCACAAATTGATGCCTACCGCATATTTTAGTAGCAGAAATAAGTCCAACGTGCTCGGATTGTTTTTGGCAAACAAAAATGGCCAACAATTGCAATATTTTCGACATTTTGGAATAACAAGATGAAAGGCTCGTAACTCTCTGGGGATAACCATCTCTGTAACTCAATGACCTCTAGTTGGAAAACGTGTTCTCTTAAAAAACAACCGAGAATTATGACTGATAAAAGAACCCTAGAAACAAATCTTGAACCACGACCACATACTAAACTATTCTTCATGCTTCTAATTATTCATGTTCTAATTGATTTTACGTCTAAAACACAATTTCCATTTTCGGAATTTCCTATCATTGTCATAATCATTACACCATCATCGGTTATTTTTATTTTACAGATATTAAAGATGGATTCCGAATTGATGATCATCTTGATTTTAACATGTACTGCCACTTTCGCCGCTGGTCTCCCTGAACTTAGAGAAATTCGTTACAAAGACGGACCAGAACCACCAATGCCACCAGAAATCAACTACCAAGACGGACCAATGCCAGCAATGCCAACAAAAATGAGTTATCAAGACGGACAAATGCCACTAGAAATCAGTTTACAAGACGGACCAATGCCGCCAATGCAACCAGATATTACTTTCCAATACGAACCACTGCCGCCAATGCCACCAATAATCGGTTTACAAGACGGACCAATGCCGCCAATGCCACCAGAAATCAGTTTCCAAGACGGATCACTGCCGCCAATGTCACCAGAAATCAGTTTCTCAGACGGACTAATGCCACCAGAAATCAGTTATCAAGACGGACCACTGCCGCCAATGCCACCAGAAATCAATTTCCAAGACGACCTACTGCCGCCAATGCCACCAGAAATCAGTTTCCCAGACGGACCAATGTCACCAATGCCACCATAAATCAGTTTCCAAGACGGATCACTGCCGCCAATGCCACCAGAAATCAGTTATCAAGACGGACCAATGCCGCCAATGCCACCAGAAATCAGTTTCCAAGACGAACCAATGCCACCAGAAATCAGTTTCTCAGACGGACCAATGCCACCACTAATGAGTTATCAAGGCGGTCCAATGCCGCCAATGCCACCAGAGATCAGTTTCCAAGACGGACTTCTGCCGCCAATGCCACCAGAAATCGGTTTACAAGACGGACCAATGCCACCAGAAATCAGTTTACAAGACGGACCAATGCCATCACTAATGAGTTATCAAGACGGTCCAATGCTGCGAATGCCACCAGAGATCAGTTTCCAAGACGGACCACTGCCGCCAATGCCACCAGAAATCGGTTTCCGAGACAGACCAATGGAACCGATGCCACAAACGTCACCAGAAATCAGTTTCCAAGATGGACCAATGCCGCCAATGCCACCAGAAATCAGTTATCAAGACGGACCAATGCCACTTATGCCACCAGAGATCAGTTTCCAAGACAGACTACTGCCGCCAATGCCACCAGAAATCAGTTATCAAGACGGTCCAATGCCACCAATGCCACCAGAAATCAGTTTCCAAGACGGACTACTGCCGCCAATGCCACCAGAAATCGGTTTCCAAGACGGACCAATGCCACCAATGCCACCAGAAATCAGTTTCTCAGACGGACCAATGCCACCACTAATTAGTTATCAAGACGGACCAATGCCACCAGAAATCAGTTTCCAAGACGGATCACTGCCGCCAATGCCACCAGAAATCAGTTTCCAAGACGGACCAATGCCGCCAATGCTACCAGAAATCAGTTTCCAAGACGAACCACTGCCGCCAATGCCACCAGAAATCAGTTTCCAAGACGGACCAATGCCACCAATGCCACCAGAAATCAGTTTCCAAGACGGACTATTGCCGCCAATGCCACCAGAATTCAGTTTCCAAGACGGACTTATGCCACCAATGCCACCAAAAATCAGTTTCCAAGACGGACTTCTGCCGCCAATGCCATCAGAAATCTGTTTCCAAGACGGACCAATGCCACCAATGCCACCAGAAATCAGTTTCTCAGACGGACAAATGCCAACACTTATCAGTTATCAAGACGGTCCAATGCCGCCAATGCCACCAGAAATCAGTTTCCAAGACGGACCACTGCCGCCAATGCCACCAGAAATCGGTTTACAAGACGGACCAATGCCGCCAATGCCACCAGAAATCGGTTTCCGAGACGGACCAATGGAACCGATGCCACCAGCGTCACCAGAAATCAGTTTCCAAGATGGACCAATGCCAACAGAAATCAGTTTCCAAGACGGACCAATGCCTTCAGAAATCAGTTTCCAAGACGGACCAATGCCACCAGAAATCAGTTTCCAAGATGGACCAATGCAAGCAGAAATTAGTTTCCAAGACAGACCAATGCAACCAGAAATCAGTTTCCAAGACGGACCAGTGCCACCGATGCCACCAGAAATCAGTTCCCAAGACAGACCAATGCCACCAGAAATCAGTTTCCAAGACAGACCAATGCAACCAGAAATCAGTTTTCAAGATGGACCAATGCCACGAGAAATCAGTGTACAACACGGACCAATGCCACTAGAAATTGGTTTCAAAGACGGACAAAAGCCACCAATGCCACCTGAAATCATAAATCAGTTTCCAAGTCGCACCAATGCCACCAGAAATCAGTTTCCAAGAAGGAACAATGCTCCCAATGCCACCAAAAATCAGTATCGAAGACGGAGCAATGCCACCAGAAATCATTCTTCAAGACAGACAAATCCCACCAGAAATCAGTTATCAAGACGGACCAAAACCACCAATGCCACCAGAAATCAGTTTCCAAGACGGACCAATGATACCAGAAATTGGTTTCCAAGACGAAATAATGCTCCTAATGCCACCATAAATCAGTTTCAAAGACGGACCAATGCCACCAGAAATCAGTTTTCAAGAAAGACAAATGCCACCAAAAATCAGTTATCAAGACAGACCAATGCCACCAGAAATCAGTTTCCAAGACGGACCAATGCCACTAGAAATCAGTTTACAAGACGGACCAATGCCAGCAGAAATCAGTTACCAAGGCGGACCAATGCCAGCAGAAATTAGTTTACAAGACGGACAAATGCCACCAGGAATCAGCTTCAAAGACAGACCAATGCCACAATAAATCAGTTACCAAGACGGACCAATGCCACCTATGCCACCAGAAATCAATTTCTGAGATTGACGAATGCCACCAGAAATCGGTTTCCAAGACAGACGAATGCCACCAGAAATCAGTTTCTCAGACAGACCAATGCCACCGATGACACTAGAAATCAGTTTCGAAGACGGACCAAAGCCACTGCAATGCCTCAGATGCCCCGAGATATCAGTTACGGAGATGGACTAATGCCACCAGAATTCAGTTATCAAGACGGACCAAAGCCACCAATGCCACCATAAAACAGTTAAAGAAGAATTCGAACGTTGGAACAAGTTGGCTTGTGTGGAAACAGAAAAATCAAAGAATAAGATCAAAGCAAGTTTGAGAAAATTCAGACAAATAATGAGAAAGTTATTTTTCATTTGAATATTGCGATCACTAATGCTATGGAGATTCTTCGTTGGCAATGCGACAAATATTTGTGATGTCACATGTGAACAAATTTCCCTTTGGTGGACTATAAAATACCCCGAAAATTTATATTTTTGCTCCTTCTTCGGGTGATACAAACACTTTATCCATAATGTATTCTTTGAAAATTTGTATTGCATGCCCTCCTATAGAAAGAATACATGATCTACTGATAGAAGAGATAAAAGAGGCACTTTAAGTAAAATAACTATATAGAAAAGTATTGGAAAAGTTTTCCACATGTGATGTCACATGTCGCATTGCCAATAGAGGATCTACATTACAATAATGATCTAAACTTCAAATGTTCATAACTTTTTTTTATTATTCATTTATTTTTTCTCAAACTTTTGTTCATCTGTTTCTTTGATTTTTCTGTTTTTGTGCAAGCTATCCTGTTTCAAGGGTTTTATTTTCCTTTTAACGTTTTAACGGTTGAAGATGTTTCGAAGAAATGGTATATAATCTAATATACGGCGGGAAATATTTAACAGTAACCTAATTGGGGAGTTATTTTATTTTGTCTAACTAATCAGTCGGTAAATTTTCTTTCTTTATAAGTTATTACGTCTTGATACGTTTGAAATTATCATGTGTCGTTTAAAAAAAAATTCTCCTCAATTCATTAACATTGTTGCAATCAATGATTACGAAACCGACAAAAGTAGTTTTCGCACAGCAACGCAGAAGGATTCCAGAACATAACAAAATTCGTAATTTGCCCGTGCAAATTTAAATTTTCTAGCACCACTTTTAACTGTTCTAACTTAGTCATGCGTGCATTGAAAACGCTGAGATGGGCTTTAAATGAAAGAGGGAGAAGTGGTTCTTTCCATTGATGTACATCTCATAAAGCGAATTAATGATTATGATGGCAAAAAGTTACATCGAATTCCATTTTTTTCTGGGACGCCCTGTAAAATGAAGATAAAACAAAAAATAGAACATTCTCGATTTGTAAGGCTACTTTTACATATTTTTTCTCAATTGAATGAAGGTTGAGGAAATGGAGGGATCCAATGAAAAGCAGGGATTCTTGAGAGTGGTCCCCTCAAAGGATTGGTCAAAGATAAGAATATGTATAAAAACAAAAATGAGAAAAAAAAGCTGATGTGACGGTTGATAAAAAAATACCGAGACAATAAAGAATTTTACCGAGAGGATATAGGGTGGTGCACATGTGTGGTTGAAAGAGGAAACGAGGAGAGAGAAAGGAGAAAAAAGCAATAGTGAAGAATGTAAGACCTATGAAAGGAAATGAGTAGATAGAGCAAGGAAGAGAGACGGATAAAGAGAAAAAGAGAGAGAGAAAAAAAAGAGAGAGGGTACAGAGAATAAAGAAGTCGGGTACCGGCCGCTCCGTAAAATTCGCACGTGCAAATAATGCACGTAAGCGCGTGCAAGCAGGGCCAAATAATATGAACGATGTGCGAGAAGAGCCCATGGATATACCTCACCGAGGTCCTCAGGACTGAGTGCGGTATATCCTTTTGGCGAGTCAAGCACAGAGTTCATTATTTAGGTCCTCTATGCTCAAGAATGCGTGCATTGTTTGTTTTATACAAACCCCACCTTCCCCCATGTTACTGAGTTGCCCCGAATGCTATTTTTTAATCTAAATTCTAGATCACAGCGCAGACCTCGCACTATCCTGCACTCTGACGTCAGAGTGCAGGATAGTGCATTTGGTATGACGTTAGAGTGCAGGATAGTACATTTGTTATGACGTCAGAGTGCAGGATAGTGCATTTTAGATGCTATAGTGCAGTTCGCTGAATACCATGTGATTCGATTTGGACCAATCAGATTACAGGACATTCTTGGGAGCTGTAATAAAGTAGTTTTTGCACCGCAACGAAGAACGAATCCCAGAACATAACAAATGCCTTGAAAATGCAACTTCAAATCATATTGAAATATTAATTGTTGAGGGTCAGTGACGAACAGCAGTTTCGTCCGACGTTTTCAGAGCTGACGAAAAATGGCAAATATGCAGTTTGTCCAGAGGAATGAAACTGCTGTTTCGATTCACTGACCCTCGAGAATTAGCTAGACTTCACTGTGATTCAACTTGCATTTTTAATGCATTTGCTGCGTTGTGTACGATTTATTCTGCGCCACCGTGAATAGGAAAAACAGTTTCGTTCTAAGCTCCGGAGATGATCAAAAAATCGAAACTATGTCGGTTAATACCTTGGTCACATTTGCTCTACGGCGGCCGTACGGCGAGTCGAAAACAGCCGTTATAACTATTTTTTCCAACTACATATAGGTGGTTTGAATTAAAATTGATAAAACGGCTGTTTTCGACTCGCCATACGGCCGCCGTAGAGCAAAATGTGACCAAGGTATAAGAGTCGAGGACGAAACTGCTATTTCGATTCACCAAGCCTCGACAAAGACTATACTACAAAAACTCCGGTGTTGATTTAACACCAGCCCGGAATCTATATATGTCCACACCAGAGAAGTGTTAAACATGAGCACCAGTCTGGTTTTGGTCTAACACCAGATAGGTGTTTATACAACACCAATTGGTAATTAAACATCATCAGTTTGATTCCAAACTGGTGTTTCAATATTTCTCTAGTGTGGACATATATATATAGATTCCGGATTGGTGTTAAATCAACACCGGAGTTTTTGCAGTGTACATTCTCAATGATACCGAAAGCGTTTTGCATCGCGGTTGCGAACATTACGGGGGGGGGGCTTGGGGGTTCCTTAAGACTGAAGTTTTAAGTATATGTTAGCTATATTTCCACACAAGATCTCCGTGATGACTACCGGCGGCCTATTTCATTAATGCGAGCGTTGACCTGAAAATGAGCAATTTTGAGGACTAGGTCAGTTTCCATGGTTATTTCCATTTTATACACTATTTTAGATTCAAATTCTCATTTTCTTGATTACGTTAAGGCGACCGCACACCTTACGATTGGTCTGCGACCCGATTTTGGAATAACACGTAGTAGAATTTGATGCTAATATTGAGACATGAAATATCTTACTGTGTAATGTTCTCAATCATCATACGAATACCTATGTTCAAATCTGTGAATATGCTATCACCCTTCTTAGAATAAAAGCGAATTTAATATCTAGTCGTAATGACGTCATAGCAGTCGTACGATTGGCTATGATTTGAAACTAATTTGGCCTTTACTCCCAAATAAAGGCTTATAGTCTTTCAAAATGGTTATATTAGTATTCTTTCAATTAATTTTAACCTCAAATGAAATGAAATGATCCATTCACATTTTCAGAAAATGAGCAAAATGCGATTTGTTCCAAAATCGGATCGCGAACAGTCGTAAGGTGTGCGGTGGCCTTTATCCACTTACTTTACATCATAAACCGGCATAAAGAAGTGATTATTAAGATGGGTCGAGAAATAAACGGGGCACCCCCCCAGTTTTTTTACAGAAATTGCCACTTTTATCAAGTACATCAGGACCCCGTTGCATAATAGCTATCATCATGGTAACTTTGCATTAATCCTTGATTCTGATTGGCTGCTGATCATTTATCGTTACCATGGTAATTGCCATTGACTGGCAAGGTTGCCATAAAAGTAACTTTTATGCAACAGGGCCTAGGTATTTGTTTTCATGGAACTGCATGCTACATGTATGTTCCATAAATATGTCATTGACAAAGAATTCGAACTATGATAAGAATAAGCAAAAATTGATGTTTTGTGATAAATATACGTCCAGTGTACAAAGATGGGAGTTGTAGTTCTGCAACATCACAATTCGTGGTCGCATTGCTGATTGGAGCTGGAGGAGGGCCATAGTATTATTAGTGATTTCGGCATTCATCATTGCTCATAACTTTCTCATTGTTTGACCTGTTGGTCTCATACTTTTAAATGATCTCCTTTTATTTTCATACAGGCAAATAGACAGACAAGCAGTCTCAGCTCAGAAAAGCTGTCCGATTTGCCAGACGACAAATGCTGATTGTCAGGTGTGACTAATTTCTTTCTTTGACAGATATGCCTCAGTTCTTTTGCTAGTTAATCTATTAGCATTCTTGATTCCTTTATTGCAGGCACAACTTTAGGAGCTACAGTTTGACTTGATATGCAAATTAACCTCTATAGAAACTGTGTGTTGGCTTGAGCGATTATGAATGGAAGTGTGTGAGCTGATGTGTGGAGTAAGAGATAGTGTGAAGGGTTGCCTTTCTTGTATAGCTTGGGCAAGCACTGTGCCTATTGACTTTTGGAGAGAGAGGACCTGTGTTTTCCTTTTTGGCCTATTTTCACAAGTCAAGTTGTAAGTTGAATTATACCCTTACATTTCTTCTACTTTAATTGAAAGATAGACAGGTTAGAGAGTAATAATACAAATGCTGTTGGAAATGTGTATTCTGAATATTGAAATCTTAATTCACTGAATTATCTTTAATTTGTCCTTATTTGCAGTGGATAAAATATCTTGCTGTTAACATGCATTATGAATAATAATTACTATGGTATGATAAGTAATATCCTGCTGTATTATGATAAATACTGAGATTTATATTGATGGTTACTGTTACACACAAGCATTGGTTATGATTTACAGGTAGCTCTTATTACTGAGGATATTGTCTCGACTTCGGCCACGCCCTTTGAGTCTTGGCTTGACACCGGAGACGCCTTTGTGAGGCCCCTTTCTTTGTGGCAGCAACATTAGAAATTGTAAATTGACCGCCTGCTACCTCAGTGAAACGGCAGGGGACTTGAGCTCCTTCTTTGTGGATGTACTTAGTGAGACTTGGTGACAGTTGCTAAGGCATGGGCCAGCGCTCCAAACCTGAAAGTTAACTGGGCGATCTTCAAGACCGCGTTCTCGTGTATATTTTGGCCGAACCCTACTGATTCTTCAGTCAACAGTCCTCAACGCCTACCCTAGGTTTGATGAAGTCATATTAGGTGACGTATGCTTGTGATAGTTTTCATCAACATCTTTATAGACAAACCGTTTGTTTCTGAACTTACACTTCCCAAGTTTCAACCATATGTTCATGAACGCACCTTTTGGGACATCGCAACTGAATTTAACTGACACTCATGAATACAATTGACTTTGTCTTCTAAATGGGGTATATTGGCCAATATGCATGTAGGCATTAGTAATCTTTGGCATTTTTATACTGTGATACTTGATTAATTTGAAATCTGTTTTTTTGAGTAAGTTGATGCACTTATTAAGGTGATATTTATTAGTTGAACAATTTGATCGATTGGAAGTTTGTATAATTTGATATTGAATTGATTTGATTATTCGGTGTGCAACCAATTTGAGATTGTTTGGTGTTGATTAACTGGATAAGTGTTAAACGTGATGAGATTCCACAAGTCCTTGATTAAAAAGGGAAGTTAAAAGTATATTTCAGTGATCTATAAGTTTCTTTTGTTGAAGTTTCTGGCTCAAACCTGACAATTTGGTGCCGACACCCGGGATAAGAAAAAAAAAGCAGGTTGAGCCTATTGATAGATTATTTCATGTTTTATCTTATGAAGTTAGTAGGACCTTTAGATCATGGATAAATGGATAGAGTTTGCTAAGGAGCTGAAGTTAGAGGGAAAAGAATTGGCGGACTTTGTCAAAGAAAGGGAAAATGCTGCAAGAGAGGAAAGGGTACAATTGTTAGAACTGAAAAGGAATGAAATTCAAATTCTTCAATTGCAGAAAGATATTGGGGAAAATAAAGATGATGAAACCTTAGCAAGACCCTCATGTATGCCCCGTGCTCCCAAATTACCTGTTTTCCAAGAAGAAATAGATGATTTGGATTCATACCTTAATAGATTTGAGAAATATGCAGAACAACAACAATGGCCAAAAGAAACTTGGGCCATTAATCTTGGTGCCCTACTGACTGGTAAAGCATTGGAGGTTTATGCTAGATTAGATGGGAAGGACTCCCAAATTTATGAGAAAGTGACAGAAGCCTTGTTTCACCGATTCAATCTCACGGAAGATGGTTATCGGGTCAAATTTAGGAGTGCACGTCCTGACAAAGATGAAACCCCTAGCCAATTTCTAGCCCGTTTGATAGCCCTATTTGATCGTTGGACTAATCTAGCTCATGTCAATAATTCATTTGATGAGTTGAAAGCTTTGTTGATTCGTGAACAGTATTTGAGTAAATGCTCTTCAGAACTTTTGATTTTTTTGAAGGAAAGAGATGTTACAGACCTTGCCAGCCTTGGGAAGTTAACCGAACGATTTGTGGATGCCAGAAGATCTACATTTGCACACTACTACAATCCCGACAGGAGATTCAACCCTCGAGGGCAGAACCATCCTACATCGAACCAGCAAGAAAGAGCGCCCCAGCCTAGACAGCCTACTCGTCCCTCTGGAGGACTGTCTAGTAACCGACCCCGGCCTCCAAGGACTTGCTATGTGTGCAAAAAGACAGGGCATTTTGCCAATGAGTGCCCCTATCGAACCACGCCCACTCGTGCATCCTGTCTTCAGGAAACAGAAGGAGATTTGGAGACTTCCTTTCCTGAAGAACCTGCTATATCTGAAGGTGAGATAGAATTTGATCAATCACCTCATTTTAGCCATGATGATACCTCTCTACATCCTAACCAGGATGTAGTTGCTTTCTGTGCTTTCCCTCAACAGGCAGGAGAGTGTTGCATTGACTCTGACAAAGTTACTCTACGTTGTGGACATCAGCTACCCATCATGTCAGCAGCATGCGACGAAGGGCGACGTAGCCGAATGCCAGTGGTTGACGGGTTGGTGGGAAAACACCTTGTAAAGCTATTGAGGGATAGTGGCTGCAGTGGTGTTGTCATCCGTCGTAGCCTCGTTGAAGAACACGAGCTTACTGGACAGCACCGGCTATGCCTACTCATTGATCGTACGGTCAGGAAAGTACCAGTAGCTAAGGTATATATTAACACTCCATATTATACTGGTGTAGTAACTGCTTTGTGCATGACCAACCCTATCTATGATCTTGTCTTAGGCAATATTGACGGGGTGAGATGCCCCTCCGATCCGGATCCTGATTGGAAAGTTGATGTCTCTGCGCCTTGTAAGAAGCAAGCCGCAACTGAAGAAGTTCATGTAGTACAGACAAGAGCACAGAAGGCAAGACCTGAACCGAGACCTCAACCACTCAAAGTGCCTTCTCCTGTCACTGACATTGTCACCGCTGATGATCTGCGGACACAGCAAAAGGCTGACCCCACTCTAAGTCAGTACTACAAACTGGCAGAAGACGGCGATCCTAAAATTGGTAAGAATGGATCAGTTTCTACCTTTGTAGTTTCGAAGGGGATCTTGTATCGACATTATCAGTCGCCCCCAGAAGATGGGAACCATACAACTCAACAAGTAGTTCTTCCCAAGAAACTCAGAATTCAAGTAATGAAAATTGCTCATGAGTCTCTCTTTGGTGGACACCAAGGGATAAAGAAAACTAGTGACCGTGTCCACATGAATTTCTACTGGCCTGGAATACAGGGTGATATAACAAGATTTGTACAATCTTGTGACATATGCCAGCGAACGTTTCCTAAGGGCAGAGTTCAAAAGGTTCCTTTGGGAAACATGCCTATCATTGACACACCTTTTAAACGGGTAGCTGTTGATATTGTGGGACCCCTTGAACCAAGAACGCATAACGGAAATAAGTATATACTCACTATGGTAGACTTTGCCACCCGTTATCCCGAGGCAGTCCCTTTGAAAAATATCGAAGCCATTACCATAGCTGACGCACTTGTTGATATTTTCACCCGCATAGGCGTGCCACAGGAGATACTGAGTGATCGGGGATCACAATTCACTTCTGGCCTATTTCGAGAAGTGACCAAGTTGCTGTCTTTGCGTCAGTTGTTTACTACTCCGTACCACCCCGCTGGAAATGGGCTCGTGGAGCGCTTCAATGGCACACTCAAACTGATGTTGCGGAGGATGTGCGCCGAGAAGCCTAAGGACTGGGATCGCTATCTCGGGGCTCTTCTTTTTGCCTATCGTGAAGCACCTCAAGCCAGCCTTGGGTTCTCCCCTTTTGAACTCATCTATGGACGGAGGGTTAGGGGTCCACTCACCTTGTTAAAAGATATCTGGACAGAAGAAACATCGGAGGACCAAACCCGAAGTACGTATGAGTATGTGTTTGATCTCCAAAACAGGTTGCAAGAGACTTGCAAAATAGCCCATGAGAATCTCTCAAAAGCCAAAGAACAACAACGTTCCTACTACAACCAAAAGAGTCGCAATCGTGTTTTCAAGGTTGGTGATAAGGTTCTCTTGTTGCTTCCCACGGAGCACAACAAGCTTCTACTTCACTGGAAAGGTCCCTTTGCCATTGTCGGTAAGAAGAGTAGTTGTGACTATGAGGTCGATTTGAATGGCCAAGTCAAGCTATTTCATGCCAATCTACTGAAAGCATACCTATCAAGAGAGGATTCTGGTGTGGTAGAGAAAGGTGCTGCAGTGATAACCGAAGCACTGGATGTGGAAATGCCATTTCCCAACAAGTCAGTTTGCACCCAGATACCTGTACTGAAATCGACAGAAGGACCAGCAGAGGTGCATCTTGATGAGAGCCTTCATGCGTCCCAACAACAGGAGATAAGAAGTATGCTGAGTGAGTTTTCGGACGTCCTCACAGACTGTCCAGGAAAGACCAACATCGCTGAACATGACATCAAACTAACATCTGACACGCCATTTCGCAGAAAACAGTACACCGTTCCTCATGCATTACAGGAAACCATACGAAGTGAAGTGGATACCATGCTCAAGATGGGAATCATAGAACCTTCTGAGTCTCCGTACGCATCTCCCATTGTCCTCATTGATAAGAAGGATGGGAGTAAAAGATTCTGCATTGATTTCCGCACTCTTAACCGGATTACTGTATTCGATGCAGAACCAATACCAGACCCTGAGCACATTTTTGCTTCCATTTCTCAAGACCATTATTTCAGCAAATTTGATTTGACAAAAGGTTATTGGCAGGTTCCAGTAACGGACAGGGCCAAGCCTTACACTGCATTTCTCACCTCTGCTGGGTTATTTCAGTTTCGAGTCATGCCATTTGGGCTCGTGAATGCCCCAGCCACATTCACTCGGATGATGAGAAATGTCATTAGGAACTTGACTCACACTGACAACTTCATTGACGACATCTTGATACATACTCAAACTTGGGAGGAACACATCCAAGCGATTCAAGCCTTGTTAGAGAGGCTACGTGAGGTTGGACTTACTGCTAAGCCCAGTAAGTGTGAAGTCGGATGCCAGTCAATTCAGTTTCTAGGCCATCTAGTCGGCCATGGAAAACTTCAGCCTCAAAGTGACAAAATCGCAAATGTACAAGATGCAAATCCACCACGTACAAAGAAGGAGTTGCGATCTTTCCTTGGTTTTGTCGGATATTACCGACGCTTCATCCCAAACTTCGCAACCATTGCATCGCCACTGACGGATCTTACCAAAGCAAAGCTTCCCAATCTGATTGCATGGGGAGGTAGTCAGGAAGAAGCGTTCAAAACACTCAAGTCATGTCTGACTTCTTCTCCAATTCTACAACTTCCAGACTGCAGTCGATCCTTATATCTACGCACAGATGCATCCAATGTGGGTGTAGGAGCCGTCCTCCTTCAAGAAAGCGAGGGAACAGGAGAAATGTTCCCAGTCAGCTATGCTAGTCGGAAGCTCCAGCCCCGAGAGAAGGCTTATGCTACTGTAGAAAAAGAGGCTCTTGCTATAGTCTGGGGTGTACAAAAGTTTGAGCCCTACCTGTACGGACGCGAGTTCATTCTTCAAACAGACCACCAGGCGTTGACGTACCTCCATCGAGCGAAACAAGCCAATGCTAGAGTTATGCGTTGGGCATTGACGCTCCAGCCTTACCGGTTTCGAGTAGAGAGCATCAAAAGTGCTGAAAATGTAGGGGCCGATTTCCTGAGCCGGGCAGATGTAGGTGAAAAATAAACTTTGACACTTCCAATATGAATCCTTGAGCGCTGCTTTGGTTTAAAAAAAAAAAAATTAATAAATGAAAAAAAAAAAAAAAAAAAAAAACGGAAATGAGATTTTTTTTTTTTTTTTTTTGGTTAAGGAGGGGGAGAATTGTCAGGTGTGACTAATTTCTTTCTTTGACAGATATGCCTCAGTTCTTTTGCTAGTTAATCTATTAGCATTCTTGATTCCTTTATTGCAGGCACAACTTTAGGAGCTACAGTTTGACTTGATATGCAAATTAACCTCTATAGAAACTGTGTGTTGGCTTGAGCGATTATGAATGGAAGTGTGTGAGCTGATGTGTGGAGTAAGAGATAGTGTGAAGGGTTGCCTTTCTTGTATAGCTTGGGCAAGCACTGTGCCTATTGACTTTTGGAGAGAGAGGACCTGTGTTTTCCTTTTTGGCCTATTTTCACAAGTCAAGTTGTAAGTTGAATTATACCCTTACATTTCTTCTACTTTAATTGAAAGATAGACAGGTTAGAGAGTAATAATACAAATGCTGTTGGAAATGTGTATTCTGAATATTGAAATCTTAATTCACTGAATTATCTTTAATTTGTCCTTATTTGCAGTGGATAAAATATCTTGCTGTTAACATGCATTATGAATAATAATTACTATGGTATGATAAGTAATATCCTGCTGTATTATGATAAATACTGAGATTTATATTGATGGTTACTGTTACACACAAGCATTGGTTATGATTTACAGGTAGCTCTTATTACTGAGGATATTGTCTCGACTTCGGCCACGCCCTTTGAGTCTTGGCTTGACACCGGAGACGCCTTTGTGAGGCCCCTTTCTTTGTGGCAGCAACATTAGAAATTGTAAATTGACCGCCTGCTACCTCAGTGAAACGGCAGGGGACTTGAGCTCCTTCTTTGTGGATGTACTTAGTGAGACTTGGTGACAGTTGCTAAGGCATGGGCCAGCGCTCCAAACCTGAAAGTCAACTGGGCGATCTTCAAGACCGCGTTCTCGTGTATATTTTGGCCGAACCCTACTGATTCTTCAGTCAACAGTCCTCAACGCCTACCCTAGGTTTGATGAAGTCATATTAGGTGACGTATGCTTGTGATTGTTTTCATCAACATCTTTATAGACAAACCGTTTGTTTCTGAACTTACACTTCCCAAGTTTCAACCATATGTTCATGAACGCACCTTTTGGGACATCGCAACTGAATTTAACTGACACTCATGAATACAATTGACTTTGTCTTCTAAATGGGGTATATTGGCCAATATGCATGTAGGCATTAGTAATCTTTGGCATTTTTATACTGTGATACTTGATTAATTTGAAATCTGTTTTTTTGAGTAAGTTGATGCACTTATTAAGGTGATATTTATTAGTTGAACAATTTGATCGATTGGAAGTTTGTATAATTTGATATTGAATTGATTTGATTATTCGGTGTGCAACCAATTTGAGATTGTTTGGTGTTGATTAACTGGATAAGTGTTAAACGTGATGAGATTCCACAAGTCCTTGATTAAAAAGGGAAGTTAAAAGTATATTTCAGTGATCTATAAGTTTCTTTTGTTGAAGTTTCTGGCTCAAACCTGACACTGATATAATGCTTCCAAGTTCTTTTTCCATTTCATATAGTTTAAATCTGATTTATGTAGTGCCAAAATATATTTTCTTTTGTTTTTAATAATCATCATTAAGCTGATTTTATTGTTTGTCAATATTTAATTATGGTTTTATGGTGGTATTCAGCCCAACTGTGCAGCAGTCACTTTGTTGAAACAGGGAAAATAGGGGTAACAATATAAATGACAACTGTTATAAGCTACTGAATTCCTTGCATCTGATTGGTTTAGAACAAAATTAGACGATGGAAATCACTGACAGGATGTTTCATGAAACACTTCCCAGGCCATCAATATATCACAATATACTCTAAAAAGTAAAGTTCCAATATTAAAACATTTAATCGCTATGTGAACATGACATGATAATTGACAACTGTGCAATTTCATTAAGGTTTTAAAAAAATATTAACTTTGAACCATGACTCTCTTGATTTTGATTACATATATGTATCAAAGTTGACTCTGTTCTTCTTACGTTAGAATTGATTCAGTAGAATCAACTCTTTCAGATTTAATTTAATTTCACATCATTTAGGTAAATATTCCAATTGCATGCACGTGTCTCGCATGTCTAGTGGACCTTCATACAAGCAATACTGCAAAGTGTTGCCGCCCTCTACGTTCGTTGGTAAATACTTTGATAACACCCACAGAGATCAATGTGAGCAACAAACTAGGCAACTCTGAAATGATCCGATTTTGAGCATTTGTGTTACATCATATCATGTTTGGAAATATGGAAATGATATAGTTCTGTTATGCCTTATAAACGTATTTACCCGAAGGATGTGTAAATGAAATTAAATATGATGGAACTGATGGACCAGTTTTCATGATATCAATATTTTGAGTATCCAATTTTGATAACATCTAAACATTAAGAAAATCTTGACTTACCATTCGCTTGCATTGACTGTTCATCATTAAATTTTCCATAGATATCGTCTTTTTCCCCATATAAATTTGTGGCAACTTACCGCAAATACCCCAAATTATTTGTAAAAATCTGCTCGAAATGTTTGAAATCATCGGGAGGATCATAGACCTGCTGGTCAAAGTGATTCAGTTCGATTTTCGCCCCCAGTCACAGGTAACGCCAAATGAATATTAACAATAATAATTTCAAAATAAATCATCTCGAATAATTGATAAATAAATGGTGCCATATACATGTCTGCCCCTTTGGTATTTTACAGATCGATATATTTTCCTTATTTTGAAGACAATAATAATAATATAAAAAAATCCCAGTGCAAGCCTTGTCCTAAAATCAAAATGTATACTTCATGGGAAAATCCAAATGCAGTCCCCTATTTTTACTTTTAAACATCATTGCCAGAGACTCTGAAAAATTAATTTCAATTATATCGATCTTGCTCATTTGTTCTAAAGAGGTCGAACGATTATTTTGGGGGGCGTGCGCTATCGACACCCGCAGATTTAAGGAAATTTTCCCCATACCAAAACTAAACCCCTTAAGAAACTACCTATCGTAGTACGCCACTGGTTCGGCTATGCCTATATTTTATATAGTCAGAATAAAGCGAACTCAAGTTTTCCGACATCCAGTGGAGACAATCGGTTAAATTGAATAAAGAACTAAAACGTTACGCAGTATAAACTGTACACATTTAAAGGTCAAGTCCACCCCTGAAAAATGTTGATTTGAATAAATAGAGAAAAATCAAACTAGCATAACGCTGAAAATTTCATCAAAATCGGATGTAAAATAAGAAAGTTATGGCATTTGAAAGTTTCGCTTATTTTTCACAAAGCAGTGATATGCAAAACTCAGTGTCATGCAAATGAGTCAGTCGATGATGTCCCTCACTCACCATTTCTTTGGTTTTTTATTGTTTGAATTATACAAAATTTCATTTTTTTCAAATTTGACATTAAGGACCAACTTGGCTGAACCACATTAAACAATGCTAATTCCACATGTTCAGGGAGGAATTAATCATTGTTTCACTTGACAATGAGGAGAAAATTAGAATATTTCATATTTCATATAACAAAATACAAAAGAAATAGTGAGTGGATGACGTCATCAGTCTCCTCATTTGCACACTGACCAGGATGTGCATATAACTGTTTTGTAAAATTAAGTGAAATTTTAAAATGTCATAACTATCTTATTTTACATCCGATTTTGATAAAATTTTCAGTGCTATGCTTGTTGGATTTTTCTCTTTTTATTCAAATCAACTTTTTATTGGGGTGGACTTGTCCTTTAAGCATAAAACACAATAAAGAGATGATAAAATCATAGTTTCAAAGTTAGGGAAAGTTTTCAGAAAAGTTGGGATATATAATAAAACTTTCCCTCACATTACGAAATATAACATGCTGTAATACAAATTGAATATGTTTAAAAAATAAAACAGAAATAAATATCACTACAAAACTACTGAACTCAACGTGGGCGGAAGCATGGTAACATTTTATGAGTGCGTTGACAAGATCCTGCCTTAGTAAAAATATACAGTGCGTCCCACATAAAACGAAACCGAGGTTTAGCGATGATTTATCATAACTTAATCACAAATACAATAGACAAATGACCTATCATTGTAAAGCTTAGAATGTCATCTTTTAGCTGGTATAACAAACAAGATTTGTCATCCACGCTTGAGTGAGTAAAAACAATTTTAAGAAACGATAGCAAAAAGCCATTTGGCGGGGATATCAAAATTTCAAAAAAAATCACATGCCTAAAAAGTTAAATGTCTGCTCTTTAATTTGATAGCTAAATCGCACAAAATGGTCAAGAAATAACAAAGTTATGTTTTTTTGAAACAATGTTTGTATTTCCGTAATTTCATGAAACATACGTGTTTTCACCGGTTTCCCACCGACGCTATCGCACAGTTAACAAAAGACTTTCTGCTTGGCTGATCGTCAACCAAACGGAGTGTCGAGTAAGTCTAATGGGGTGTTGCAAGAAACTTTTGATCAATTGCAAGTCAATTTTTGGTCCCTAAATCAATCATATGTCTTGCAGTTAATTGCAAATTAGTGATTGATTGCTAATTTGCTCCTTGAAACAAGAAGTTTAATCTGATTTGCTACAGTTAACGTTGATCTATCAGTTGTAAATTTGCAACAAAATATTTGCAATTGATCGCAAATATTTTCTTGCAACACCCCTAAGAATTATCCTGTAAAACCTCTTCACTTTATGACATTATTGGAATTTAAGCCTTATTTCAAATAATCAGAACTTTGTTATTTCTTGACCGTTTCCTGTAATTGAGGTATCAAATTAAAAAGCAGATATTGAACTATTTACAAATGTGATTCTCTGTTCCCTTTTTGGTTTCCTTTCTTCAAATTGTTTTTGCTCACTCATGCATGAATAATCATCTATAAATCTCGGTTTCGTTTTTTGTGGGACGCACTGTATAGAGTTGTCGTAATGTCATTATGGTACTCAACGTTAAGAATCCGTGATGCGGCGTTAATGCCACCGTACACATTGAGGGGCTTTCAAAATTGCTCATTCGATCATTTGCGATCACTTGGTCACAATATATGTTGCACAGAATCGCAACGGTTGTAAGCAGTCGCAACACCATTGTGAAAGGGGCTTTACGATTGGTCCGCGACCCGATTTTGGAATACTGTAAAACGTTGTAGAAATTGATACTATTATTGAGACATGGAATATCTTACTGTGTAAAGTTCTAAATCATGGTGCCGGTACGAATACATATGTTCAAAGCTGTGACTGTGCTATCATCCTTATTAGAATAAAAGAGAAATTTATTTCTGGTCGTAATGACGTCATAGCAATCGTTCGATTGGCTACGATTTGAAACTAATTTGTTCTTTACTCCAAAATGAAAGCTTGCAATCATACAAAATTGTTATATTAGGCCTACTGTTCTATCAGTTAGTTTTAACCTCAAATAAAAATATACTATTCATTCACATTTCAGAAAACGAGCAAAAGCAAATTGTGATTTGTCCCAAAATCGGATCGTGGATTAATTGTAAGGTGTGCGGTGGCCTTAAAGGCGCATTTAGATATCGAGCTCACCGCCCAATCCCACCCAACACCAATGCATCCCTTGTACACATTAAGAAAAAAAAACATAAATGATTCCCATCACGCATGAAATTGATATAAACTCCGTGCATAATATACCCATCTTCCAGCATTATATCACCGTCCGTTGCTTAAATTATTTCTGAATATTCCTATCACTATCCCGAAATAACACAATAAATGCAGTGCGTTAATAGCTATACATGCAGCATACACAGGATCAAGTGCATCACAAAGTAAAGTATATTAATACAAATAATATATTTAATACATGATAACCAGTTCCCCTATTCTCCTTTTAATTCGTGTCAGTTCATCGTTTCGATATTCTGTAAAGAAAACCAATAATTCGTCGGCTTCCCGCAAGAAGGGACTTATCGACATTTTCTTTTTTTTTAATCGCTTTTTTTCTATCGCAGAAATGGAAAAGGCGTGTCATGAACCTTTTTATGGTACCATTCTCGAACCTAAATGTGACGTCATTATGGCGTAATAAGAAAAAAAAAACATTCCAACGTGTTTTACACACATAGATGTGTCCTTTTTCTGAGAACTGGTTTGCATTTTCGTACCCGGAAAAAAAAACACTTCTTTGTTCAACGTGCTTACGCTCATAGACCGATTAGCGCTAGCGGCCCTTTTCTGGAGGCCGTTTCATAAAGCTCGACTGGTGATTCTTTATTGTGGAAACGGTATATTCATTGGCGATGGTTACGCGCGTAAGAAAGGTTCACCAGTCGTTCTTAAAGTCGCTCTTAACTTACGAACAGCTTTATGAAACACCCAACTGGTAACTGGATTGCGCATTCGCGTTAGCGCCTTTTTCCGGGAACTTGATCAGTAGATTGCGTGTATTTGTTCCCGGAAAAATGGCGTACGGTATTCATTCTTAAGATTAGAAAGCGTTTAGAGTATTAGAAATAAAATCACAAAATATCAATGAAGAAGCATCTTGCTGTGTCAGAAAGTTTGAGAATTAGGACAGAAAGTAATACACTAGCTACTAAAAGCACAAAATAAGGTAAAAACATAGTTTGCGTGTTCTCGAAAATGTACCTTTTGCGCACGTGCGCGCGCTACGTTCCCTCTTGCGGGAAGTCGACACATTATGGCATAAAAAAACCAATCGTGTGACATTTTCTCCAATGAACAGGCGTGATGTACTATGGCACGGATTGAATGGTGTGACTAAGGAAACATATCATTCCTGTTAGTTTGTACCTATTTTTGATAGACCCTTTAATATAGAGCACCTATATGCATAAAGATAATTATCTGGGCGATGTAATGTGCGCCTGTAATCCAAGCTACGTGGGTAAGTTACAAACAGAATCAGTGGTTCGAGCCCTGGTTACGTCTCTCATTTTAAATGTTGATGTTAAGGACCACTGCTAAATTGAATAGGAAATATCCCATGTGAATTTTAGAGTCCCATTTCTTACCTAGAATTTTATGACATATTCATAATGATAGACACTCAAAAGGCAAATTTATCCACCCGTTCTATTATTGGTAATCATCACAAACATTTACAGTCAATCAGAGATAATACACAAGTTGGAGAGTTCGCTCCTCCTTTTTTAACCTAGGTGAAATCCATTCCTCAAGTATTGTAGCACCATCACGTAGGCCTGGTCATTGCCCTTATGCAATCCGACTTTCTTCCGTTGGCCTAGTCTTTCCGCTGGGGTGATCTGTTGAATCCAAAGTAATGTTGTTATCCTTACTAGCAGATTCACTACGACTGCAGAATCGGGCGAAGAGTAAGCGCTTGTATGCTGCTCGGAACTACGAAGAGAAAATGAAACATGTCAAGATTCATGAGATATCTCTGCGACACCCATGACTATTAAGCACAATATACCGTTCATTTTACGTGGTTATGTTGTTTTCTCCTGTCGAGGGCTATTTCGTCCATTTCTTTCGCTCGGCAAGTTGTTAGATCTGTCAAATTTCTTTGATTATGATTAACTGAGAACCACCATTATCATTGTAACTGTCGGATAAAACAGGACCTAGGTAAGAATAAACGTCAGACAAGTTCCTTATGAAACGGTCCCCCGGTGGAAGACTTTCTTGGATATACGTTCCAGGTTTCAAGTGGGCGCTATCTTGACAAACGTACGCACCACAGACGGCGACAGATGCCGATCGTCAGCAGCGTCTATTTACGCAGACGCCCTGTTCTGAAAGCTCAAACTCTGATGATTGTTAGTTCGCTTATGCTTCGATCGGCTGCTATTCTAAGTTCTTGGCAGGTTGACTCCGCCTCTTTCTGCTGTGTAAGTGACGTAAGCAAATGTTTGATCAAATTCCATTACGAAGCCAAAAGCAGCGCTGCGTATGTTCATTGTTCATCTGTGCACGTACTGCACATTTGGCCGATGATTGACAGCTGCATGCAAATTACGCCAATGATCTCCTTCATGAAGACGGCGGCCAGTACAGCACGAAAAAAAGTCGAACAGAGCCCTCTTGAATCCTGGGAACGTATACCTTTAATATATTTCTTGGATTTGTTTACGTCGTCACAAGGACTAGGGTTACACCGAAACAGAATCAGTTGCGAATCGATACTCCTATTTGGGTGATTTCGGGAATATTCTCCTCTCCCTCCGCGAATGCTAAAAAATTCGGGAGAGATTAAAAAACACTCGCTGAGAAATTCGGCTGGTTTTGAAATGTTCAAAACCAGCCGATTACCCTCCAAATTACTCCCGAATGTGACCACAGCAAATTCTTTTCGGGCCACATTTGGTATATATTTGGATGACATTTGGTTGGGTTCGGGGATGCGTTAGGAGTAATCTGTGCAGATTCGGAGGCGTAACGGTCCGATCTCGGCGCACTTGGCCATATGCGTTCCGATTCGGGTCATCATTCGGCTGTGATCGGAGCAAACGGGTCACATTCGGATTAATTTTGGGCACCTTTGGCTCGTTTCTCGCCACTATTCGGGTGGCATTCGGCTTTATTCGGGATGGCCAAAATTGGTTCGGGTCAATTATTCTTGGTGATTCTGCGCTGAATCGGGAACTATTCGGGACCCATTCGTCTCTATTCGGAAGGCTCTCCGAATAAGTGACGAATAGGTTCCTAAACCACCGAATCCATCCGAATCAGACCATATTCGGGCAGAATCGGTTCAAGTTTATTCGGGAGATATCGGTTTAGGTGAAACCCTAGCTTTTACAATTGTTCTCTATACGAATTGTACAAGAATCCCAAACGTGCCTAGGATACCTGAATTCGTCCAAATATCGATCTTTGTAAATTAATACACCTTATTCTACTCATTTAACCTGGCAACAGTGGTGAGCACAAGGCCGGACAGACTGCCCGAAGCCAACTAAGGCCAAGGACTTACGGTAATCGGGAGTTTTGGCAATCACTACGCGGACGCTTTCTTCAACACAATTACTTTAAAATTGCAAGTCAGATCAAAATGGACAGCCGAGAGTTGATCGGTACAGCAGATGGTCCCAAGATTCGGACCAGACCAAAAAAAAAAATGCAAACATGACGTTTGTCCAAAGTGCAGAACGACACTGGTGTTTTGATTCGTCGATTTCAGACAATGGCTGTTTCGTCATTGAAGGGATTTTGACAAAAGATTCTCTGCTTTGATAGAAACAGTCTGCGTCTGATTGCGATAATGCACTAAGTGACCTTTGATAACACCGCCAAAGCCTGAATTCCAGCGATCGAGGACAAGGGCGGGACCTAACTGTCCGAGATAAGGACAGTAAGGTAATGGCTGTTGCCCCGATTCCGGCCCAGTAAACCCCAATGATTACCTTTATAGAAGGATGGACATAGTACGCAGGAATCGTCCTGGAACCCCCCACCATAATCGAGGATTCAGGAACAGTCTGCTAGGACTCCATTTGGCATGAATTGAAATTTAATTGACGCTACAACGGAATTTCGTTAAATTCAGACCAATTCTGCCAGAATACGCCCTGATTCAGATGGATTCGGTACCTTCGGAACCTATTGTCTCCGATTCGGGGAGCTCCCAGAATAGAGACAAATTGGTCTCAAATAGGTCCCAATTCAGCGCGGAATCGCTACGAATTGACCCGAATAAATTTTAGCCATCCCAAATGAAGCCGAATGCCACCCGAATAGTGGCAAGAATCGAGCCGAATGTGGCCCTATTGCTCCAATTAGAGCCGAATAACGACCCGAAAGTTGAACCGAATTGGAACGTTATGGCCGAATACGCCGACCTCGCACCGTTAATCCCCGAATGATACAAATAGGTCTGAATCTGCCCAGAATACTTCGAATGCCTCCTCTAATATTATCCGAATACATCCCGTATGTGGCCCGAAAAAAATTATTGTGCCCACATTCGGGAGTATTTTGGAGGGTACTCGACTGGGTTTGAAATTTTCAAGACGAGCCGAATTACTCAGGGAATGTTACCAAATTCCTCCCGAATTTTCTCGAATTGGGGGAGGGAGAACAGAATACTCCCAGACCCTCCCAAATACGCGTATTGGGATGGATTCGTAGCTGATTCGGTTCCGGTGCAAGCCTGGCATAACACGCCTAAAGCTTGGGTTACACCAAAACTAAATTCTCGAGAATAAATTCGGACCGATTTTGGCCCATTCGGCGAGCGAGACGAATGGCACCCGACTAACTCCCGATTTAGCGCAGAATCGCCAATAATTGACCCGAATCAATTTTGGCCATTTCAAATAAACCCGAATGCTACCCGAATAGTGGCAAGAGTCGAGCCAAATTCGGCCCGATTGTTCTGATTACAGCCGGATGACGACACGAATGTTGACCCGAATCAGAACGAATATGGCCAAGTGCGCCGAGTTCGGACCTTTACGCCCCGAATGATACGAATAGTTCCGAATCTGCCCAGAATACTCCGAATACCTCCTCTGCTCCAACTGAATGTCATCTGAATACATTCCAAATGTGGCCCGAATGAAATCTGTTCTGATCATATACGGGAGTATTTTGGAGGGTATTCGGCTGGTTGTGAACATTTCAAAATGAGGCGAATTCCATCGCGAACGTTTCCGAATTCCTCCCGAATTACCTTGCATTCGCGGAGGGAGAACAGACTACTCCCGAAACCTCCCGAATACGTGTATTCGGATAGATGTTCCGGTAAAACCCTAGCTTTAACCAGGATATTCTCACTTTCACACGAGCGTGAAGCGATATTTCAGTATTTGAGATTTTGGTTCGAGTTTGTTTGAGACGCGAGATCACAGATTCGAATTTGAATTAAAACTTATATTGACCTGTTATCGAGGTGGCAGAAAGAGTTCACAATCGTTCACTGGTCCTGCTAAACAGTCGATGTAAATAACTTACTCTTATCACCTGTAAGACTATGTCGGCAAATGTGGCTTTTGTAATATACGATTTTGGTGTTTTCGACACATTGTTTGCGTTCCGCTAAAAACACCCCCTTCGCGCGTTTTCTTTTCTCGCGGATGCTGTCCACCCCTCAATGGAAGTGACCCCCTGCACCACCGGGTATGGGGCATGCCCTTGTCCATTAGCAGGGATGTAATCGAGACCGGTCATGAAGCCAGATTTTGCTGGCCTCGGACAGATCTAGAGTCACATGTAAAACGTCTTTGAGATAAGGTTTTTCTAATCAGCGACCTTGTGCCATTACTGGCCATTGAAGAAACCATCTTACCCTTCGGTTCGTGATCCCGTAGAGAATGCTATTCATACTGGAGTTGAGGTGGGCCAAGATAACGGCTCCGACGTAGAGTTCTCTCGGATACACGTTGTTGACGTCGGCCAGGACAATGATGACGTACGGGGTCCAGCAGGTCAAGAACACGATGAAGATGATGAAGACGGTGATCATAAGTCGTCGATCTGCCTTTGTAACCCGCGGGGCCTGGTTCTGAGCAGCGGCGTTACCCTGATTTCGCCAGCTATGAATCTATTAGGAGGGGAAAAGTAGATCAAAATGACATCTAAAAAGAAATGACGATGACGAGACAGCCATCCATTAAAAAATAATCGCTCATGGTGCGATGGATGTTGACCCTTAATCATAAAACTCTATCATCTTATTTGTAAACAATATAACAATATCTTTATGCCTTTTATGTTGACGATTTTTCGGTATACTTCCAATATTATTGTATCTGTTTATATTGGTGTATATCCATTACGTTACCATAATATGTATTTCGTTGGCCCAGGGACGCAGAATAAAACGAACTCAAACAATGGTTATGGATATGATAGGGCGCAAGTGAGAACGGGGATAATACAGTGCGTCCCACAAAAAGGAAACCCGTTTTCAGAGATAAATATCAAATTATTAAACATGTTTTTCTATAAATTGATACTAATGGCAAGAATGGATCTCATCTCTCATTTGACATCAATAGCTTAACAAATCGTTCACGCATGGCAGATTACAAACAATAAATATTGAGGCATATCAGAAACGATTTGCGCAGAAACTCAGTGAGAGAAGCTAAACAAAGAATACGAAAGAATCGCTGATGAGCCAATCGTCGAATATGCGCGGTCGTCGTATCACGAACCAATCTTCTCCAATTTTTCTACGCAACCTGGTTTTGACATTAAAATGTCAAACTCATCTTGCTCAATAATGCGCGAAGTCTTTGTCTTATATTATGTATCAAAATAAAGAAGAATGATTGAATTATATGATTATGTAAATGAAATATCTTAAATCATCAGACGCAGTGTATATCAAACGTTATTTTCTATGTTGGAAAATCTATCCGTGAACCTCGGTATCTTTTTCTGCGACGAACTTTCAAAAGTTCAGAATCTAAACAGGTTTATCCGCCCTTTCACACGGTAAAAAATCGTAGTTTTAATTATGATTCCAGTGAAAAATAAGGCTAATGACCAATATTTAGGGTGGTTTATCTCTCTGACGATGATATTTTTCTCTGAATGACGATTATCATTATAATTACCTGATTACAGAGATGCAATCCAATATCTGTTTTCACAATGATCAGTATCGTATACACTCATTTGGTCGGTCTGTCTGGAGCCAAGTTAGATGGTGTGACTGGTACTATATATAGTAACTTTCTGTTGATGTACGATGAATTCGCTTTCACTGAGCTCAGACAAATATAACCGAATATAATAGACCTGTCAGTTTTCAACCTTGGATACTTCTTAACAACGTCATGGGAAGGATATAGACCCAATAAAGGTAAATTCATTCGTGAAAAAGAGAAAATTAATCCGATTGGTTGATTATGATGATATCAATAACTCAGTCACATTTGCTGTACGGCGGCCGTACGGCGAATCGAAAACAGTCGCTTTAGCATCTTTTGTACTAGCTACATATTGATGGTTTGAACAAAAATGAATAAAACGGCTGCTTTAGACTCGGCATACGGCCGCCGTAGAGCAAATGCGACGGAGGTATTTTTTTGTCTGAAAGATAAAAGCCATAAGCGAATTTAAAAGAGAGCATCCATTGGCAAAAATTTAAGGGACGAATGAATTTTGTCGAAAGCAGAACAACTCTGTTTTTATTCCATAACCTTTCAGCTGGAATTTACGTCATGAACTAGACCGATGGAAAAAGACGGAAAACCTATATCGGTTCAGTATGTAACCTTACACGATTTCACGTTTTGTTCTGTTACAATTATTCTAGAAATCATATTGTTTATATATTTAGCATCTAATTTCTTTACAAGGGGTCATATTTCTTTTTGACTCTATCCCTATCTGCTATTGTTGTTTTTATTGTCCTCACGTTATATTTACCGGTACTCTCATCGCATCGGTTGGTTGGGTGGAGGAACCATCAAGTAACTGTGGGTAAGTTTTCTCTCCTCTTCCCTTACCCCCCAACTGATGTGCTGCTATGGGTCACTGGCGGATCCGGGGGGGGGGGGGATCCGGTCCGTGCGCCCCCTTCTGAGAGGCACAATTAAAAATTTTAATGTAAAAATTTCCCCCCTTTAAAAGTGAAGACCTTTCTTTTTTTGTGTCAATTTTTTTCTTGGACGAAATGTCCTTTTTTGTTGAAAACCCTTTTTTTGCTCGTCAAATTTTCCTTCGGGAAATGTGCCCCCCCCTTGGAAAATCCCGGATCCGCCCCTGGTACGGGTAGACTGCTATTAAAATTGCATTAGTTTGATGATACATGTATGCCATTTTACTTATTGAAAATGATTTCTTAGTTATGTGAATGTGTAAAGAAATCTAGGTTCGCTGTTAAACATTAAGAGAACCCAGCGGGCGGATCGTGTGAGAGGCCTGTGACAAACGGCGACCATGATAGCCGGACAAATACTGTATATGGTGGTGCCAATCTTCCGACGTTGACGATATCTTGAAAGAGTATGACCACTTAGCTTTTACATTTTTCGCCATTCCTATCTGTATTTTGGTAGTGATTTACTTACCGTTTACAAAATACAAACGCAATTTCTCCTACAAGAAAGTAGGAGAAATTATAAACTTAAACTTAGAGAATTAAAAGAAGAAGGGACTTAAAACTGAGTAAAGGAACACAGAATATAAATTTATATCTGACATAAAGGACTGCATTTATGATTGAATTAGTTACTGAGTCAGTGATTCTTATCACTTCTCCCTGGCTAAATGACGAATCAAAACGATATTTAAAATGATAGCCAGAGAAAATACGAATTCTCATACATTATACAGTGTGAATTAAAAAAAAAACCTTACACCTCACAAATCCCACCAAATTTAAGGAAAACATATCATGAACACATAATTAATATATGGCCTGAAAGAGTATGTTCTCCCAAATAATTTGATACAATTGTTATGTGGTATGTTGGATTATAGGCAGCGGGAGGGGGGGGGGGGGTACGGGGGTCGTGTCCCCCCTAAATTTATGTTGATAAGAACTTTTTTTTTTATTGTCATTTTTGCTTCCTGCGGTCCCCCCCCTAAATTCAGGTGGACCTCCCCCAAATTTTGGTTGATAACCTTTTTTTTTTTTGCTTGTCCAATTTTTTACCTGTGTCCATCCCCAAATTTCAGGTGGACCCGGCCCCCCCCTAAAAATTTTTGGCTTCCGCCGCCAATGTGTTGGACGATCAGGATACAGGACGTACATGTATTCTTTTCAGGGAGGTTAATTTTGATTCGCGCCAAAGTAAGGCATGACGCAATGAAACAAACGAGATGTCAATGATGTCATTATCCTACAAGGGTTGCATTAAACCCATTTCAAAGCACCCTTTCAAAAAATTACATTATGATTGTTTTTAAAAACACTTTTTAGTATCATTTCTATAGTTAATTTCAATGAACATGTTGAAAAGGGATTTGCAAATATGTTATCTAACTCATGTTTTGGATTATGACATCATTGGCATCTCGAGTCATTATTAGCACTCATGCCTTACTTTGGCGAAAAAATACACAACTGCAAAGATTATACTGATTATTCAAACGTGAGAACGTACTCCATAAATATGGCACCAAATTATTTGGGAGAAAATACTCTTTCCAGCCATATATAATGATTATGCATTCATGACACATTCCGTCCTTAAATTGGGAATTTGTGAGGTGTGAAGTTTCTTTTTTTTTCACTCATAGGGTAGAATTCATATTCTAGTAATTCGCACGATAATTGCTGCTGAAAATCGCGGTATCAATTCAACAAAATCATTAAAAGAACTTTGTGTTTCCGAAAGTGACGGTGAATTTCAAGATTTTTTGTTTTTCCCTGTTGGAAAAAAGTGGTAGTCAACTTGTCAACTGTCTGAAGACGCAACATTCCCGGTTCCGGTAACTCATGGATCGGCCTCTGACAGTATTGTAATTTTTGATCAGTTCATTTTAATTTATTGTTTTGGTGAGCTTTACCCTTATATTAAAGGCCAAGTCCACCCCAACAGAAAGTTTATTTTAAAAAAAGGAGAAATATCCAACAAGCAAAATACTAAAAATTTCATCAAAATCGGATGTAAAATAAGAAAGTTATGACATTTTTAAGTTTCGCTTAATTTCACAAAAACAGTTACATGCACATCCTGGTCGGTATGCAAATTGGCAGGCTGATGACGTCACCCAGTCACTATTTCTTTTGTATTTTATCATATGAAATATGAAAGATTCTAATTTTCTCCTCCTTGTCAAGTGAAAAAAATGTATTTCTCCCTGAACATGTGGAATTACCATTATTTTAACAGTTCATGGATAACTTAAGTTGGTCCTTTTTGTCAAATCTGTAAAAATTGAAATATTGTATTATTCAAACAATAAAAACAAGAATAATAGTTGAGTTGTGCATTGAACTGTTTTGTGAAAAATAAGCGAAACTTAAATATGTCCTAACTTTTTTATTTTACATCCGATTTCGATGAAATTTGCAGCGTTAAAGTGGAGCGGTTATGTGACAAAAAATGACCAAGATGCTCGGATCTGGCAGAAAGTGTGAAATTTGGCATACAGGGGTATTTTTGGGCGCTGATTTAAAAAATTGCCGGCCCCAAGCGATTTGACCATCGGGTCGGCCGCCATTTTGAAATCCAAAATGGCCGCCATAAAAAATCATTAAATGTCATTTTCTTGAGTTTTACATGGCATGTGACACTGAAATTTGGCATATATGGGTATTTTGGGGCACTGATTTCAAATATTGCCGGCCCCCAGCAATTCGACCATTTGGCCGGCGGCAAAATGGCCGCCATCTTGAAATCCAAGATGGCCGCCATGATATACTAGTAATATTGCAATCATTTTCTCGAGTTTTATATGAACTGCGGTACTGAAATTTGGCACATAGGCTTAATTTGGGGTGCTGATTAAAAAAATTGCCGGCCCCAAGCGATTTGACCATTGGGTCGGCCGCCATTTTGAAATCCAAGATGGCCGCCATGAAAAATCATTAAATGTCATTTTCTTGAGTTTTACATGGCATGTGACACTGAAATTTGGCATATATGGGTAGTTTGAGGCACTGATTTCAAATATTGCCAGCCCCCAGCAATTTGACCATTTGTCCAGCGGCAAAATGGCCGCCATCTTGAAATCCAAGATGGCCGCCATGATATATTATTGCAATCATTTTCTCGAGTTTTATATGAACTGCGCTATTGAAATTTGGCATATAGGCTTAATTCGGGGTGCTGATTTCAAATTTTGCCGGTCCCAAGTGATTTGACCATCGGGACGGCCGCCATTTTGAAATCCAAAATGGCCGCCAAGAGAAATCATTAATGTAATTTTCTTGAGTTTTACATGACATGTGACACTAAAATTTGGCACAGTTTGGGGATTTTGAGGCACTGATTTCAAATATTGCCAGCCCCCAGCAATTCGACCATGTGGTCAGAGGCAAAATGGCCGCCATCTTGAAATCCAAGATGGCCGCCATGATATATTATTGCAATCATTTTCTCGAGTTTTATATGAACTGCGGTATTGAAATTTGGCATATAGGCTTAATTCGGGGTGCTGATTTCAAATATTGCCGGTCCCAAGTGATTTGACCATCGGGTCGGCCGGCATTTTGAAATCCAAAATGGCCGCCAAGAGAAATCATTAATGTAATTTTCTTGAGTTTTACGTGACATGTGACACTAAAATTTGGCACAGTTTGGGGATTTTGAGGCACTGATTTCAAATATTGCCAGCCCCAGCAATTCGACCATTTGGTCAGAGGCAAAATGGCCGCCATCTTGAAATCCAAGATGGCCGCCATGATATATTATTGCAATCATTTTTTCGAGTTTTATGTGAACTTCGGTATTGAAATTTGGCATATAGTCTTAATTCGGGGTGCTGATTTTAAATATTGCCGGCCCCAAGTGATTTGACCATCGGGTCGGCCGCCATTTTGAAATCCAAGATGGCCGCCATGCATATCGAAAAATAAGACCTCAAATTTCTTCTCCCTTTCACTGCAAACGTTCGAGTGCACTTAAGCGTATCACCAATACATAAAGACACGTCGATAGGGGTGCATGGTAGATATACATGTCAGGTGAACAATGGGTGCGAAGGGTGACCGTTGTTGTATGAGCTTGATTTCACCCTCAATGGAATACACTATTCCACCACACAGATTTGTCGTGGTACTATCGCCAATCCTTGCTACGAGTCTGAAACTGCGTAGATTTCCCGTTTTACAGGCAAAACGATGGGAGCTATATCGCATATGATAGATTTCAACAACTGAACTTCTCTTGCAAATTATATATCGTGGAATTCATAATTTTTCGACAAGAAAATGTAAAATTTTGAGCTAAACAATGTATATCGTCATGGGTTCGATGGCTAAAAATGAAACACAAAATTTGTGCCTGGAACGTGCGGTACGGGCACATTGCTGAAGCCCTATTGAATACTGTATAAAAACGGGCTTACGCACATGCATATATTATTGTGGTCTTGGGTGAAATTATGTTATGTGTCTTTTGATTAGATGGTAAATAACCAAGTGTTTTCAAGCAATCAAAATATATGTATCATCAGTCGAAAGAGAAGAAAATAAGCTTTCTTTTTGCGTCCGAGTTGCTTTCTACACGTGTTTTAAGTTTGATGGAATCGCCCACAACTGGGATTTCCCTGTGATCTCCATAGACTTCTCTGGAATTCAGTAATGTTCATCCAATTTATGGCAGCCATCTTGAAATCCAAGATGGCTGCCATAAAAAAATTCATTAAAAAAATAAGTATCATAATTATAACGTAGTTATTATTTTGAAATTTGGCATTTTTGGATAACCATCGTGTGTTCGACAATCTGACAATGGGAGCATGTTCGCCTCTCGATCGGGAGATCGGGAGTTCAAGCTCCGACAGCATCAGACCAAAATATTTTAAAAGAGGGGAGTTCCTTCTAACCTGTTTGGCGGTCAACGAATTAAAGGGAAGTTCAACCTGACAAAAAGTTTATTGAAACAATAACATAATAAATAATGAAAAAATATTGAAGGTTTGAGGAAATTCCATCAAATATTAAAAAAACTATTGGAATTCAATTTGGTCTATTTGTGACGTCAGATGCAAGCAGTTCCCCCATGTTTCTTATAGTACAAAATCAATGAAATGTAGCCTCCTAAAAAAATCAAAATGTTTTTATTGAAGCCTCGGTATATCAACAAACAAATGATTTCACACCCGCTCCAGAAAGATGCATTTTATATCACACAACATAATGGGGCAGCTGCTCGTACAGTAGCGTATATGACGTCACAAATCAAAAACTTAAAATTCTAATATCTTTGATGGATCCACCTATATCATTTTTATATCATATTTTCTTTTGTTTTTACAACAAACTTTTCTCCGGGGTGAACTCCCCTTTTTAAGGGATAGAGCAACGTCTGACTGTGTGGCGCTGCTAAATTGCTGCCGGGCTCACGATCTTCAGGGTATGGGCAAAATAAATTTTCGGAGCATTTCTGTTACTGAATTCTATTTTAAACAATAAAATGTGTATTATTATCATCCATCATTGATATTAATTTCATCATCATCACCAGACCACTATAACCATCAGTACTTCAAGTCTGGAGCAGTTTTCTTCATGTTGATTTGTAACAAAATATTGCAATTATTGGAGCAATATTTTCAAACCAGCAGGCCGAAAACTTGCCTGTATGTCTAAAATGCAGTGCCTCAAATTATTTAAGACCAAGAAAATGATTTTGATGAATTTTCATGACAGTATATCCTCTCTAGATTTCAAGATGTGGCCATTATGCATCATATCTATTGGACAGATTACTGGGGGCATTTCCAATATCCCTAGATGCCAAACTTTAAAATAATACGTTATGTGATACTAGATAAAGTGATTTTTTTCAATGATCTTTTTCATGGCAGCCATCTTGGATTTCAAGATGGCTGACATTTTGCTTCTGACTCGGGATCAGATCACTGAGGGCCAGCAATATTTTAAATAAGCACCCCACACTCCGTCGATATGTCAAAGTGCAATACTGCAGATCATATGAAGAAATAATTTACAGCCTCTCAACAGAAAATGATTGTTCCGGATGGTTATTATTCAACCAAAGCCACTTCAAATGTGTAACTGCAGAAGAAGCTAGCTGGTTTGTGTATGTATGGTGCTTCATACTTAAGTAACATCTATATCAGCAATTAAGGGTGCCAAAGTATTGTAATCCTTGCAACGGACAAAGATGTGCTTGTGTTCGATTTGTTTTCAGTGCCTATACAATGGGTTTTACTCACCATTATAATGTTGTACATCATTCAAACTTGGTAACCATATTGGAATTCAAAATAGCATCTATTTATTATCTTCTTTTCATTGATCAACGATGCAAAGATCAAGTTTTTCTCCAAATCTAAAGTGTTACAGGCCATACGTAAGACTTGAGCAAATTATCTTTCATGGCGGCCATCTTGGATTTTAAGATGGCGGCCGTTTTGCCTCTGACCACATGGAGATCAAATTGCTGGGGGCCGGCAATATTTGACATCAGTGCTTCAAAATACCCCTCTATGCCAAATTTCAGTGTCACATATCATGTAAAACTCAAGAAAATGACATTTAATGAGTTTTCATGGCGGCCATCTTGGATTTCAAAATGGCGGCCATTTTGCCGCCGACCAAATTGTCAAATTGCTGGGGGCCGGCAATATTTGAAATCAGCACCCCAAATTAAGCCTATATGCCAAATTTCAATACCGCAGTTCATATAAAACTCGAGAAAATGATTGCAATAATATATCATGGCGGCCATCTTGGATTTCAAGATGGCGGCCATTTTGCCGCCGGCCAAATGGTCAAATTGCTGGGGGCCAAAATTATTTGAAATCAGTGCCTCAAAATACCCCTATATGCCAAATTTCAGTGTCACATGACATTAAAAATACAAGAAAACAACATTTAATGATTTTTCATGGCGGCCATCTTGGATTTCGAAATGGCGGCCGACCCGATGGTCAAATCGCTTGGGGCCGGCAATTTTTGAAATCAGCACCCCAAATTAAGCCTATATGCCAAATTTCAATACCGCAGTTCATATAAAACTCGAAAAAATGATTGCAATAATATATCATGGCGGCCATCTTGGATTTCAAGATGGCGGCCATTTTGCCGCCGGCCAAATGGTCAAATTGCTGGGGGCCGGCAATATTTAAAATCAGTGCCTCAAAATACCCCTATATGCCAAATTTCAGTGTCACATGACATGAAAAAATCAAGAAAATGACATTTAATGATTTTTCATGGCGGCCATTTTGGATTTCAAAATGGCGGCCGACTTGATGGTCAAATCGCTTGGGGCCGGCAATTTTTGAAATCAGCGCCCAAAAATACCCCTGTATGCCAAATTTCACACTTTCTGCCAGATTCGAGCATCTTTTTCACATATCTACTGGACTATTATGTTTGTTTGATTTTTCTCTATCGATTCAAATTAACAATTTTCTGTGGTGGACTTGGCCTTTAAAGACATTACCTTTCTCTCACTCTCGCGGACGAACGAAAAGACCCGGATGTAACAGAAAAGAACAAGGCACAGTGGAATCAAAACCCCCATTCCAATGAAGTAAACCGTATAGCCGTAGTATCCCAGTCGGTCGAACGAGCATCCCATCTTCTTCTCATCAAAAATATGTGCGCCCAGGCCTATGTAGTTGGGTAAGTCGATAAAAGCGCATAGAATCCAAAGACTAGCCGTAATGAGGAGGGTATTCCGACGTGTGTAGATGGTTCCGTAAAATTTAGACTATAGATATGGGTATGTAAATAATGATAGGAGAAAGAGTGAGGGGGAAAAGAAAAAAAAATGATTTGGGAAGAAATAAACATTAAATACATGATGATATCAAGTAATCTGGTATAGTGATGATTAAGATAATTTCCACAAAATGTAACGGTAAATAAATATGCATTTTCTCTTTCTTGCGCGCCATAACCCCCTTCGTCAGTGACTTGCTTCATAAAAGAATTCAAAATATGGCAAGTTGGTAACTTTGCCACTATGATTGTTGTGTAGCATGGTAACAGGGATATACGATAAAAATCGAAATTTCCTCAGCAATTTTCATGATGACAAAGTTACTATTACTCCGAGTCTTTAAGATCCCTGCAATTTAGCTTATCAACCAATGTAGATGCATTGTCATGTTATTTACTTTTGAAAACCGATTTCCATAGGACCATTGTCGAAAGGATTTTTGTAATTAAAGGTCAAGTCCAACCCAGAAAAATGTTGGTTTGAATAAATGGAGAAAAATCAAACTAGCATAATGCTGAAAATTTGATAAAAATTTGATGTAAAATAAGAAAGTTGTGGCATTTTAAAGTTTCGCTTATTTTTCACAAAACAGTTATATGCACAACGTAGTGACGTGAAAATGAGAGAGTCGATGATGTCACTCACTCACTATTTATTTTGTTTCTTATTGTCTGAATTATACAATTTTCATTTTTTACAGATTTGACAACAAGGGCCAACTTGACTGACCCATATACAGTGAGTCTCAAAAAAAACTATACACTTTTGAAAAGACTACCAAACAAAAAATATGTCACTTTGGGGAAATATACCTATATATATGGAAAGCCAATGAAGTCAACTTTCAGATGACACCAAAAAGTTGGAAAACTATTCATGCTTGAGTGAGCACTACCCACTTAAACAAAGGGTATGAAAATTAGGGTGGGCAGGAATTACCCTTTCGATTTCTGTCAGTTTTTGAGAGGCGAGTCCCTCGGAACTTGCAAACTTAAATTAATTTGAATAAAATTAATGGTCATTCATGATCGATTTAAATTGTTGGAGCAAATTTTATGAATTATCAAATTGAAATTTCATGCATGAGTTCATTCAATCAACAATTTGTTAGTAAATCAACTCAATCAATGTGATCAATCAAATATTCACCTTTTTCAATAAATTATCAATCAAACATTCAGCTTTTTCAATAAATTATTTCATAAATCACCATAATTAGTCAAGTTCTTAATAATCATTCAATGGAAAAGAAAGACCCATCAACCTTAAGTCACGAGGCATTTAAGTATTTATACCATCCAGGAGAAAGAAAGGGGTGGAGGGCGGGGGTGAGTACATGATATGTAATTTGTAAGAGAACACAAAGAAGAATGCCCCTTTAACCCAGTCTTACCCTATCTCACCCCCTTGCATGTAAGAGGTGCAATCACATTACTCTGACTCTCACAAGCACACTTGCTGAGATCCACATAATAAACTAAAAATGCTACACTAAAATTACAATTCCTGTTTACTCATGCATTACATTTCAATTTTGTAACTCATGAAATTTGCGTAAGAAACCAATACTGATCTCAATTCATCAGTAATTTAGCATAACACCCTACCCTTAACTTTGCAAGTTCCAAAGGACTCACCTCTAAAAAAACCTGGAAAGCTAATTCCTGCTCCCATTAGCAAAGGCTAGTCTCTCAGGAAGGGTGAAAGGGGTAGAAAGGGGTAGAGAGAGAGAGGGAGGGGGGGGGGGGTTAAGTGACCTGTTGACCCTTATCCCATCACCCTACTTCCCCCACCTAAGTCCTATCCCTTCCATGATCACATTGCTGAGATCCATGTGAAAAAGTTAAAAAAATTCTTTCATGTTCTCTCATGCATTAATTTCAATATAATTATTCTTGAAATTTACTCTAAAAACCTAAGTTGATAAATGCTTGATCATTGATTTATCAGAACATTTTCAACTTTGCAAGTTCCAAGAGACTCGCATCTCAGAACTGAAAGAAATTGGAAGGCAAATTCCTGCCCAGCCTAATTTCCATACCCTTTGTTTAAGTGGGTAGTGCTCACTCAAGCATGAATAGTTTTCCAACTTTTTTGTGTCATCTGAAAATTTACTTTATTGGCTTCCATATATATAGATATTTTCCCCCATAGTGACATATTTTTTGTTTGGTAGCCATTTCAAAAGTGTATAGTTTTTTTTGAGACGCACTGTAGTACTAAAATAATGTTAATTCCACATGTTCAGGGAGGAATTAATATTTGTTTCACTTGACAATGAGGTGAAAATTAGAATATTCAGTATTTCATATTATAAAATACAAGAGAAATAGTGAGTGGATGATATCATCAGTCTCCTCATTTGCATACCGACAAGGATGTGCATATAACTGTTTTGTGAAATTAAGCAAAACTTTAAAATATCATAACTTTCTTATTTTACATCCGATTTTGATGAAATTTTCAGTGCTATGCTCGTTAGATTTTTCTCTTCTTATTCATACCGACTTTTTGTTAGGATGGACTTGTCCTTTAACCATGCCAGCTTGTATGAATAATACTACAAAAATTGACAAATTCTCAAAATATCACTATAAAGAAGAGTGGAACAAAAACGAAGAGGTGTCATAGGATGGCATGGAAGACATACACCCACAAAACCACACACACACACACATACACACACCCCCCTCACACACGCGCGCGCGCGCGCGCACACACATGCCGTAATACAATTCCGAGTGTATACGCTATGTCCTCATTACAAGATAGGAGTGTGCCCAAGACAACGGTTGAAAATAATCAGGACAATTACTGCATTATTCTTGGCTATAGAAGATGCGATTCAAACACGGTGTCAAATCCTCACAAGAACATAAGCGTTATAACCTCGTCTAATGTATAATGACGGAAACGAAGAGGGAAATAGTGAATAATATCCCCTGTTTCGATAGCAACCAGTCATTACCATGATTATCGTGCTTCCTCGGTAATGAGCGAGCATAATAGGATTCATTGCCAAAACATTGTACTTTGAGTTATTACATTATTTGCTTATAATAAGACAAATTAAAAGATTCTTCACAATATAATTTATTTGAGAGTATGCCGATGGGAAGCATCGTTTGATATCTTCCGAACAATTGGTTCTTAAAGGGGAAGTTGACCCTGACAATAAGTTTGTTTCAAGAAGAGCAGAATACTGGTGGAGGCTTGATGAAAATCCATCAAAGAATAAAAGAGACTTACGAGTTAGTATCTAATATTAATTCAATGAATTACATTTGGTTATTCAACATGATAACTAAATTTTTTTTTCTTATAGAATAGAGCCTAAATGATGTGTCAGGTGATGTATATCCATTCAAAAAATATGATCACTTTCAATTTATCAAAAATTTGATTAAAAATATTTCGAAGGACTGTATTTTAAGAAAACAATGAATATATACAATATTTTGAATAAACATGCATATTAGATGCTGACGTTGCTGGCTTTCCATAGTTGTGGTTGATCGAATCAATCGTAACCCTTTGTAAGACGGGGCCCATCTGGCCAGGTTCCAAGCTTATATTTGAAGGACAAGACAACCCAAACAAAAAATTAATTTGAATGAAAAGAGAAAAATCCAACAAGCACAACGCTGAAAATTTCATCAAAATTGGATGTAAAATAAGAAAGTCATGATATATTTAAGTTTCGCTTAATTTCACAAAAGTTAAAAACTATGCACATACCGGTTGATATGCAAATAAAGGAACTAATGACATCACTCACTCACTATTTCTTTTATATTTTATCAAATGAAATATACTAATTTTCTCCCCATTGTCCTCTGAAACAGTTTTTTATTTCTCCCTGAACATGTGGTATTACCGTTGTTTTAACATTTTATGGTTCAGTTAAGTTGGTCCATATTGTCAAATTGGTAAAAAATGAAATATTGTACAATTCAAACATCGATTCTCTCATTTGCACGTGACTAAATTGTGCATATAACCATTTTGTGAAAAATAAGCGAAACTTCGAAATGTCATAACTTTCTTATTTTACATTCGATTTTGATGAAATTTTCACCATAATGCTTGATGACTGATTTTTCTCTACTGATTCGAATGAACACTTTTCTAAGGTGGACTTGACCTTTAATGCAACACTCTGAGCAGTGTAGTCTTGTCAATTAGACCCATTTGACATTGAGGGGGGGGGGGGGTCATGACACAAGCCCCCCCCCCCCCCCATCTGTACCCTAGTAATTATCTTGTAATTTTATTCGCTCTGTTCGCTAATTGGGTTTCCTTGTGTCGTTTCGGGTGTTGGAATATGTTTCTGCGGGAAATCTGTGAAAGAGTTAAAGACGAAAGTTACATACCGGTAACACCCACACACCCACACAAAACAAATTAGCATAAAATGTGCCATTGCCCTGCAATCACACCTTCACACACTGGCCTGACAAATCCTCCTGCAACCGGAGTTACCTAGGTTGTCCATAACAATCACCGCGTCGTCCTTGTAGGGTAGAATAGGAAGTTTTCGCAGACGCAGACGCTTTCTGGAACGTAGAGAATCTATTGTCAAAAGTCCTTTATGACAAAGCAGTCTTTGTCGAAAATCGGTTAATCAAAACAGCAGTGACGTGCATGATTATGGACTAACGACATTTGCAATTTTTTCGTCAGCCCACCAGTTTATGACGATCAGCTCTTTCGATTGACCGACCCTTTCCAAATACCTCCTTATGATTCATTCATTGCATTCCATTAATTCTCTGCATTTATTCATTGCATCGCATTTTTTAAATTGCAATTCATTGCATTTTCGATGCATTTGCTTCGTTGTTGGATTCATTCTGGGCCGCTATGCGAAAACTTCCTAATACAGCTATCACGAAAAAGTAAAAAGTCTCAGCGCGGTAGTGTTGGGGTCATGCGTGCATGGAGTTTTTTTAAGTTCCCGCCATGTATAAATTACACCTTCAGATATCGTATGCTCCATAAGATCTAATGAAGGATGTTACACCATCTCTATAGACAGCGGGGAAAAGGGTACGGGGCTACAGCCGAATACAAAATGTAATCTATAAAAAGGAATAAGCGGTGTTGCGTCTCGCCCACTTGTAAAAATGACCGTAAATTTCGCAATTTGCAACGGAGCGCAACAGAATGGTATCAAAATTTCATTGTGAAATAACTGGGATGAAATAACATTTGTCATAAGAGAGTCTTGCACGTAAATATTAACCCCGAAATAACCTATGACCTTACCATGTGACCTCCGACTGCAGCATAACATGCAGGTCTCCTAAGTACATCTAAAACCAGAGTTTGGATTAAAAGTGACTTACAGATGTCACAAGAGTGTCTTGCACGTACACTTTAACGTTGAACTGAAAATGACCTTTGACCTAACCATGTGACATTTGACTTCAGAATAACATGCAGGTATTCTAAGTACCTCTAGAACCCGAGTTTGTGTGAAAAGGGACTTACGGTTGCGGAGTTACGTGTCATAAGAGAGTCTTGCACGTAAACTTTAACAATGACCTAAAAATGACATTTGACCTTACCATGTCACCACAGACTGCACAATAACACTCAAGTCCCCTAAGTACATCTATAATCCAAGTTTGGCTAAAAAGTGACTTATTGTTGCAAAGTTATGGGTCATGATGTTTGGGACGGACAGACGACGGAAGGACGACATTAGCCTCGTCTTCACCTCTGGTTGGCGAGACAAAGAGTAGGTAATGAGAAGCGGGACATTCGTACTAGGCTTAAAGACCATCCTAAAATGAGGTACCAGGGCCCGTTTCACAAAGACTTAGGGTGTGTCGCATGATGATTCAAGAACAGAGTAAATTCATTGTTAAATACGCAGTCAAATGCCCGCCAAATGACAAAGAGTGCTTGGAGGTCTGTGTCGATAATTGGTAATCAAAGCAGCAGTATTTGCAATATTGCGTCAGCTCTTAAAGTGACGCACTGCTGTTCCGGTTCACCAATTCTCCACAAAGACTTCTCTGTTGATCTTTGTCAGTTTACAGGTATTGACAACACATTACACTGTTCTTAAAGTGATTGGTTAACATTGGTTTGACTTTTAAAAAATCTGAGCTAGAAGGTCACACTAGTCACTTGTGTCTGTGATATGTTACAAAAATGAAGCCCAGAAAAAATTGCGTTCGAAAATAATTATTTAGTGCTTCAAAAATTGAAACATAAAGTGACCGAAAACACCATCTTAATTTCATCCCATACACTTATGTGTACTATTTAGGCGTCTATAAGACGCCTATTTACAAAATCGGGGTTTGCCTTGTAGTTTTAGTTTTTCATTCTCAATAATGGTTGTTTTCAGGGTTTATTAGTTCTAATACAAGCACTTGTACACATGTTTCATCTTGGTTTGAGAATTTTTTTTATCGGCTGCTCACAAAGTTAAACAATACCTTTAAATCATCCGCACGTTGATCGCTGAACGAAACAATTCCTTTAACCTTGTTTCCAGGAAAAAAAAACCAATGATTGATTATTATACTGTAACCTATCCAACCCTGCCCTCTGATCTAAACAATAATCAACAACAATAACAACAACAAAATTGACTCAATCTGATATACATGGTTCCCATGGTTACCTTAGTTATACACACGTATCTGTTGATACTGATAGAGCATATGCTCCACATGGAACATGTACAGCTTATGATACAGACAGAGGCGGCCATATTGCACAAGATTGAGTGACTTTCTAGCCAATGGGGGTAGATGTTTCCTGTAAAGGCGAGAAACATGAAAATATGGTAGCTTTAAAACGCAAATGAAAATGAATTTATATCGGTTGTGAATCATAGAATAATAATAACATCTGACTTAATGAAATAAAATTAAAAGAGCAACACGCTGAAAGTTTCAGCAAAATCGGATGAAAAATAATGAAATTCTTGAACTTTCATAAATTCGGATACATTTTGTGAAAACACTTATGTGCATGCCGTTATGGATAATCGTTAGGATTGAAATCAGAATTATTTATTGTTTTCTTTTTTAAAAACAAATTCGCTTGTCACAAAATAGGTTTCATCAGTCATTATCTCTGGCGTATAAATGGAAAAAATCACGAACAAGAAAAAAAAAAGAGAAAAGGAAAGAGAGAAGGGTGAAATATGACATTACTTTTTTAATATTATGCCAAAATCTATTACAAAATTTTTGTAATAAAAATATCGAAATTAAGGCAAGTTTGCTTCGCTCGCGCGCAACTTTCTTTTTTTTTATAAAGATTTTGCCCGATACGCCATATCTGGCCCTCTCAAAATGTTTGACTCATTACACATTACATCAGTTACTGTAGTCGATCATGTTAACATTCTTGGATGAGGAAACTTGAATAAACACAATTTCATATTATTAAATGCAAAGAAATAAGAGGGGTCGTGAGGATATAATATTATCAGCACGCTCATGCATATTCATGAGGAAATGCATATGACAACTTTTTACCGACATAATGCAAAACTTTAAATTGTCATAACTTTGCCATTCGTATACCAATTTTGATGGAATATTTCTTGTTTTAAGTCTGATTTTACTATGATCTCATTAGTACAAATATTATAATTATCAGCCTGGAGTGCCCATTTAAAGCCCGATGATATAAAAATGAGAGAGAAATCGACCAAATAAAAGGTGAATGACACTACGGAGTCCATTTTTGTGGAAGAATAATTACATAACCATTTTGTTTGAGTGCATGCCCTTATTTGGAAGGTATAAGGCCAATAGGGTTCACATCGAAGCCAATCGTACGATTGCTATGGTGTCATTGGAATTAAAAAGTCAATTCGGTTTTTTTTTACTCTCATATGGATGGTAACATATCCACAGGGTTGAACATCAAGTATTCGTGTGATGATTTAAAACTTTAAACAGTAGGATATATTCGCATTAAATTTTTACTAAGTTTTATTCCCCAAATCGGGTCTCAGACCAATCGTAAGGTGTGCGACGGACTTTAAAGTCTATGGCCCGTATTGTGAAGTCAGGTTTAACTTAGACCATGGTCCAACTCTGTGCTAAAATGATGGGAAGCCAAAAACTAAAAAAAAAGAATCGGGGGAGGGGGGGATGGGGAACCCGGTATGAAGTCACGCAAGGCACTGGTGTACAGATGGGCAGTTGGGTTTAAGCATCCCCATCACCTTCCCCAAAAAGATAATAAGAAATAAGAAGAAAAAAATCACGACCAAGAGAAAAATGCAGGTAAGGAGAGAAAAGGAAAGACAAAAGGATGGAACATAATATTATTCTTGAATATTGTGTCAAAACTTAGTTTTTGTATTACAGGTGTTCAGTTAATGTTCCATGATGTTTTCGAAGTATAAAATCTCTAACAAATCGTAATATTTTCATTAACAATTAATTGGGCTTTCTTAAAAAAATACTCAACAGTTAACGCAATAATGTTACTAATTCATGAAGTAACCAAGCCGATTGATAGAAAATCTCATGTTGCTGGTATTTTTCTGGACTTCTCCAAGGCCTTTGACACGATCAACCATGATATGATTTTATTCAAGCTTTCTCATTATGGAATTCGTGGAAAGACTTCGAGTGCCTTATAGACGGTACTCTATTTGTAGTAGTTAATAATTCCAATTCTGAAATTCAACGCATTGTCTGTGGTGTGCCCGAAGGTTCCCTCTTGGGTCCACTGCTACTTATTTTTGTACATCAAGGATTTTCAATACTCATTTTTTTTATTATCCTTTCTTCTTTTCGCAGATGATATTACCTTATTCTTGTGTGATTGGATGCTAATAAATTATCGCTAAATTTTAAAAAGACAAATAGTTTTTAGCTCGTATTAACGAATGAAAACAAATTGTTTGGATTTTGTGGTACAAATAATAATGCTCTTAACTGTGTCATGATGATCGTAAGAAAAGAGATATACTTAGCCAAATTGAAAAAAGAGTTACCTTCGTTTATCTCAATTATGTCGGCTGTAAAACTTTATTATAAAATATAAAAATATATTTATGAAAAAAATTTCAGAGCAAATAAGTTAAGAAAGAAATGGTTTCATTTCAGAAACATTTTTCGATCAAGCTGACAATCTGTCACATTAACAAACACAATTATTACCAGTGTTTATTTCTTAGTTATATGTATCAGACCCCTTTTTTCTTGCCAAATTTGCTTTGGCTGTGACAACTTAATTGTATAATAATTCAGTTTGACTACATGTCTATGTATTATGAATTATGTATATACCATGTTTATTTAATGTTTGTCTGAAAAATTGTAAATGTTTATACAATGTAATTATGCTTTTGAAAATAAAAAACCCTGTGGAAGGGGGAAAAATGAAAAAAAAGAAATAGTTTTTAGCAACTCATTACACACTTTGCCGGGTCTTGTTTTCTTGATTGGTAATGTTTTTTCTATTTTATTATTACCATATCTGAATAATGGAAATTTAGCCCGGGGTAATACCTCTATTAAAGACAAAACTTGAATCCATACTTAGAGTTAAAAAAAAAGAGCATTGAGGACAATTTATTATTCTTACTCTTTCGCTCATACTTAAGAAAAAAAAATGATTTACCTAGTGTATTTTCTGATGTTTCTTTAAATCGAGAAATCAATTCCTAACCGACTCGACCAGTTCATGATTTCCATATTTCCCCATTGCGTACTATTCTTGCTCTCAAAACATTTACTTAACCTTCCTTTTGGAATACTTTAGACACTCATATAACTAAATCATTGTATTCTTTTAAATGTAGACTTAAAGGTTTCTCTTACCATCTTATGCTCGAGTGACTATCATGTAGACCTCTATATAATGCAATTCCCTTTTTTTCATTTTGATTCATCTTTCTTCATTGAGTTTTTACTCATTAATTATTTTTTTCTGGGAACCTAAGATAACAAGCCATGATTTTTAATAGATTCCTCACATTTCTCGTTACTCAGTTGAATTACCCTGTTGAACAGTGAATGTAATTATTGTATGTATTTCTTTTGGTAATGTGAAAGGATAAATAAATCTATTAATCAATCAAAAATTATTTTCGCTCGCTGTTTTTTTTTTTTTGCCCAATTTACCATCCCTGGCACGTGGCACCCTCCTAAACTTTGGTTCATTACGCTATTGCATGATATTTATTATTACAACTAGAAAGAAAAAAAGGGCGATATAGAGAAAGAAGCCTTACCGAGGACGTACGAAAGATCGACAAATGATGTCACACAAAAATCCGCTATGGCAAGATTGAAGATGAAGATATTTGCCACGGTATTACGTAACTTTTTGTCAGTCAATATGGCGCCCATGACCAACATATTCCCAATGTTGCCCCATATCATGCATATGATGAACGCAGTCAAAAGCACGACTTGTATCGGTGAAATGTTTCCGCTGGAACCGGTTGAGTCCGCTTCGGTCTGGTTCGGAGTAGAAGCCCAAACTGGTTCGGACGTTGGCCAATCCACCATGTCCGTCGACGCCATATTGTTTTTGTAAGATGTCGACATCATAAGAATGATGTCAGTCATTGAACCAACTGACGTCAACGCCAGTGATGTTGATGGCGTGGATGATAATGATGGTAGTGACATGTTCATTTAGGACGGTCGCAGATTATTTCCTGCAGGAACAACAACAAAAATGCATTCAAGAAATATTAAATAAATTATGCATTTGCCTAGTAGAATGAAGAAAAAAGGGAAAACGGTTAAAATAGAAATAAAGAGAGAGGGGGAGGGAAGAGAACGAAAGAAAACGAATGATATAGCGAAATATATGAGGTGCGATGATCTGCATGTATTGTCTTGCAAAAATAATCCATTGACAACGCTGAAGATTATTCAATAGGGGGATACTTAAGGTGATCTCAGTTGAATGATAATTTTTTTGTCAGGTTCAAGGCAAACATAGAAACCACACTTACCAAAAGACATGGCCGTACGAAGAGGTTTTCTTCGGTGATGGGGGGGGGGGGGGCAGACACGCGTGCAAGTTTTCGGAAAAAACGCATAAGCGCGGGAGCTTACCGAACTCGCCATCGTGCGTTTTTTTATTTTAAGTGAAATTGAAAAAAATCGTGTACAATTTTTCTTTTTAACTTTTGTGCACTATTTTTTGAAAGTTTTCAGTTAAAAAGAACCTTTTGTATTTCATTATCTATTCATTCATTTATTTATCTTTTTTTTTTTTTTTTTTTTTTTTTTTTTTTTTTTTGGGGGGGGGGGGGCAATTGTGCACTGACCCCTCATTGTGTACGGACATGCCCGAAGACATAAAATTTTACCCTTCCCCTCCAAACCCAAACACACCCTCGGCATACACACAGTCCCGACACACAGGACGTTAGAGATAGCGAATTGCAATTATTAAATTTTCTCCTCGTGCTTTTTTTTTTATTCTCTCTCCTGTATATATACAGTAGGTGACCGAACTTTCTTGCAAGGTATAAAAGTGACTAATGATGCTAAACAATAGATAAGGGTTCCCATTACATATCCAAGACGGAGAAATAACATTAATTACCATGGAAACAGACGATGCATTATCAAGATTTCCAACGTTACTACTCCGAAATTCATATTTCTAAAGATACCTTAACAAACAAAAATAAGAGAGAAAAAAAAAACCCATAGGGTTTGCAAATATCAACATCTAACCTTTGAAATGCACTGTAATAAATGGCAGGAATGAAAGACATGGCACTGATATTTCATTTTACATTTCACGCAGAAATCAATAGAAATTGTGCAGAATTTTACACACAATGGTGAAAAAAGATATGTGGAAGGATCGGTGTCATGTCCGGATCAAGGATTTTCCGTGTGGGGGGTATACTTTTTCAAGAAGTTTAAATTATAAAAAAGGGTTTTCACTGCCGAATGGAGGAGGTTGATGTCAAGAAGAAATTTGACAAGAAAAAAAGGGGAAATGTACTTTTTTCTTCTTAAATCGAGAAGGAACAGAGGAGGAGGAGAAAAGGAAGAAGAAGAAGAAAGAGAAGAAGAAGAAGAAAAGAAGAAGAGCAGGAGGAGGAGGAGAAGAAGAAAAAAGAGAAAAAATGAAGAAGAAAAGATATATGTTTGTCATTTTGCCTCCGACGAAGATTCTGCTAGGATCGAAAGCTTAGGCCCCTTTTGACTTTCTAATTTACTCCATTTGCTCTCTTTTATTAGATAAGCAGTTTTCAGCAGCTTCTTTTTGCCGAAGAAAAGAAGGAGAAGAAAATAAAGAAAAAGAAGAAGAGAAGGTGAAGAAGAAGAAGAAGAAAGAAAATAAGAAGAGCAGGAGGAGGAGAAGAAGAAAAAAGAGGAATAATGAAGAAGAAAAGAAGGAGAAGAAAATTAAGAAAAAGAAAAAGAAGAAGAAAAGGAGAAGGTGAAGAAGAAGGAGAAGAAGAAAATGAAGAAGAATTGGAGAAGAATAAGTCGAGAAGAAGAAGAAAATGACGAAGAATTGGAGAAGAAGAAGTCGAGAAGGAGGAGAAGAAGAAAAAGAAGGAGAAGAAGGAGAAGAAGAAGATGAAGAAGAATTCGAGAAGAAGAAGTCGAGAAGGAGGAGGAGAAGAAGAAAAAGAAGGAGAAGAAGAAAAAGAAAAAGCAAAGGAAGAAGAAGGGGATGAAGAGGAGAGGAAGAAGAAGACGAGAGAAAGAAGAAGAAGACAAAAATGAGGAGAAGAACTGGCTGATCATATATGTAGTATACACTGTGATCAGTATCATCGCCCCCAACCGATGAACAATTTAAAAGCGGATAACTTATGCAATTATTCTGGATTCTGTATAGCAAACAGGATTAGCTATACATATCCATTTGCTTTCATGAGCAAATATATGTTTTTAAACCTTAGGTATAAAAAATGAAGAAAAAAAATGGAATCTACAATCAAGTTTTCATGAACTCAATAACATGATGACTGCTTAAAAAAAAACTTATCTTCAGAGTTACGTTGACTAAATTGCGTCATTGCCAATCAATCTCATTAACTTCGAATGGAGGAATACGTGAGAATCATTACTCATTTTATCATTAACTCGAATTAAATTACTTGCAAGAGATCTGAGTTGTTATTCGTAATGACACAAGGTCACTTTTGTAAAAAAAAAATACTTTTTGTTTTCTATTACGTCAGGACTGTCCATTGGCCATTCCAATTATATCATGGATTGGATTCTGTTTAACCTTTGTGCAATTACGTACCTATAAACCAAACAGAAGATGAAAGGGATTTCTTGGAAAAACAACATTTTATAGTAAAATACTATGTTGCCCTACAGAGGTAGAAAAAGTCAATGTGGACACTAGAAAACTTTCCAAACCTTTTGATTCAATACTAGGAGACATTCTGTGCTATAATAATAGAATAATAATAACGCAGTTCTTGCGTAGCGCATATCACATTATGTCATAACGTCCCTATGCTTTCTGTGCTATGATAATATTGGGATTCTAATATTTTCAATGCCCCACTCTTTAACGAACGCTATTGTGATTTGAGCGTGTTATTCAAAGCCATTTAAAGTCACATGGATCGTCTTCGCAAAAACAATTTGACAATGAAAGCGATGTCTTTTATGAAGTTGGTCATTTTTATTCATGAACGAGCAACTTAGCTAGTGCTATTGTCGATCCCAGGATACGCCTTCAGAGATGTTTTTCTTTGACGGAAGACTTTTGAACATGCTGGTTTATGCCGTTTAAGAGACTGCGGATTTCCATGAGCATCTCGGAAGAAGAGAGATCTCATAATTATCTGTAATTATTTATTCACCAGTAGTAACACAAATATTAAGGATAACAGGAACTCGATTTAGTGACAGTCACGTCCATTATCTATATTTACAGATGCTCTTGGAAATACTACACTCTTAAAAATGTTGGGCAACATGCTGTGCACACAACAAATTGGTTAAAACCTTATCCAATTCTGGTTAGTTGTAAACGAATAACGAGTGCTTTGGGTGATAACTACACAGTATTGGTTGAAAACTTCCCAGAGTTGGCTAATTTTTTAACAAATTGTTTTGTGGACAGGATGTTGCCCAACATTTTAAGAGTGCATTATGCTAGTAGCATATTGTACACTGCAAAAACTCTCGTGTTGATTTAACACCAGCCCGAAATCTTTATATGTCCACACCAGAGAAGTGTTAAACAACACCAGTTTCGTTTTGGCCTAACACCAGAAAGGTGTTTATACAACACCAATTAGTATTAAAACAGCATCGGTTTGATTCCAAACTGGCGTTGTTTCAATACTTCTCTGGTGTGGACATATATATATAGATTCCGGGCTGGTGTTAGATCAACACCGGAGTTTTTGCAGTGTACAAGGTAGGATGAAGATAAATCGATATAGAAAACAAGACCGAGTGAGAGGGAGACGGGAGAGAGAGATTTAATGAGAGAGAAAAAGGAAAGAAAGAAAGAAAGGAAGAAAGGAAGGAAGAAAGAAGGAAGGAAATAAAGAAAGAGAGGGGAAGAGAGAGAGACACGAAGAAAACATATCTGCGGGTTTTAAAGTTGGGCATGCCAAGGGTGTGTCTGTATTATCAAGTACGTCGAAATAGGATGTTAAAAGTGAAAATTCAAAATCATTAAAATTGCTACAATTACATCTTGTTCTAGTCAAGACAAGCTTTTATTATCAATATTACACAATGTATATAATTTATATGTAGTTGATTTGTAATTATATTTGATTTTTATTTTTTATTTTTTATTTTTTATGCTTATGATGTCTATGATGGGAATGAAGAAATAACTTGAGCTTGAACATTTACAAAAATCGAGGATTGTGTGGCGTCCCTCAGGTATCCTATAGGAAGATTGAAAAACAGTAAATTCATTATTCACAGTTTGAAACCAATAATAGAGTCGTTCCCATATATACTTTGATTAGTTCATTGCATGAATATAGTTGCAATACTTATACTTTTCTTTCTAAAATAATTTGCCACTTCTTTATTACAGAATTGAAGTAATATGAAACGTTGAACTTAAGTATTAAATTGTAAGTAAAAGAGAATTGTGGAAGTGTTTACTGTAACATGCGTTTTATATCTTCCCTTTCCTGTATTTGTAGTTTCAAAGTTTGGATTTAAAGTGGATAAAATAAATGTTTGTTTCTTATAAAGATCTATACATATTATGTTTTCGTTTCAGATATAGTGAGATACGCTTCCTCATGGTAGGCTTGTTAAATTATATACGTCAACAGAAAGTAAAATTGCATGAAAAGTAAGTAAAGTGTACTTTAAAAATCAAAGGGTGGAGAGTGAAAAATCACCGTTTAAAAGGGCCGAGGAGGAAAACCGTTTTAAATACGGGTGTAAAAATGCTTTCACTACTTGACTATTTGCCTCCCTTTTCCACCATTTCGACTTTTGTTTTTTAGAGTTTAGGCTTCAAGGCCTAGTTTAATTCAATACACCTGATCATCAATTATTAATTTTTTTGATTTTCATCTAAAGGCGTAGTTCCATTCAATACACATGTCGATTTCATTATTTGCTGATAATTCATTATCATCGTTTCAGCGGTAGACTTATATTGACTGAGCGTAGGTAGATGATATTATGATTCCAATATCACAATCAATATGTTCAGCTAAATTTGTCTCCTAAAAGCGTCAATGCAGATGTTACGATATTCGTCTATGAAGGATTTTAATATTTAAGTTTAAATGTAGGATGGCACTATGTTCTTCAATCTTCTTGATTATTTTAATATGGCAATGTAATTATGTAAAATATGCCTATTTTAAATAATAAGACCACCATCGAGACGTTTTAAAGAATCTTTACTATGTTATCATTAAATTTCTAAGCCTGTTTTTTTCTAACCATGTAAAGTGATGCACGCCTAAATGAATAAGGAATAAGTGGTATTTTTAGCGTCTCAGTTGAACTGACGGGATTAACTTATTTGTAATTCATTCAGATGTCTTTTTTCTGTATTAATTTTTTAGAAAAAGAAAAAGAGTAAAAAACAATAGTAAAAAAAAATAATAAATTTTGAAGAATTCAGATATAGCTTGAAGAAAATAGATTGAATTTAGAATAAACGAATTTAAATGCTCTTCTGATAAGGTATTTAATGAAATGAGAGTACAGTGTATATAAAGTGTTGGTCTTATCGTCTTTCACCCCCCTTCGCCTCTTTACCCGTCCCCATTTTCTTTTCCCTTATTTTTTTATCTCAGTCATTTTATCTTCTGTTTATTAGCCTTGTCCCACACTTGCTTTATTATTTTCATTTTCCCCCCCCAGAGATGATGATGATGATGCATTTGTATCTTAAAAAACATTCAAAGGCGCCGAAAGAGGGCTCAACATACACCATATACCTATTTGTCTTTCTTTTTTTTTTGGTGGGGGGAGGTCACAGTGCACTTTCAGAACCGCTTTGATTCTGTTTCTGTTTCTGTTTATGGTAACTCCCATAGGAAAGTAATATTTCCAAAGTAATAATTCCAAAGTCAAGTAATCTGTCGCAAAGTAATAATTCCAAAGTCAAGTAATCTGTCGCAATTAAGAAACAGCGGCTTTGCTTTCAACTACATGGAAGCCATTTTTTTTAATCATTTGAAGTTTAAACCGAATTAGAATCACCTTCGTCAAGCATGCAATTAGGATGAAACCATGTATTTTAATTATTTGCCTCCTAAATTCGAAGCATCTATATATCATGTATATATTTCGAATCAGTGCCACACTTAATACAAAAGAAAGATATTTGTCTGTCTTTAACTGTCTTCAGGAGGATTTGCTCTTTCCCTGCTATTGTACATACCTACCTTTTATTTAATCCAACTTATTGTCTGGGCGAACTTTCCCCTTAACTACATGATTAGAGATTAATTTACAGAGCACAAATGCGAATATATTTTCCCGATATATCAACAAGCAAGGGTTCATATTAGATACTTTGTTTAATATTGTAATATTTTTGTATTTTAACAGGGCTCTCTTGTAAAGTAGTTTCGTACTGAAGAGACTACCCTGGGTAAATAAAACAAAATAAATAAATAAATAAATAACAAAAGCAAAGGCAAATTTTTGCCTGATATTTCAATTAATAGTTATACTAACAAACATTCGCATGCCTCAACTCAACTTACTACGGTTTATTATTATTTGTAATTCTTTGTTCGCGCTATGGTATCTCTTGTTTTAGCGTCTCTAAATTTTCACAATTATTTTTATAATCTTTATCATTACTATTAATATCGTCGTTATTATTATCATTTTCATAATTACCATCATTATTATTATTATTATTATTATTATCATCATTATTCTCATTGTTGTTGTTGTTGTCGTTGTTGTAAAAGACGGCTTTGTTAAACACGCACCGGGTAACTCCGACACAAAACACCAGCATCATAACTTACCTATTTCAGACGTGCCTTTCAAATGTCGTGAGTTAAAAAAGGCAATTAATTATCTAAGTGTGTGAAGTATATCGGACATGGTCCACGGATCAATGATTATATATGCCATTCTTTTAGTGGCTGGGAATATAACAAAGATATTCATCGTTATGTTAGTATCAAGGATCAAAGCCTTTAATGTGTTACAACCAATGGAGGCACCAGTTGGAACTGCTCTCCCCCCCTCCCCTCCCCTCAAGATGCCCCTCACAAATTCATAAAATATAATCAAACAAATGCTGTCAAGTAATTTGTAAATAAAAAGGTATACATGTATGCTGCTGTGAGCGTCATATTCATGCTGTAAGCATGGTAAGTTGGTTGGTTTTTATTCACGATAAAAAAATGCATAAATATAAACAAAATAAACATTACATGATCAAAATTTTTAATCATACACAATTTTATTTTTATTGTGATCCTTTATGTTTGGATTTGAAATCAATAAAAATAAACTTGAAACTTGAAACAATATAACAATGAAACAATAATTAAACTTAACAATGCATGTAATAAAAAAATCGCAGGGATAGACCCGTTTCAGATTGGCTAATAATAGCCAACCTGTTCTTCCCCGGGGTTCCTAAAATACCATCAAACACTCTTCAAAACTCGATTTAAAAATTAACACCTTTATCACCCTTGTCTGCCCTTGATCCTATCTTCCTTCGCCGTCCATTTGCGCCCCCCCCCCCCACACACACATACCTAAAATTAAAAAAAAAAATAAAATCATGGTGGCAGCACTGGTTTATAACATTTACACTTGGGGGCAGATCCATGATTTTGCAAAGAGGGGGGTCATTTTCCCGAGGAAAATTTTAACAAGGCAAAAAAAAAGAAGGAAAAAAGGGTTTCCAACCAAAAATTTAGGAAATTTCGTCAACGAAAGAAAATTGACAAGAAATAATAAAGTTTTCACTTTCAAGGTGGCGGGGGAGGGGGCATACATCTGTATGTTCTTTTTCATTTTTTACACTCCAAATTTTAATTGTGCCTCTCAAAGGGGAGGGGGGCACAAGCCGGCTGTGCCCCCTGGATCCGCCAGTGCATGTACTCGTCATTTTCACCAATCTTCTTTAGCAAATTAGCTAATGATCGTAATATTGAGCTGATATAGGCTCTACATCATTAGTTATTTCCATTACATGTTCTATAATTGCCATGGTAATGCCTACTCGTCATTATATCAATTATCTTTAGGATGTTAGGATATAGGATATCATTTCGCCGTTGCTTTGCCATTCTGTTTACTTTGTAACTTATGCTGATATTAAATCCCCCACGCACTAAAAAATGTCAAGTGAGCAACTAACATGTTTGGCGAGTGACAACCTTTCAATTCCTGATTTAATATTTCATTTTTTTTTAGCATGCATGAATATAAAATCGAATCTTAATGAAAACCACTTCGTGATATTAAATAATTGCATTACGAAATAAAAGGAAGCTTTAATTATAAATCACCACGTGCTTTTTCATGTTACGAAAACTCCTTGGTGCTACAAATCGCCGACCAATTATCATGTTTATACTGGAAATTATGGAAGCTTTTAGTGCTATTTTTATGTCTTGTATAAAGAAATGACAGCATCAAAGGTCACATATTTCACGTCGACATCCTTTATCAGATGACAAGATCTCTGATTTCGGCATGTCTTCATCCTTTTAAACAGATGTTCAGATGACAAAATCACGGATCTCGTCATGTCTTCATCCTTTTGAACAGATGATCAGATGACCTCGTCATGTCTTCATCCTTTTGACAGATGATCAGATGACAAGATCACGGATCTCGTCATGTCTTCATCCTTTTGAACAGATGATCACATGACAAGATCACGAATCTCGTCATGTATTAATCCTTTTAAACATATGATCAGATAGTAGGATCACGGCTCTCGTCCCTTTGATGAGATGACGACATGGAAGATCCTCGATCACATTATGTCAAGGAAAGTTGTAAAATCTAACAGCTTGTTCGGAGATAAATGTTGAAATCTCCCGCAAATAAATATCCTTGAAACCTCCCGCAAATGACATGTGTGCACATGCGACGTCACATGTTCGCGAACATGTTGACATCCTGTCATTATTTTCTTCTAAACCATGTAAACGGAGTCAACATGAGGAGCTCAGAATTCTTGTCATCTATCTGATCATATCTTCATAAAATTTTTTACCGAGATCACTTATCTTCTCCGACAGTCTCGGCACCATGGCTTCGCAAAATATTTGATCTCGCGAAGCTTCTAAATACATGAATAAAATGCCACGTAGATGCGAAGAATGCGAATGTTCTTAGAATCATGAGCGAACCTCTTCCGCATCTGCATGACTAGCGACTCGTGTGAGGTTGCACGGGCCTAATCACAACTGACAGGCAAAAGATATTCATTCGAGACAACCCATAGCTCAATTTTTAAATTTCATATTGCTGATTGACAAAAATAAATTAATATGACTGACAATCTAACACTGATTCTAGGGAGGGTACCTACTGAACTTCCTTTTTCCAAATTGGAAAGATATATCACCACAGACTATGGAACTATATTTTTACTGGCGGAACAATTAGGGCCATTTTACTCTATCAAGTGATGAATTTGATCCCGTCGGGTGTAGTCTTCATAAATGCTGATTTATTTTTAAAATGAGCCGGTCGAGGTACCCTTTTCTGGTCAGATATGGAATGTCAGACATTTATCCTATCCACTGGTAGTAAACATTCCACCCTCGAATTTCCTCCTTACTTTTTATGAATTCTTTTTAAGTGCCACTTTAACACACGAGTCTATGGAAAATGAATTAGGCCTGTGAGCCCTGTAAACGTTTTAGCCCCTTTCACAATTGACGTACGACCATTTGCGACCTTTTGGTCGTGCGACAGGCTACAACAGGCATCAATCGCTAGTCATTTCATAAGATCGCACAGAGGCTTTCACAAATGCAACAGCTGTCGTACAACAAAAACAACCAGTAAATCCCGTTGCACGAGTAAGTCGCATATGCTCTTATTGTGCTCGTGCGATCACATAATGAGTGTTGCACGAGGGATTGCGAGTGGTTTCATATCAGTCTCAATAGTTGCACGACTGATTGCATAGTCGTGAGAGTCGACTTGAGACAATGCAATTGCTCGTACGTTTGAATGAAACCAGTGCGAGTGTTCGTGTGATTGATGTGAGCATGGACCTTCGTAATAAGTCCATGATGTGATGTATAGACCAATTCGAACTCAGAGCAATGGGCTGTCAGCCAATCTGCAATGAGCTAGGTGCGCGTATGTATTAGCGTATGTACATATCCTTTTGTTTGAATGTTTGAATGAATTAAATCTGCAACATAACAGATTAATGTATCAATGAGCTATCCATAATTAAACCACAACCTCAGAAGAGTTTACTTTAAACTCGAATTCAGTATGCGGGCCTATTATTTTGTTGAGGGAGAAATGCCCTTTACTCTATTTTCTCTAGGTTTTATTTCGGAAAAGTTTGATTTATGTTTTAAAAGACAAAAATATAAACTATCTTGCCCTTTTAATTTCGTGCAGTTTATATTACACTTTTTTCTTATATTTTCTGCCCTCTCGTTTATTTACTCTTAACTCCTAGTTTATAACACCGAGGAACGGTCGCAGACATGCGAATGCAACAGTAGTGCAATGTTGTAAAGCCCCTTTCACAATTGACGTACGACCTGTTTACGACCACCTGCAACAGTTTTTTCTTGTTGTTGCACGATCGATCCCTTGGTGTCTTGCGAGCACTCGCAGTCGTTGTAGACGATCGCACAAACTCGAGGTGGTCGGAGGTGATCGTGACTGGTCGCATCTGAACTTTGAACATGTTCAAAATCCAAACGCGATCAAATACGATTGATTCACTCGCAACAGGTCGTACCATCGGTCGGGCGATCATCGTGTGAGTGTTGTTCAACGTTGTACGACTTGGTGCGAGAGGTGGCACAACTAAGTATAGTCGCATTTAGTCGACTGGAGGTCGTACAACACTTCCACATGTGCTGGAGACCTACAGAGACCAGTCTTGCGACTGGGTGCGATAATATGAGACTGTTGCAAGACCGATCGAAATTACGGCTTACTACATTCCACTACCGTTGCATTCGCATGTATGCGACCGTTCAGCCCCTTTCACAATTGACGTCCGACCAGTTTACGACCGCCTGCAACAGTTTTTTCTTGTTGTTGCACGATCGATCTCTTGGTGTCTTGCGAGCACTCGCAGTCGTTGTAGACGGTCGCACGAACTCGAGGTGGTCGTGACTGGTCACATCTGAACTTTGAACATGTTCAAAATCCGAACGCGATCAAATACGATCGATTCACTCGCATCAGGCCGTACCCGGGGTCGTACCATCGGTCGGGCGATCATCGTGCGAGTGTTGTTCAACGTTGTACGACTTGGTGCGAGAGGTGGCACAACTAAGTAGTCGCATTTACTTGACTGGAGGTCGTGCAACACTTGCACATGTGCAAGCGACCTACATGTACAGAGACCTGTCTTGCGACTGGTTGCGATAATAATATGGGCCATAAGACTGTTTCAAGACCGATCGCAACGGCTTACAACATTGCACTACCGTTTCATTCGCATGTATGCGACCGTTCCACTCGCATTCCCTCGTGCAACACTCGCATGTGATCGCACGAGCACAATAAGAGCATATGCGACTTACTCGTGCAACGGGGATTACTGGTTGTTTTTGTTGTACGACAGCTGTTGCAACTGTGAAAGCCTCTGTGCGATCTTATGAGATGACTAGCGATTGATGCCTGTTGCAGCCTGTCGCACGACCAAAAGGTCGCAAATGGTCGTACGTCAATTGTGAAAGGGGCTTTAAGCCGTGTTGCGATCGGTCTTACAACAGTCTTATGGCCTATATATTATCGCACCCAGTCGCAAGATTGGTCTCTATAGGTCGCTAGTACATGTGTAGGTGTTGTACGACCTCCAGTCGACTAAATGCGACTTCTTAGTTGTGCCACCTCTCGCACCAAGTCGTACAACGTTGAACAACACTCACACGATGATCTCCAGACCGATGGTACGATCTGATGCGAGTGAATCGATCGTATTTGATCGCGTTTGGATTCTGAACATCTTTAAAGTTCAGATGCGACCAGTCACGACCACCTCGAGTTCGTGCGATCGTCTACAGCGACTGCGAGTGCTCGCAATACACCAAGAGATCGATCGTGCAACAACAAGAAAAAAACTGTTGCAGGCGGTCGTAAACAGGTCGTACGTCTGTTACGGTCTTAAACTGTAAACTGCTGCTATAGAGTAACTCGCTCCCTAGCTTATTGAAAATGTGTCCAGTGTGTGCGCGCACTGTCTCTGTGTTGTTTGGTACCATTATTTGTTGGCGATATTACATGCAGATTGCAGATATATCGACCGAATGAAGTGTATTAGATCGTATAAATTCACGCCTGCAATTACATAATTACTCCCTAACATTACATAACCGATATAGTACGATTCTTTTAATAATAATCACGTATTTTATGGAAAATTGGTGGTACCGTTTACTGACGTGATTTTCTCGCACCAACTCCCCATTCAGTGCGGGCGTGTGCATTATTTATTTGCAATAGAACATTTTTTTCGCAAACTTACCCGGCGAGTTGCAGGTTAAGCCCGAGTCGCTTATAAGATCGTATCATACGTCAATATTGTGAAAGGTGCTTTTATTTTGGGGCCCCATTCGCGAGCATGCCGAGCAATGAATGCCTTGTGACGTTCGTGCGACATCCGAACGTACGTTAAGTACGCCGCCCGATTATCATGTCACTCGGTATGAACCTGCCACCATATGTCTGAAGACGGAAAAAGTTGCGGACACAAAATTTCGTAAAGTGGTTGAGGAATTACAAAGACTTTACAAAACCGCGCACTTCCTTCCCATGCAGGTTGAAGCTTTTGAAAAATGTCTGAGAACAAATAACGAATAAGAGGCCGTCCCGGAATCGCAATGAATTTCCCATCCCTCTTACTATTTATATCTCTCTCCTAATAATCCGAGCCGTCACAATGTCATTTTACTTATTAAGGTTGGCTTTGAATTACTCTATACGCAGACTTGGCATTGCGTAATGCATAAGAAAACTTAATACTTCTACGGCCAATTCTTTTTATGTCGTTAAAAAGAGAATAGCATAATTTCAGATTCTCATAACCGACAAGTAACATTCAAGAAGATGTACACTGCAAAAACTCCGGTGTTGATTTAACACCAGCCCGGAACCTATATGACTGTGTCCACACCAGAGAAGTATTGAAACAACACCAGTTTGGAATTAAACCGATGCTGTTTTAATACTAATTGGTGTTGTACAAACACCCATCTGGTGTTAGACTAATACCAAACCGGTGTTGTTTAACATTTTTCTGGTGTGGACATATATAGATTCCGGGCTGGTGTTAAATCAACACCGGAGTTTTTGCAGTGTACAGTCATATAAGAAGCAGGTAGTCGAATCTTATTAAATAATCTACTTTGGAAAACATGTTTCGCAAATTGTTGAAAAATCAATGGAACTGGAGATTTTTCCTGTTGCATATTACGTTACATTGTATTCATACATGGATTCATATTTTTACAATTGGTTTTGACATGAATCGGGTATAATGTCACGTAACTAGATACCTTCAATAGTAAAAGGAACTAAAGGTCCTAATATGAGTTATTCTTGCGGGGGCGTCACAAAATGTAGCTCGCAGTCTCACTGACGTCAATGTAAAATCTTGTCCTTATTTCATTCAAGGGGAGAGCTAGGATTTTATAATGGGGGAGGGTGAAATATTAAGTTTTTTTACTTGAAAATGGGACCAATTTAAATCGTAATTCTCAGATGTAGGAGAGAGAGAGAGCTGGCTGCTCTATATATAAATTAATAAATATATATGTATGTGAGGGTGTGTTTGTGTGTGTATACAATATATCTTTTTTTTACAGATATGGGTTGAAAGGGGAAAGGACAAAACATATTTTTAGTTGAAATACATGTTTGATGTTTCTGCAGTCTTCCCATGAGAATACATACAAAGTCAATCAGTTAATTTTTCACGGAAAACTTAACAAACAAAAGGTCATAATCCGGAACGATGACATTTCATAGAATCGTTCACCTTTTCCTTCGTTATGAGAAATTACAAATAATCATAAGTTATACTAAAATAGCTATTGGCCTTGTAAAGGGTTAGAATTGAATGGAACATTAATCGCAATGACTAAATTAATAAAAATGTAAGTTTAGACCGATGACAGGCTTACAGTTTTAGACAGTATAATGAGAAAGGCATTTGCTCTTCAATGCGATGTTTGTTTTTATCATCAGTATTCACGTAATATCAAAAGGCGTCGAAGTTTTCGCTATTATTATCATTGAAACATCTTTTTTCTATTATTCCATTATTATACGAAGTTTCACTATTTTTTCCGTAATAGAAACAATTTCAATCATTTGATTATGAAACAAAATATTTCATATTCTTATACCTTAATGATGGGATTAGCGAGATTTGAGAAGTCTTCTAAGAAAATAAGATAAAATGACATTCATGTCAGATTATGAACTGTAATTGATACACAAATCGTGATCATATTGCATTTACCAAGAATGCGTCTTGTGTGATCTTTTTTTTCGAAAAATGTATATGAACAGTAAGATAAAATAAAGAAACGGTAAAAATCACAACTCGAAGAACGTTACGAGAATTGTTACCATTACAAAACATATTCTAATTTTGTGCCTTGCATGTACGCAAACAAACACGTTGAAGGCCTACAAAACATTGAATATCTAAAAAGTGCATAACACAAGGGGATGGTCGCAAAATTTATTTCAGATCACAAGCGAATTTTGTTTAAATAATTGTAACAGCACAGATTTATGCAGGCTTGTTAATAAAATACAAAGAGCCAAATTACACAACGCAAGGGGTTTTTCGCTAGCCAGTCTGAACGTGCATTTATATAATAGGAAGGTTTTTAGACTCATATGTGACGGGTCACCCAATGATAATCAATTTACGACGTCGTAAATGAGATACGTATGTGTTTTCTTTTTCATAACGTAGATTGCATTTAGCATTTTGAGACCTGTGCTTGATTAAATACTACGTGCAACAGGCAATACCTTGCATTTATAATGCAACTTCTATTGAATAATTCACAAAAACTCCAAAAAAAAAAGAAAAGCTAAGAATATAATGGGCTTTCGAACGTTCAGGATGCTGATATTGCCATGGCTCTGAGAGCTGGAACATGTTAACATTTTAATCTGCGGCATAATAAAATTCGACCCATTTTTAGTTGAAAAACATGTTTAATGTTTCTGTAGTCTTCCCATGAGAATACATACAAAGTCAATCAGTTAATTTTTCACGGAAAACTTAACAAACAAAAGATCATAATCCGGAACAATGACATTTCATAGAATCGTTCACCTTTTCCTTCGTTATGAGAAATTACAAATAATCATAAGTTATACTAAAATAGCTATTGGCCTTGTAAAGGGTTAGAATTGAATGGAACATTAATCGCAATGACTAAATTAATGAAAATGTAAGTTTAGACCGATGACAGGCTTACAGTTTTAGACAGTATAATGAGAAAGGCATTTGCTCTTCAATGCGATGTTTTTTTTTTCTATCATCAGTATTCACGTAATATCAAAAGGCGTCGAAGTTTTCGCTATCATTATCATTAAAACATCTTTTTTTCCCATTATTCCATCATTATACGAAGTTTTGCTCTTTTTTCCGTAATAGAAACAATTTCAATCATTTGATTATGAAACAATTTATTTCATATCCCTATACCTTAATGATGGAATTAGCGAGATTTGAGAAGTCTTCTAAGAAAATAAAATAAAATGACATTCATGTCAGATTATGAACTGTAACTGATACACAAATTGTGATCATATTGCATATACCAAGAATGCGTCTCGTGTGATTTTTTTTTTTGAAAAAAAATCAAAATAAATTTTGAAATTTGCAAAAACCAAGGAAATGTCAATTGAGAGGAAATCATACAACACAGAAAAATAACTTAAGATCTAATCAAGATAAGGAGATCCACTTACCGAATAGATGTAAGAATGCTGATCTATCCCCTTTCTTTTCCACGTTATAGTAAACTTAACTTAAACTTAACCGTAATACAAACAATTTCAATCACAACTCGAAGAACGGTTCGAGAATTTGTATTATTACAATAACGTATTCGCTGTTTGTGCCCTGCATGTTTACGCAAACAAACACGTTGAAGGCCTACAAAATATTGAATATCTAAAAAGTGCTTGGTTTTTAGATTTAGATTTTATTCATTTTCCGTTCACAAAGCACAACAAAATCAAAGTAACAATACATAGTCACATTTAAAGTACAATATCAATCGGAATAATGCATAAGAATTAGAAGGTATAAACAATGAGAACTAATGCGAACTAAAGTAACTTTGACTAATAACTATATAAAACAGAACGGAGGGGCTTGCCAAGAAAAGCAAAGCGTGTAAGGGAGGCAAGCCCCTGTAACTTAGTTTCAATACGTAGAGGCAACATTACAAAACTATAGTATAAAAGAGAGGCGGAAGACAGTTTAAAATGAGGCTATACAAAATATCGAAGGTAACAACGAAAGAGTGACACAAATTAGAATAAATGATAATAGTAATAATTAAAAAAGAAATAATAATATGGTTACAATAATTGTAATAATGAGGGAGAAACAGAGAGGCATATGAAGGGAGAGAGGAGGGGTGCAGGTACAGTTGGAGGTGCAAAGAGGAGCATGGCAGGTGCGGGAACAGGTCGGCAGGCAATTTGTATCGTGGGAGGTAAAAAAAAAAAGATTTTTTTTTTTAGTAGTTTTTGTTGTAGTTTTAGTTATATGGTACATTGACTTGTTTGTGTAAAGTAATAGCAAATAAGCATCTTTTTAAGGTTATGTTTAAAAATAGTGATGCTTGGGGATTCCTTAAAATCATTGGGCAAGGAATTCCAATATACGGGACCAGAAAAGAAAAAATAATTTTGTGCAAGTAAAGTTCGGGTTGGAGGTAGGTGATAAGAGTTTCGTTGTCTTGTAGGATAATCGTGTACAGAGGAGTTTTTGCAGAACATAATTGAATACATTGCGGGGAGATCATCTTATTGAGTTTGTACATAAATTGGCCGAGTTGGAACATATATATAATTAACTTTAAGGATTTTATTTTCAAAAAATAATTTATCTGTGTGACATCTGAAATGTGTATGAAATATTTTTTTCTGTAACAAAAGTATCCTATGTAATTGTGTTTGAATTGCACAACCCCATGCCAAAATACCGTAATTAATGTATGGTAATATGTAGAGTATATAGTGTAAGTAGTGTACGAGATGGAAGAAAACATTTGAGCTTGTTGATAATTCCAATATTTCTTGAAATTGTTTTGCATATATTGTCGATTTGTGGTTTCCATGATAATTTGTTATCAGTAAGTACACCCAAAAATTTTGTTCAAGAAACATTTTCAAGGACAGTGTTATCAAAAATGAGATTGTCGGGCAAACTGTTTATTCTATTACTAAATAACATGTAATTGATCTTTTGTAGGTTAAGTGAAAGTTTATTTGCTTTGATCCATTCAGTCACATGCATGAGTTCAGAGTTAACAATCCTAATAAGTTGGTTTACGTTATCATGAGAAAAGAAAATGTTGGAATCATCAGCAAATGGTGAATGGTGAATGATAGTGATTTTTAACCTGATTGCTAAGAAAGTATGAATGCTTGTAAGCAAGCAACCAGAGGACCGACGGCTTAAGGTCCTCTCCGAGGGACCTGGTAATGAGGATTAATGCCTTACCAAAGGGCACTAGCGCACCAATTGGGAATCGAACCCGGGTCACCGGAATCCGAATCCCCCGCTCTACCGACTGAGCTATCGCACCTCCAAACAGTATGAATGAAAGTAAATTTGAAGTTTTGTGGATGTCATTAATGTAAGTGATAAAAGGAAGAGGGCCGAGTAAGCTACCCTGTGGTACCCCGCACTTAATTGGGAGGTTGGATGAATTGTGATTATTTATTGATACAAACTGAGTCCTATCTGTAAGGTAGCTCCTGAACCACTCCAAGGCCTTCCCCCCAATACCGCAATGAGATAGTTTATGCAAGAGAATTTCGTGGTTGATGGTGTCGAAGGCCTTAGAGAAGTCCAGGAAAATACCGACAGTATGACAACCTTTATCAATGGAAGTAGTGATTTTGTTAATGAAATATAAAATTGCATGCGAGGTGCTGTGATTTTCGCGAAACCCAAATTGAAAGTCCGAAAAGATATTGCTTTTTTTAAAGAACGTACTAATTCGTGTATGGACAAGTTTTTCAAGAATTTTTGATAACGAGGTGAGCAATGATATGGGACGGTAGTTGGAGACGAGCTGATTATCTCCTTTTTTTAAAAGAGGGACTACATTTGCGATTTTCATAAGCTCGGGTACCCTTCCTGTGTTCAAAGAAATATTAAAAATATGCACCGAAGGATCGACGATAGCCAAGATAATTTTTTTTAAGTAAAAAGTTGGAAATACCGTCAGACCCAGGGCACTTTTTGGACAGCAGACTGTTAACAATATTTAAAATTTATCTTGAGCTTGTGGGATTAAAAAATATGGAGTTTGGGTTTGGGTTGTCGAGAAAATTGTTGTAAGATTTATTCGTTTGAGGGATTTTGCTTGCTAAATTGTTGCCAACTTGTGAAAAATATGAAATAAACTCTCTTGCTATTGTGTTGTTGTCATCAGTGATGGCATTGTTTGATTTTATTTTTGTAATTGTAGAACCCTTCTTATTGTTTAATGTACCATTGATGATTTTCCATGTGTTCTTCATATCATTTTTGTATAAATCGAGTTGAGAAGTGTAATATTCTTTTTTCGCAATACGAAGTAAAGATGTAAGAGTGTTTTTATATGAAGTGTACTTGTAGCGAGATGTATCACTTGGTTTAGTTATGTAGATTGTTCTTGTAATGAATCTTAAAAGTGATTTAGTAATCCAAGGATGGATAGGGATCTTTTTATGATTAGATCTTCTGTTAGTTGTAAGGGGAACATGGGTATCTAGAGAAGAGGTTAGTATGGTAATAAAACAGTTGTATGCGTCGTCAGCGTCCGAGGAGTCATATACAGTAGACCAGTCTGTTATCTCTAAATTATTAATCAAATTGGTTATGTTGTCGTCAGTTATCTTTCGAAATGTAGGATTAAATGTTTCTTTATTGACACTTTTATTCGTAGATAATTAAGCAAAGATTGGAAAGTGATCAGAGATGTCACTAAGAATAATACCAGCTTTATGATTTTGTCGAGTTATATTACTGAAAATGTTGTCTATTATAGTGGCTGAGTTATTCGTCACTCTTGTCGGCTTAGTAATAAGGGGTAAAAAAGAATGTGATAGAAAAATTTCAAGAAACTCTTGCGAGGTGCTATTAGAGTTGGAATTGACTAAATTAATATTGAAGTCACCCATAAAAAAACAATCTTTATTTTTTTAAAGAGGATTTAGAAAAATTTCATTCAGAGTTTCTAAAAAAGCATTGGCATTTGAATGTGGAGGTCTATAGAATACACCTAGGATAAAGTTTTTACCCCTTGGATTTCTGATTTCAACAAAAAGTGTTTCTAAAACATCGTTAGATATGGTCATGTTAGCTATAAGAGTATAATCGTATTGTTGCGGTATGTAAAGTGCGACACCACCCCCTGGTCTTCTTGTTCTATTTTTTTACAATCAAATTAAAATTGGGGAGTGAGAAGAGGGAGCATGGATTATCCGAGAACCATGTTTCAGTTAAACCAATGAATGACGATTGCGGAAACTGGTTATTATCTAGAAATAACTTAAGTTTATCAAAATTTTTACTTGCACTGCGAATGTTTAAATTGAGAAGAAAGGGGTTTTCCTCCGCTTTGTCTGACGTAACGAATGATTTGAAATGTTGTTCTGTGAAATAATGTGACGTAACGAACTGCCCGCATTGATCATTGGAATCGAAATTGTAATTAAAATAAGTGGTATTATTGTCCATAAAAATTCGTATGTGTGTAATTGGAATTTTCATGATGATCTAAAGAATGAGTAGTGCCATGTTGCGCCGAGAGAGACAAGTCATCGTTGTTCAAGGAGCTAAATGGAAACTTTAATAGTTAAGTCGGTCATTAAAAGGGGAGGAATTAAACAATAGAACCTAACGAATAGAATACACATTATGCCATGTAATTAACTACCTTTAAATAATTTCCACCAAAAAAAAATATTAATAAAAAAAGCAAGAAAGAAAGGAAGCAAAACGTAAGAGAAAAAAATAAGAAAATAATATAGACAACAAATGTTCATCCTGTATCCGTCTCTCCTGTAAAGTTATGACATAATTAAATCAAGTTAGGATACATAAGTATAAACATGACAAATGAGAACAACCGTAGCAAATACAGGATTTAAGCCTAGATGATCAATAGAAAGCAAAGGAGATCAACCATCTGGCGGACCAAGACTACAGATATCGAGGTCTCCATGCTGTAGATTTTGAAGAAAAAAATACAGAAGATATTCGATTGGAAACAAGGTAAACATGTTGTACAGTAAAGAAACTGCGCATGACTGGAGTCACGTTACAATTAAAAGAGATATACAGTCAATTCAAGCGAATACACAAAACGAGGGACAAATTGTCGTATGCACCGCCATATTGACCAAAAACATGTATCACTGCATGAAATATTATATCACATTATTAAGTTAATGCAAACACGATATATTCATAGATTGACTGTTCCTTTTTTTTATAATAGTGAAGTCATCTTTTTTCAGATGTGGAAATATCAAATTGTCCAAAAACGTACAATAGGCCTTTTATGCTGGAAAATATTTATTTAAAATATTGAAAAGTTATTTGCATGTCGGCAAAAACACAATACATCGGAGCCTCGTGAAATAGATATTTCACGTACGCTTGAATAAACGTAGTGCACGGGAAAATTAACAATAATCGATTGATACTCAATAGAAGTCATGTGATCTTCGATCAAGAATTGATTACCAATGTTAGATGCTTAACGCAAGATCGCATATTTGCATCGAATTGAATATTTCTCTGGGTCATAGAATTGTGGACATGCACCTGATGATACTGCGCATTTCAGGCTGTTCAAGGAATGTTAATGATCATCGTCCCAGATGAACGGTACTTTCTTGTGAAGAAGTTATCGAAGTGGTGCTGACTTCTCCGAGAAATTAGGAATGTATGCTGCTAGGTATTTGAACAATATTAGGCATTTCTGAACATCCTCTTTGTCCTTGGGTAATAGTACTTGGGTAATGTGTTGGCTTCTACCTTGCTAGGATCTGGGAAGATATCTGATCTAGTGCACTTGGAGCCAACGAAGCTGATAGCTTCTTCCTTGATTGTGCACTTGGAGCTGTTGAACACTAAGCCTTCTTGCTTTGCTGTCTCCCTGAATAAGTACAGATTATTGTCGTGTTCCTTCTCCGTTCTCCCTACAATAGCTATGTCATCTACAATGTATATGCAGCCTGGCACCTTCTGGACAATCCTATCCATGTGCTGCTGAAAGATGTCTTGGCTATTGCATAAACCAAATGGTAATCTTTGGAAGCAGGACCTTCCAGATGGTGTTCGAAATGTGGTGAGGTCTTGGCATTGCTCAGTCAGGTGAACTGACCAGTAACCAGCCTTTGTGTCTAACTTGGAGAAGTACTGGGGTCCTTCAAATGTAGGTTGGACCTCCTCTAAGGTTGATACCTTGTGTGGGCATCTCTTCAAGGCGTTCTTTAACCTCCTTGGGTCAAGACAAATTCTGATAGAACCGTCTTTCTTCACAACAGTGGTCATGCACCAATCGGTGTGGTACTCGATTTTCCTTGTGACTCCTTGCTGCTCCATCTTGTCCAGTTCAGCCTTGATCTTGTCCTTAAGGTATGCTGCACTTGCGTGGTGCGTCTATGGTAGGATTAGCGATGTCCTTGACATGAAGCATCGCTTTTCCTTTGAAACTACCAATAGCATCGAATTGCTCTGGAAATACTTGTTTCAGATCCTTATCACTTGTGATAGGTGTTTGTTTAGGTTTATTGTTAGGTGTAGGTGTGTCATAATTGTGCATTGAGTGAATTGTGATAATTCCAAGGTCAGTGCAACCTAACAACCCTAGGATAGCTGAAACCTTGACATCTGCTACATAGAATGTCTGTGTTGACCATTTTGGACTGTAACATTTTATGTCTAGTGTACCTTAACATTTAATTGGAATCTTACCATAAGCTTCGTTTTACTGGTGTTTGTTTTACTAATGATTCCCACTTTGAACATATTGCCTTGGCGGCACGTACTGTGATAGTGTTAGCACTTGCACTTGAGTCAACTCTTAGGTAGAGCTTATGTTGACCGACTCTGTGGGCATATTATGTCAATGTTAGCAAATGCTACTGTACCTTCTGAATTTAAAACTGTGGTTGGCCCATTTGTGTGTATTGTGTCAAATTATGCAAAATTGGATGGACTGCCTTTAGACTGATAATTATCATGATCTGTGATAGTATCGTGTGATGTGTCCATTTCGCTGATCGGTTAGTTCTTTCGACCTTTTGATTTTGATCGTGATTTCTTTTGTTTTGGTTAACGATCATCAGATACCATGTAAGATCTTCGGTCATCTGAACTATGATATAGTTTTCGACTATGATAATTTTTTTGATTGACGACAGAATTTCGCCCAATGACCTTTCACTGTGGAGAGCCAATTCCATTAATATTGACCCCCAAATTTTCCATAATTGTCTGAGAATGATAATTGAGTTTTTTCCTTCATTATGAAAGAAAAAGGAACAGAGTAGTAAACATAACAGATACGAAATATAAACAGAATTTTTAAATTTTGGCTCTTCATAAATTTAGAAAAGAGTTAGACCGTGTTCGAAAATAAACCTGATTTTGGAATACAGGCCATGGATTCAAAATACAGATAAGGTGGGGGTAGCTTTGATATGTCTCTCAGTTGTGTATTGATGTGTCAGAACTTCATCTCTATTACCTGCAATGCTAGTGTATCTTATAACTGCTTACAAGAAACTTTATTAAATAAATTTCTTTATGATGTAACAGGAACGCCTTTTTGTCTTTACATCCTAATGAATCATATACATTTCTATTACCATGCACATGTACCATGTACATTACGGTGTGTTAGTCATACCAACACAATCGATGCGAGAGGCTGATCAAAGCTATTGTATTATTTGAATGACATACCATAATCACTTTCCATTGGTTTTATGGGTGTGACTGCCACACTGAGGTTGCTTTTTGGCCTCACTTTAGCGCAAAATCGGTTAATACATTCAGCATATTTTCCTTCTTTCTAAGCAAATGAAGATACTTATGGTGGCATGAAGACTGCCAATATTCTCATTGATACATCCTCTTTCATATCGAATGTTGAGATTGTGCATTTATTACTGCTATTCATAATAAATCTGATCAATAACATTGCATGTGCAATTTTTTTTACCAAAAACATATAAATTTTGGCCAAAAGTCTTAATTCTTTCAAAAACTATATCAACCGACATTGAATTGAAGTATAAAGGGATTGTAGTAAATTCTATCAACAAAATAATAGATAATTTCGCTTTTTATTGCGGCCTATTTCCATTTTCTGGGTTGAAAATGTGACAATATACATTAGTATATCCAAGTCTGCGGTATGCAGTAAAAAAAACTAAATTTCTGAAAATTGAATTTTCAAGTTTGAGACATTATAAGTTTGTAAAGAAAAATTATATCAATATGGAATTTCGTTTACTTAATATTTGTATATTAGGAAAGTTTTCTAGAAATTTTCGAGGCAATCCCATTATTTTCATTAGATTTATGGTAAATCATGTATTTCGCAAATTTTCAATTTTTTGGAAAAAAAATCTCAAAATTGCATTTTTTAAAAAAAATCTCAGCCGAATTATCTTTTCATCATCAATGAATAGTATTAACCTGTAGAAAATTTATTTATCTTTCATATGACACTAACTTTGTGGCAAATGAATGTTTGTGTCGGAATCTATGTACGAAAATCCAAATTCCATGAATATGGCGGCCATTTTGGACGCCATCTTGGATTTGAACCCCATGGGACAATATTTCGTTTTGGGAACATCAAAATTCATTCACTAGACATCTGAAGGGTTACAAAATTGTAGGTTAAAAAATATATCAATGGGGTGCATGGGAACCCTATCTCCCTACCAGACTAAAAGAAACATGAAGATAGTGCCACCAGTCGCGCGCTCGGCCGCGAACACCCCACGAACAGCCTTAAAATGGCTCCCTGAAACACAGTTAAAAGAAACAGGTAGTTGTGTTAAGGCGAAAAACACCGAACGTGAACGAATTCACGTGTACAATATTGACTAACTGTATTCAAGCAGCACAACCACAGAATTGCGATCTGAAAATTACTCAAACTTCAGGATGAATATTAATATGACATCCAAAGTAGCATCTCCGGAAAGGATTTATAAGTAGTGCGTCCAGTCAGACTTGTGCTATGAACATTGGTTGTTTGTTTAGATACGTTACGCAATAATAAATTTTCTCAAGCTCAGAGGGTTGGACTCACTCATGCGTCAACATGATAGGAGATGTGTTTACAGATGACATAATAAAAATTGTGCAGAAATACCCGGTACTTGCTCAATAACAGGTAAAATATTTTAATTTGAGCTGTCATTGAATGAAATCGGATTAACCGATAACGTGCGACTTCATCACTGTACAATACGTATATTTCCAAAGACAGAAGATTTAGAACCAAAAAGCACCGTGGAATGATCACGGAAAATAAGGCACAATGTATACCAGACCCTGCACTCACGCTTGTTAATTCGGGAACTCGATTCCTTGTCAATCGGCAAACATAGTGTTATGCAAAGAGATAAAATGAGAATAAATACGCAAAACGTTTATGCACATTTCTTCCAGGGAAAATTCAATAAAACTAAAACATCAAGTTTTTACGTTTAGTCGAAATGTCAGAGCCACTGCTTGGTAGCTAATTACTCTATCAGGAAAAAAATGGGACATTCTCATTAAGGCGAAACATCGAGGAAAAACATCCCCATAATTTGAACCACTCTCTGATCAACTCAGTTGGTGACGTTGACAATGACATCAGTGAGAAACGGAATGTGAAGCAAGCATAACATGAAAATGTGACTGAATTTGCAATTGAACCTTGCATTTAATTCAAGGGGTTGATAACAGATCAAACAAAAAGAATATAGTTCAGTACCTCAAGCTGAGGATTATGAGGTTGAATATGAATGATAATAGTACACAAAAAATATCTTTGTGGAAAGCTACAAGAGCATGTATAAGTCAACAGTGTAAAGTGGAACCCTTAACACTCGAAAACGGACTCCCACAAACAAATAAAACCAACAACTGTTTGCAACATGCGCACGGCTGTTTACCATTTCCTAAATAAACCAAAACAACATTAGTGGAACGGTTATGTGACAAAAAATGGCCAAGATGCTCGGATCTGGCAGAAAGTGTGAAATTTGGCATACAGGGGTATTTTTGGGCGCTGATTTCAAAAATTGCCGGCCCCAAGCGATTTGACCATCGGGTCGGCTGCCATTTTGAAATCCAAGATGGCCGCCATGAAAAATCATTAAATGTCATTTTCTTGAGTTTTACATGGCATGTGACACTGAAATTTGGCATATAGGCGTATTTTGAGACACTGATTTCAAATATTGCCGGCCCCCAGCAATTTGACCATTTGGTCGGCGGTAAAATGGCCGCCATCTTGAAATCCAAGATGGCCGCCATGATATATTATTGCAATCATTTTCTCGAGTTTTATATGAACTGCGGTATTGAAATTTGGCATATAGGCTTAATTTGGGGTGCTGATTTTAAATATTGCCGGCCCCAAGTGATTTGACCATTGGGTCGGCCGCCATTTTGAAATCCAAGATGGCCGCCATGAGAAATCATTAATGTCATTTTCTTGAGTTTTACATGACGTGTGACACTGAAATTTGGCATATAGGGGTATTTTTAGGCACTGATTTCAAATATTGCCGGTCCCCAGCAATTTGACCATTTGTTCGGCTGCAAATTGGCCGCCATCTTGAAATTCAAGATGGCCGCCATGAAATATTATTGCAATCATTTTCTCGAGTTTTATATGAACTGCGGTATTGAAATTTGGCATATAGGCTTAATTTGGGGTGCTGATTTCAAATATTGCCAGCCACAAGTGATCTTGACCATCAGTTCAGCGGCAAGATGGCTGCCATGAAATACCATATCGAAATAATTTTCTTGGATGTTACATTATATATGACACCAAAATTTGGCATACAGAAGTATGTGGCACTGATTTATGCCGGCCACCAGCAATGTAACCACCGGGTTTCGGCAAAATGACCGCCATGAATTAAAAGCAATGATAATTGTCTTGAGTTTTATATGAACTCTGGCCCTGAAAGTTGTCATATAGGCATATATTTAGGCACTGATTATTGTCAGACCCCTGTTTGGTTGCCATTTTGAAATACAAGATGGCCGCCATGAAAGATAATTTGCTCAAGTCTTACGTATGGCCTGTAACACTTTGAATTTGGAGAAAAACTTGATCTTTGCATCCTTGATCAATGAAAAAAAAACATGATAAATAGATGCTATTTTGAATTCCAATATGGTTACCAAGTTTGAATGATGTACAAAATTATTGTATTGGCACTGAAAACAAATCAAACACAACCACATCTTTGTCCGTTGCAAGGATTATAATACTGTGGCACCCTTAATTGCTGATATAGATGTTACGTAAGTATGAAGCACCATAAATACCCAATCCAGCTAGCTTCTTCTGCAGTTACATATTTGAAGTGGCTTTGGTTGAATAATAACCATCCGGAACAATCATTTTCTGTTGAGAGGCTGTAAATTATTTCTTTGAGTTTTATATGATCTGCAGTATTGCACTTGGACATATCGACGGAGTGCGGGGTGCTTATTTAAAATATTGCTGGCCCTCAGCGATCTGATCCCCTGAGTCAGAAGCAAACTGTCAGCTTTCTTGAAATCCAAGATGGCTGCCATGAAAAAAAATCATTAAAAAATCACTTTATCTAGTATTACGTAATTAACGTATTATTTTAAAATTTGGCATCTAGGGATATTGAAATTGTTTTTGATTTGTGACGCCATATACTGTACGAGCAGCTGCCCCATTATGTTGTGTGATATAAAATGCACAAATGGTTCATCATGGGTAATTTTTTTTTCTGGAGCGGGTGTGAAATCATTTGTTTGTTGATATACTGAGGGTTCAATAAAAAACATTTTCTTTTTTTTTTTGGAGGCTACATTTCATTGATTTTTGTACTATAAGAAACATGGGGGAACTGCTTGCATCTGACGTCACAAATACACCAAATGAAATTCCAATAGCTTTTTAAATATTTGATGGAATATCCTCAAACCTTCAATATTCTTTCATTATTTATTCTGTTATTGTTTCAATTAACTTTTTGTCAGGGTGAACTTCCCCTTAATTTGTTGACCACCAAACAGGGTAGAAGCAACTTTTAACATCTTTTGGTCTGATGCTGTCGGAGCTTGAACTCCTGATCTCCCGATTGTGAGGCGAACATGCTCCCATTGTCAGATTGTCGAACACACGATGGTTATCAATTGAATCGTTCCAAAATAATTCCTGGAGATATGTAAGATTCATAGTCAATCGTCTAGCATATAAATGATTGATAGCAATAATAGATGGATTGCCATCAGTTATACCATACATGAATTTTGATTAGTGCTATCATATTGTACTTATTTTCCCCCACAATAATCAATATTTAGAACTAAGTTAGGTAATCATGTCCTTTGTGTCATGATGGGTCATATGGGAATTTGAAATGGCAGATAAAGTGTGTTATATGTTCATTATCTATCCATATTTGAAATTAACATACTGTACAATACAAGTTATTGCTTTATAATACAAATTTACAGTGTCACAGGTAATGTAGAATTCAGGAAAACATTTTTGAAAGATATTTCGTAGTAGCCATCTTAGATTTCAAAGTGGCAGTAATTTTCAGCTGACCCGGCGGATCAATCACTGGGGCAGCAGGCCAAAACCTGCCTGTATGTCTAAAATGCAGTGCCTCAAATTATCTAAAACTCAAGAAAATGATTTTAATGAATTTTCATGACAGTCGATCCTCTCTAGATTTCAAGATGGTGGCCATTTTGCAGCATATCTATTGGACAGATTACTGGGGGGAAATTTCAATATCCCCAGATGCCAAATTTCACAATAATACCTACGTTATAATTATGATTCTTGATTTTTTTTAATGATTTTTTTATGGCAGCCATCTTGGATTTCAAGATGGCTGCCATTTTGCAGCTGAGGTATCACAGGCCTAAAACATTTCCCATAGACTCGTGTGTTAAAGAGGCGCTCTAAAAAAAATAAGGATGAAATTTGAGAATTGAATGTTTACTACCAGTGGATAGGATATATGTCTGACATTCCATATCTGACCAGAAAAGGGTACCTCGACCAGCTCATTTTAAAAATAAATCGGCATTTATGAAGACTACACCTGACAGGATCAAATTCTTCACTTGAGACAGTAAAATGGCAATACTTCTTCCGCAAGTATAAAAATAGTTCCAAAGTGGTGATATATCTTCCCAATTTGAAAAAAAAAGAAGTTCAGTGAAGTTACCCTCCCTAGAATCAGTGTTAGATTATCAATATATATTCATTCATTTTTGTCAATCAGCAATATCAAAATTAAAAATTGAGAATTAATGGGCTGGCTCGAATGAATATCGTTGGCCTGCCAGTTGTAATTACGCCCGTATAACCCTGACTCAGGGGATCAGATCACTGAGGGCCAGCAATATTTGAAATAAGCTCCCCACACTACTTCTATATGTCAAACTGCAATACCACAGATCATATAAAACTCAACGAAATATTTTTATGGCAGCCAGCTTGGAATTCAAGATGACGGCCATTTTTCCGCCAATCAATTGTCAGATTGCTTGGAGCCAGCAATTTTTTAAATGAACTCAACCCAGATACCGATTTACTACAAATTTCAGTGGCACATATTATGTAAAATTCAAGAAAATTAGTTCATTGATTTTTCATGGCGGCCATCTTGGATTTCAAATGGCAGCTGACCCGATGGTCAAATCGCTTCAGGCCGGCAATATTTGAAATCAGCACCCCAAATTAAGCCTATATGCCAAATTTCAATACCGCAGTTCATATAAAACTCGAGAAAATGATTGCAATAATAAATCATGGCGGCCATCTTGGATTTTAAGATGGCGGCCGTTTTGCCGCTGACCTGGAGGTCAAATTGCTGGGGGCTGGCAATATTTGAAATCAGTGCCTAAAAATACCCGTATATACCAAAGTTCAGTGTCACACGTCATGTAAAACTCAAGAAAATGACATTAATGATTTCTCATGGCAGCCATCTTGGATTTCAAAATGGCGGCCGACCCGATGGACAAATCACTTGGGGCCGGCAATATTTGAAATCAGCACCCCAAATAAAGCCTATATGCCAAATTTCAAAACCGCAGTTCATATAAAACTCGAGAAAATGATTGCAATAATATATCATGGCGGCCATCTTGGATTTCAAAATGGCGGCCATTTTGCAGCCGAACAAATGGTCAAATTGCTGGGGACCGGCAATATTTGAAATCAGTGCCCAAAAATACCCCTATATACCAAAGTTCAGTGTCACACGTCATGTAAAACTCAAGAAAATGACATTAATGATTTCTCATGGCAGCCATCTTGGATTTCAAAATGGCGGCCGACCCGATGGACAAATCACTTGGGGCCGGTGTCATAGGCGATTTGGACCGGCCAGTCGATCGGGGCCGGAGGTACTAATCGACGGCTCTTTTACCCGTCGATTAGTACCGGATTTTGTTGTGTGATGCGATCGTCATAGTCGATTTGTTCCGACCAGGCGATTTGTTCCGATACGCTGTTCATGCACCATTATCACCCCTACAGCAATAATGTGATATTCCAGTCGTCCTTTTCAACCAATTGGCTCCTCCAAGTCAAACACATCCACAGAACAGATACAGTTGCCGATTTGAAAATATCAAGTTATTTAGGGAGTCGTATGCATTTTTTAGCACTCTTCCAATTACATGTAAATAAACATCCGGGGACGGCTGCTTTGTGGAGCCATGAAGCCCTATTTACATTGCGTGCTCCCTTTGTGCGCCTGTGCTAAGCGCTATTCGGGGTGTGAACTTATATCCACCATGGCTGGTTTGTCTTGGTCTTCATAACCAAGCAAGAAATAAGATGAGATTGGCGACTATGGTGATGAGGGGGGGGGGGGGTAAACACTGCTGCATGCTCTTCGAACCCCCAAAGTAATCAAGTAGAAATCAAAATGAATGTATCAATACAAGAAAACTAAGTCCAACAGTAAGCTAGGCTGCCAAAAACACAGGGAACTTTCAGTGACACCTCATTGAGACACACACTATGCGCATGTATATATATATATTTTTTTTTTTTTGGGGGGGGGGATTTGGGGCACGGGACCCGGGTAGTCAAAAAAGGAGGAAATATATGAAAATAAAAGGGAGAGGAAAAAACGTAGGAAGAAGAGATCGCAAAAAATGGGGAAAAGTATATGAGCTGCAAGGAAAGAAGGAAGAGGGAATAAGGGGGGGGGGAAGGAAAATTAAGGGGAAAAAGAGGGGGAGATGAAATAATAATAATAATAAAAGAGCGTGCATGGGCGCGACACCAAACTGACCTTAAGCTCGAGGGGGGGGTGCTTTGGCGCGGATCCAGGGGGGGGGGGCACACCCGGCTAATGCCTCCCCCTTTTGAGAGCCAAAAAAAAAAGTCGAAAGTACTGTATATGTGCAAGTGCTAACCTTTTTGAAAAATTTTGCCTGTCAAATTTTTCTGGACAACTGGGCCCCCCAGGAAAATCCTGGATCCGCACCTGGCTGGCATTTAATAACACACATGTAGGCCATATATATTTTATTTAGAAGTGAATTAATGAATGACTCAAAATTGGTCGATAGCTTCTCATTGGCGGCGGAAGCCAAAAAATTTAGGGGGAGTTTACCTGGAATTTATGGTTGGACACAGGAAAAATTTGAGGTAGACCCTACTCCAAGAGGAGACGTGGTAGAGTGCGGTACCTGGCCGCGTCGTATCGTGTCAACTGTCCAAGCAGTGCAGCGCTGCACGTGCGCAAAAAAGGTACCGGTACCTAACGTACGAGGCTGAAATACCTCTTATCTAGATGTACCAACATTTTTAATTTTAGACCAAATTATATAAATAATTGGGATGAAATTACATTAAAAATCACACCAATATATATATTGAAACATTTCACCAAAGCAGATATTTATAGAATATATTTACTACATTCTGACGAATACGGAACCAAACGGCGGCTCTCCCGTCGTTTCGGCAAAAATTTGAACCAGTCATTTGGATCCGGGGGGCCCGATCAACTAGTCGTTTTGTACTGGCGGTACTAATCAACTAGCCGTTTTGGACCGCCGGTACCCGGGCCAAAAATCCTATGACACCGGCAATATTTGAAATCAGCACCCCAAATTAAGCCTATATGCCAAATTTCAAAACCGCAGTTCATATAAAACTCGAGAAAATGATTGCAATAATATATCATGGCGGCCATCTTGGATTTCAAGATGGCGGCCATTTTGCCGCCGACCAAATGGCCAAATTGCTGGGGGCCGGCAATATTTGGAATAAGTGCCTCAAAATACCCCTATATGCCAAATTTCAGTGTCACATGACATGTAAAACTCAAGAAAATTACATTTAATGATTTTTCATGGCGGCCATCTTGGATTTCAAAATGGCGGCCGACCCGATGGTTAAATCGCTTGGGGCCGGCAATTTTTGAAATCAGCGCCCAAAAATACCCCTGCATGCCAAATTTCACACTTTCTGCCAGATTCGAGCATCTTTTTCACATATCTACTGGACTACATGATGATAACCCAAGAAAGTGTTGCATGCCGCTCGCAAATCAAAAGCGATTTTTTTTTTTTTTAATAATTATTGTAACAGCACAGATTTATGCAGGCTTGTTAATAAAATAAAAAGAGCCAAATTACACAACGCAAAGGGTTTGTCGCTAACCAGTCTGAGCGTGTATTTATATAATAGGAACGTTTTTAGACTTATATGTGACGGATCACCTAATGATAATCAATTTACGACGTCGTAAATGAGATACGTATGTGTTTTTATTCATAACATAGATTGCATTTAGCATATTTAAGACTTGTGCTACAAAAACTCAATTAAAGAAAGAAAATCTAAGAATAGAATCGAACGTTCATAACAGGATGCTGATATTGCCACGGCTCTGAGAGCTGGAACATATTAAAATTTCAAGTCTACGGCATAAATAATCACGTTCTGCCAATTTAACTCAGATAGTGCGTGTAGGAGCTAAATAAGCGTCCACGGTTGACGAACTTTGCTGATGTTATGTCCGAAAATGAACACGGTTACGGGATTAAATTCGATTTTTGAAGTGTATGAGACCATTATACACGTCCCCACTCTGATTGTTAAATTACAAGACTTGGTGTGTGTGTGTGTGTGTGCGCGCATGCGAATAGGGTGCATTTGTGCCTTTTTGTAGGCTTTATGAGTGCGTAGGTGGGTGTGTGTGTGTGTGAAGTAATTTGACAGTTTTCTTAACTTTAGTGTCCAGACATTTGTTTTTCTTCATAAAAAAGGCTACATTCCTACCATGGACAGACATGCATGCTTAGAAGCACACCCACGCACTCTTAAAGCCTACAAAACGCACAAACACACCCCATTCGCATGCGCGCACACCAGCACACACACCAAAGACCTTAGACACACACCCAGTGGCTTAATATGGTAAAAACGATGAGATGGCTGATCGAGTTCGGATTCGGTGCAGTTTGAAATATAGGCCTACCTACGAGCGAAAAGTGCTTACAGTCAATCGGCAAGCCCCTGTGTTAATGAGCAAATTAGCAAGATTTATCCAAGTCCTCTCGTGGCTGAATTCATGTCCCTGCAAAATCTCGTGAATTGTGAGATTTTCTTTCTCAAAGAATTTAATCACTTTTTCTTTGAGTAATATTGATTATTTTTTTACCATGGGCAAGAGTAAATGTTACTCTTCTATATATAATTATATATTTAATCAATATCCCAGATTTTAACAAATGCTTCCACAACTAGATGAATATTGCGATTTTGCGTGATGGTGGCTTAATGTACAAAATTTCCACCCTTTATTTTCCCAATTTTTATCATTCATTTTATTGTGAACTGTTTACATAAATGCCCCTTAGTAAACATAGTAATAGGAAAATTCATGTATTCATCATTCATACTTATGCGACCGATTTAATATATATTTCTTTCAATAGAAGAACCCATATATTTGGAGAACTTTCCCTCACCTTTTCCCTTCTGTTTGGATATCTTTGGATATGCAGTTTTAGTTCGCTCCACTTAAATTTAGCAAGGAAATGAATAGTTAAATGAGATAGTAAAATGAATAACCTTTATCATTAAAGGGGTGTTCCGGGCTGAAAGTATGTATAGCTTAATAAATAGAGTAGAATTCACTGAGCAAAATGCCGAAAATTTCATCAAAATCGGATAACAAATAACAAAGTTATTGAATTTTAAAGTTTAGCAATATTTTGTGAAAACAGTCGTCATGAATATTCATTAGGTGGGCTGATGATGTCACATCTGCACTTGTTCTTTTGTATCTATTATATGAAATTAGGTTTATTCAAATTTTTTCCCCGAAGAACTAGACAAATTGGATTGACAACTGATTTAGTGCATTAGATATTTATTGCTGCAACTTATTTCATTATAAGGGAGACATATTATTCACACAAGTATGAAATAATAAAAAAAAAATGATTTTATGTAATAACATAAGAAAACGAAAAGTGGAGATGTGACATTATCAGCCCACTGAATGAATATTCATGACGACTGTTTTCACAAAATATTGCTAAACTTTAAACTTCACTAACGTTATTATTTGTTATCCGATTTTGATGAAATTTGCGGCATTTTGCTCAGTAAATTCTACTCTATGTATTAAGATATAAATATTTTCAGCCCGGACCATCCCTTTAATAGTACTTACTACTTAGGTCATATCTATCGATAATACAGAAGGCCTACTTCTTATGTTCAACTAGAAACTGCACAAAGGTTATGACCACTGATTATCAAATTCAACCAAAAAACAAAATAAATTTTGAAATTTGCAAAAACCAATGAAATGTAAAATTAAGAGAAAATCATATAACGCAGAAAAAATAACTTACGATCTAATCAAGATTAGGAGATCCACTTACTGAATAGATGTAAGAATGCTGATGTACCCCCTTTCTTTTCCAAGCTATAGTAAACTTAATTCTTAACAAGAGTGGCGCTGGTGAATAGATCAAAGTTTCAAATGCAGCTTGCAAAGTACATCTCAAATTAATGTTTGGTGGTGAAAATTTTCATGCCAATGAAGATATGTCTGTGGAGATTGAAATGTAGCTAAAGTCGTCACTGTGAAACTCAAAGTTATGTTTGAGTGCGTCGCATCCTCTTTGAGAAGAAACAACAGAAGATGGTGTTTGAAAGGCGTACGACTCCGGTAAGTGATTAAGAACTCGGTGATGGTGAAGCTTTCTTTTATAACAACGACCCGGTGACTTGCTCTCAACCGGGGAAAACATCGGCCTGTGGTTAACTAACTAGTTGCTCCATGAAGAGAAAGAATATATGCGATGAGCGGAAAAACGGCAAAAGATGACATCATGATTTGCGATGCACTCCATAGTGCTTCTGAACCCATGTAAAAAGCGATTAATGGCATGTATGTGTGCTTGTGAGCGAGCGCGCACGTGTACCTGCGTGATATGATAAAAGGTAGTTTTTCCAAACAAAAAACAACTCTGATAGAGGAAACTTTAAAGGGCATTTTTTTACTCTTATACATTATTTCTTGTGTGCAACAACAATCGTACAATGTTATTAATTGCAGCCAATATATTTTTTTTAATGGGGGAATACCTACCGTGGAGCGTCGTGGCCCAGTGGATTAGTCTCCGGACTTGAAACAGATGGTCGTGGGTTCGAATCCCAGCAATGGCGTAGTTTCCTTCAGCAAGGAATTCATCCACAGTGTGCTGCTCTCGGCCCAGGTGAGGTAAATGGGTACCAGCAGGAAGTAACTCCGAAAAAAGCTGTGTGCACCTGAATAGGTAGCCTGCTTAGCCGGGGTTATAATAGCAGGGCCCGCTGGGAGAACAGTTTTCGGAACTGAAATGGCTACCCTGTGTAAATTATTATTATTAATATTATACCCTCCAAACTTGTTAACACCCATTTCTTTAGGAAAGAGAGAGGGGGAGTGGGGTGCGCTCTCCTTACTATTGCGAAAGGATTCCATTAATATAATTATATAGTTTTTGTGTGTAGGCCTATCCCCAGGAGGGGGATCGAGGGGGCAACTCCCCGTAAATTTCCAAGAAGTGAAAGGGTGATAAATAGGGACGGGAAATTAATAAGCAGGTGAGAAAGGCTGGACAGTGAAACTCTTTAGTACCAAAGAAGTTCAGTTGATAAGTATATGATATTTCCTTTAGGCCATCCTCCTCCCCCATAAGAATATCCTGGGGCTGCACCCGCATTTTTGTATAATTGTTTTATTATCGCTTTGACAAAATGACCAAAAGAGATATAGGGCCTTTTCACACGAGAATCTTCAATCATCATTGTAATGATGATTGCATTTTCGTCTTTAGAATCAATGTGCCATTCACACGTTCACTCAAAAACTGTGATTTGAATTCTAATTCCTGAGCAACGGCGGTCCGGTATTGCGTCTTTGGTGACTTGTCAATCAAAACCAATCAAAGCACTGCTGCATCGCAAGAAAGAAACTACGATGAGTTCATGACTACGGAAGTGCTCGATAGGTCACGTAAGCTCCGCCCCTCAAAAGATGTTTCGGAGGTCAACCCTTTTAGACGTAAAATTCGTACCGTGAGTGAAACTTAACTGGAAATCGCCTCCGGAGTAGAATTTGAAAATTGCGATTGTGATTAGCGTTCGTGATTCTAGTTTGGTTGCACACGTGCTAAAAATTCGTGAATAGAATTATTTGTCACTGGAATCATCATTCAAATTACGATTTTGGTACCGTGTGAAAGGGCGGATAATTTCATTTCATTAACATTTGTTTAATTAATGACGTGACAACATTTTAGTTACAAAGTTCGTTATCAGGCAGCATGTATCTGATCAAATCTAGGCCTAATATCCCCTTTGCGAAAAGGTTCGGACGATGCAGAAGTTTTCGCAATCACTACGTACATTCTTTATACAACCCACCATGGAAATTCTGTATAAAATCAATACACTAGGTAAACGAATAATATTTGTTTGGATACCAAGCCATACAGGTATTCAAGGTAATGAAAAAGCTGATAAGTTAGCCAAAGAAGCTTTAGATCTGGATATAACAGAAATACAGATACCTTACACTGATCTAAAATCAAAGGTTAATACTTATATTAGAAATAAATGGCAAACATCATGGGATCTAAATCCTGATAATAAACTCCATCAACACCAACCAAGACTTGAATCACAAAATACTCTTCCATTAGCTAAACGACGGGAAGACATTGTATTGACCCGTGCTCGTATTAGACATTCTCACTTAACACATGCATATTTATTTGCAGGAGAAAATCCACCTCAATGCATATCATGTAATTGTACACTTACAGTTAAACACATCCTCATTGAATGTGCTGATTTTGCACATATTCGTACTAATTTTTATGATGTTCCTGACCTTAAGACATTATTAAGAGATATTTCACGATTATGTATTGTAAATTTCCTAAAGGAGATCAATCTTTTTATTAGATTTTAGTTATCCCGGGGAAGTAGTTTACGTATTAATTTATTACTGATAATCACTTATTTATAATCCTGTTCCTTTGTAAAGTTGCATTAGGGTAATTTGTACTGTATTATAGTAACCTTTCCAGATTAACTGTCCGACACTTATATGACACGCATGTGTTGATAGTGTCGTTATTTTTTTTATCAATCAATCAATCTACAACCCACCAATTCCTTTATAAAATACAAGTCAAATCACAATGAACAGCTGAGAGGTATTTGTCGAAAGTTGCTGGACCGCGGGACAGCAGATCGTCCGAAGAATCGGAACGGACGACAAATTGGAAATATGTCGTTTGTCCAGATTCCAGGAAGACACTGCTGTTTGATTCACCGCGATTTTTGACAAAAACTGCTTGGTTGTGAAGGGCTTTTGACAAAAGATTATCTGCGTTATAAAAAGCGTCTGCGTAGTATTGCGAAATTTTCCTATTGCCGCTAAATTCATGGGGAAACTGAAATGCGACTCGTGTCAAAGATAGATATTTATATTTCCTGTTTTATTTGTATTACAAAACAGTGATGTAAAACGCATGACGATTATAGATCACATCCGTACTGCATCCTGACATTTGGCGTGATATTGTTTCAAAGCAGTATCAAAATTTGAATTGAATTCAGAACTTGACCATTTTTAAAACGTTATTTTAAAACTTTCCACAAACTTCCAACACGGATCAAAAATGTAAAGATTAGTTTCTTTGAAATTCGGAATGTCATGTGCCATATTTGCGGCCAAATGCGTCCAGTCGAGTAATTCCAAATCTCGTTTCTAGAAATATTGCAATATCTGAATTTGTTTTCCTTGTGAAAATTAAGGGACAATTGTGTCTGCTCAGATTATCCGACCGTAGGCAGCTAAAAGTGAATATCATTATAAAAGCACATTTCCTTTTTGCAATCGGCTAGTTAAGTAGGAGGCAGGAATATTTTGTCTATAATCAGGAAAAAAAATATAAAATGAAGCATTTTTTTATGCTTTACCTAATCCTTGCGGCATTAAACGTGACTTCGAAGTAAATGGGTTGTACTCCTTATTCTAAAACTCCTTGAACGATCAGTGAACGGAAAAGCCGAACTTGAAGGGGCAAATTTCATTAGGTGTAGTTTTTTTATTGTTATTGTTCTAAGAAAAAATATGTGAAAATACGTAATTTTGTAAATACAGCACTAAAGAATGCTCGTAAAAGATTTTACGAACAAAAGTTTAAAGAGTCTAGTGGTAATTTGAAAAAGACATGGATCATTATTAAAGAAGTACTTGGAAACAAAAAGAAAAAGCTGCCTAACTATATAAATGTTAATGGTAATAATGTTCACGGGGATAAGAATATAGGAAACAGTTTTAATGATTTTTTTGTGAAGATTGGATTGAAGATAAATGAATCTGGAAATTGCTTAGATAATAATGATTATGCCAAATTCTTGCCACAGGAATGTATGAAATCTTTATTTTTTAAACCTATCACTGAGAATGAAATACTTGATATTGTTAAAAAAATGAAAAATAGTAGAAGCTGTGGAATCGATAGTATAAGTCCCATAGTCATTAAAAAAACAATTATACTCATTTCTAAACCATTATGTCACATATTTAACTTGTCATTATCATCTGGTATAGTTCCTTCCAAATTGAAAATTTCCAAAGTGATTCCTGTATATAAAAAAAATGATTTACATGATATTTCTAACTATCGTCCAATTTCTTTGCTCCCATTTTTCTCAAAAATTCTTGAGAGAACTGTATATAATCGATTATATGATTTTCTATGTATCAATTCTCTCTTAAATGATAATCAGTTTGGTTTTTTTTTAAATGTATCAACTGAAATGGCAGTTATCAATTTACATGATTATATAATTAACTCATTGAATAAGAAGCACCATACAATTTGAATATTTTTAGATCTCAGTAAAGCTTTTGATTGCATTGATTTTACTATTTTATTACGTAAGTTACAGTACTATGGAATAAGGGGTCTTCCGCTGCTCTGGTTCAAAAGTTACTTATCAAACCGATTACAATATGTTTTTTATAACAATGTTTTATCTGAACCTTTGAATGTTTTGTGTGGCGTGCCCCAGGGATCAATCCTTGGGCCGCTATTATTTTTAATATTCATAAATGACCTACCGAACTGTACAAATAAATTAAAGTTTCTACTTTTTGCGGATGATACCAACATATTAATTTCTGATGATTTAATACTATCTTTAAATAATGTTATAAACACTGAGCTAAAAAACGTAACTGACTGGTTTCATTCTAATAAACTATCTTTAAATATGGATAAATCAAATTATATATATTTCTCTCTCAATAATACTTCTCAAAATACTTCAGATTTTTTACATATCAAAATGAACAATCATAATATTAAACGTGTAGCTCATTTAAAATTTCTAGGTGTCATAATTGATGAAAAACTTTCATGGAAAAATCACATTTTAGATATCACAAACAAAATTTCAAAAAACGTTGGTATCATCCGCAAACTCAGCATATTTTTACCCCAAAATATTCTTTTTACTCTGTATAATACTCTTATATTACCCTATATATCTTATTGCAATGTAGTATGGGCTAACACATATCCAACTAAATTGAACCCAATATATATGTTACAAAAAAAGATAATTCGCATATGTACATTCTCATCTAGATTAGCCCATTCAAAAGAATTATTTATCAAATTCAATATTCTTACTGTATTTCAACTGAATTCATATCACTGTGCAATATTACTTTTCAAACATAAACACAATATACTTCATGAATCATTATCTTCGATGCTTATTGTAAATTCATCTGTGCATGATTATAACACAAGAAATAAAAATAAATATCATTTGTGGACTGTTAATAAAAATTATGTATCATTTTCATTTAGACATCATGCACCAGTCGTGTGGAATAATCTCCCCATTGCAATAAAGTCTCTCAACTCAATGTATGCTTTCAAAAGAAAATTGAAATTATATTTAATCACTAGTACTTAAATTCTGTCTTTACTGCACTGCCTGTTATTGTTTTGGGTTTGTGCGGTCTTTGTATCTTGTTGTGTTCTGCTTTGTTTTCATTATAAAATTATATGCCCATTACCTATTCATAAATTTTCTTTATTAAATATGATTTATAAATTGATTTAATCTAATTCTATACTATGTTATCAAGGGTGGTTATCCAGACAATTCCTTTTGGTTTTTTATGACCGCCCTATTCCAATAATGATGTGTTCTTTTTATATTATATATCGTATTTTAATATTATATTTAAAAATTTTCACTGCTCAAGTTTTCTTTTTACGCAATTGTATGATATGTGTAAGTTTTATTGGAATTGAATAAATGAATTGAAATGAAAATGAAAAATGTGGAATATATCAGGATCCCTTACTACCGGGTTTGAAAATAACACTCGAAGCTAATTGGAAAGCTACTAAATTTGATACAGCCACGACCATTAAGGAGAATATGTGTAAGAAGTTCAACGTACAGCCGAGGCTTATTATTATTGACAAATACATTTTATTTTTGTTTTTGCGCCTTCTTCTTCTTCTCCTCCTTTCCCTCCTCCTCCTCTTTCTTCTTCTTTTTGAAGCTAATCAGAGATCGTTCGGGGCCTATCAATTCCGTTTACAATGTACATAAATTGAAATAAAACTAAAGATACGTGCATAAGCAAGAAAACAACTCCTATTGAGGTTCCATAAATGGGCAGATTATTTAATATTATTCGGGCAGAGTTTTGACAGAGTAAACCTCGTTTCAAAACTTGTCAATGAACATCATGAACACAAGGTCACTACAAAAAAAAATGTAGCCAGTTGAATAAATGTTTGAAAATGAAAGCCTAAAAATTAAAATCCCTCGTATTGAATCTGCACCTGTTTAATTTTACATCTACACATGCCTTACACTGGCGTACAGAAGGGGACATGAACCACGTCCCACTAAAAAGGTTTATTCTCCTTTCCCTTCTTCTTTTTCTTCGGCTTCTTCTTCTTTTGCTTCTTCTTCGGCTTCTTTTTCTCCTTCTTCTTCGTTTTCTTCTTCTTTTGCTTCTTCTTCGGCTTCTTCTTCTCCTTCTTCTTCTTTTTCTTCTTCTTTTGTTTCTTCTTCTACTCCTCCCCCTCCTTCTTTTTCTTCTTATTTTGCTTCTTCTTCTCCTCCTCTTCTTCTTCTTCTTCTTCTTCTCCTCCTTCTCCTCTTCCTCCTCCTCTTCTTCTTCTCCTTCTCCTTCTTCTTCTTCTTCTTCTTCTCCTCCTGCTTCTTCTTCATCTTCTTCTTCTTCTTCGTGACTGTAATTCCATATTTTCTAGCGTGTAAACATTACGATAGGAACTCACTATAAGCTTTCGGGCTTTCGTGAAAACGGGTTAGGTTTATTGCTAGCCTTGATTCTTTAATTACTAATAGCGATCCGCCTTAACCATGTTTACACCAATCCTATAGATCCATCTTAATTTAATTTCTATTGAAAATAGTATACATATTTAAAACCTACAATGTGTTGCCCAAATTGTCTAAGTGTTTTTTCACAACATATGTATCATTAATTTTTCTTTTGCAACGGATACAAATATTTATGTTTATATATGGTATACAATTTGTTTTTGTTTGATGGAAGTGAAATAAATAAATTTGAATTTGAATTGAATTGAATAGACAATGGAAGGATAGTTCATCTTGATACGAAAAAAGATGTAAACATGGTAGTTCTCGAATTGTCTGACGGGTAATACGTGTTACGCATCAAGATGAGCAAGATGTGGAAAACAAAACCCTTATCCATTACCGAGGTTTACCGAGGTTTTTTACCTGACTGCTAAGAAAGCACGAAATATGTCTGCCTGTGAGCAAGCCACCATTGAGACATATACTTTCGTTTATTATGGACTCAAGTTAAGAGAGACGAAAAAGAATCGGCGACCATTAATGAATTGGCATGTACCCTCGTGGTGTCACCACAAAATCATGATAATCGCTGCTGAAAATAAGATAAGACTTTCCGTTTCCAGCATTGGCTAACAGCCTAGTGGTGTTGTTTACATGATACACCTTTACTGTAAAACAAAAGAAGACTGATTAATAAAAAAGCAAAAAAAAAAGGGGAGAAGGAAAAAAAGGACGCCCTCTTTAGGGTAGCCTGTCATCCATGTCAAAATGGTTCCATAACATTTGCTCCGCTCTAAATTCCACACTCTATAATCGAAATACCAGCTTCAACCCATGGTTTAACGCTATACCCTACCCCAAACCTAAAATAAAACCCTATTGCAACCCAAACCATAACCATAACCGGATCTTAGACGAAATAAAGCCCGGGCCAATTGTCGCAAGAGCTAAATTAATGTCGTGTCACCGTCGGGATACCCTGGCTCGGCGCTAATGAATAATGATAATAATAACAATAATAATAATAATACATAACATTTATAAGGCGCTTACTACGGGCGTTTTTAAGCGCACTGTGTTTTGTTTATGGCTTATACCTGGGATTTAAAAAAAAACATCTATACAATCAAACCTGGTGTGCACCTCTATTGACCGATCCACAACTGTGAATCATTTCTTAAACAGGTAGGTTTTGAGTAGGATCTTGAACTGACTAACAGACTATACAATATGGATGTACGAGGGGAGCTTATTCCAAAGAGAAGGGGCAATTGAAGAAAAGGCGCGTTGCACCATATTTTGTAGAGGTTCGAGGTCCGGGAGTTAACTGCATTGGAGACGATGAACGGAGAGGTCTTGGTTTTTTGCAGCGTAAAAAAAAAAGAGATCTGTGAGATAATTTGGGGATTGGCCATTGAGAATTTTGAATAAGCCTAATAATCAGACAAAGCGATAATTGATAATCATGTTTATCCATCGACATATCAACGTGGAAATAATTTGACCTACCACTTTATCTCGAAAAACAAAGAAACAAAGAAAAAGAAATAAAGAATACACGTAAGAACTTTTTTACATTGAGAATCTGCAACTTATGGAATAGTCTTCCTGAGCTTGTAGTAGAGTCTAAGGATGTATTACAATTTGAAAAGAGGATTGGTTTTTGGTGGCGTAATGCAGAATTTAAATTTGATTATAAGGTTTCTCCTCCGGACCGCGCCAATTCTTCAGACGTCACTCTTCATCACTAGGAGCTGGACATAGAGGAACAAAAGATCCTGCGTCAGAACCTTATGTAAACAAAAAATAAGGAAAGGAAATGCTTAATATAGCTACTTCATAAAATGCACTTGGGCGATTCCATGCTAGAAAAATCAGCCATTTTCACAACATTTTTAAACCTGCTGTCCAAACGAACGAAGAACTTCCAATTTGCTTTGTGGTAATTTTAAAGTACTACTGGGTAGACATGCAAAAAACTGACAACCAACAAAAATATGTTGTCCATATGTGAATTAGAGATTAAAATGTTGCGTGTCGTACGGGACATATCTGCGTCCCGTACGACACACAACATTTTCACCTATAATTTACCCATAATCATTTTTTGTGTGTGTTGGTTATTAGTTTTTCACATGACTACCCACTATAGCTTTATCATTGACAAAAAAGAATATTTTATTGCTCAAGCATTCGGCTAGGACACTAGAAATTATTGTCAAAATGTCCCGTACGACACGTATGGAATCGCCCACTTCCTGATTCTATTAGATACCAAAGTAACTTAGATTAAGTTTAAAGTTTCTCTTAAGAGACACTTATGCAACACTTCAATTATTTGCAGGTGAAGTGGGTGTCTAATATTGAATAATAACAATAATAATAATAATAGTTACATTTATATAGCGCGTATTACACTTTGTTTCTAAGCGCTTTCCATTGCAATTATCATTACCCCGTTCATCGGATCCTGACACGCCCGCACACAATCTATGTACTTTCTCCACTCCCTGAGGAGCATTCCAACAAGAATTCCAATAGGTAATTGGTTATATACCAGCTTGGCGTTTACCAGCAATAATGATGTCCTGCCGAGTTCCTACGGGAGTTACCACAAACAGAAACAGAAGAGTCCCAAGACTCAATTGCTAGGCATACTAGATAGGCTTTCGCATCCTACCGGGTACCCGTTTAACACCTGGGTGGAGAGTGGCACAGTGTGCCAAAGGATGCTAGGCCGCGGTGGGATTCGAACACAATACCCTCTGATTGCAAGGCGAGAGTCATAACCGCTACACCACGACGCTTCCACGAATATGAATATGAACATTATTGTGTCTCATTAAAAAAAAATACTTTTCCTATAGTTTGACCCAACGCATAAAGACATTCAAGCTACTCCGTGTGATACGCTATACAAGAATCAAGTATGATTGTTTTTACAATTATTAGCAAACTATGACCATGATGGCCATAAATAGGTAGGTCTTGCGTGTCAGTGTGCCTTAACATGCTAAAGATGCCCTTGATTATTTCGTTCAAATCTCTTTCATTCTTCTCAAGGGAACAATCTTAATTCCACCTTACATTGCATGCTCAACCTGATTAAAAGGCCGTAATGGTTACAGTCCTAATGAAAAAAAGATGCGAGCACGTGACTGATAGCGTCTACCGTGATAATAATTTCTGATTAAAAAAAATCTTTGTGCAGATTCATAAATCTTAGGATTTTGTGGTTCGAAATCGAATTAAGGAAACGGTAAATAATTGAATGCTGAGTCGCCATGGTATATGATTTTAGTAAGGACGTAATACGGTGCATTAATGATCAATGCAGATATTGCTTTTTTCATTGCAGACTACCTTGTATAGAAGAAAATTTATATTAATGTTTCTTGTCAATAGGCGTTTAAAATACTCAATCGATAGGACATAAATTTTATACGAGGACGTATTCATTGATTCTACATTAGTGTAAATCCTTTAAACGCAGAGTAGTATATCAATTCGCTCTATAAATCTAAATGGATTTTTAAAATCACTTGAAAGATAGAAAATAAATCTATTATACTTAGATGTTAATTTTACATTATTGTAAATCCTATAAAAACGAATGAGTTCTTTTTCGATTGGCTCTAAATTCAAATGGAATTTAAAACAAGAATTGCACTTATATATTATAAGTTAGGACATCAATTTATTATATTCACATGTATTCATTGATTTTACATAAGTGTAAATCCTTTAGAAACGCAGAGTCCTTTTAAAATGTGCTCTAAATTTATAAGAGATTATATCACATTGGGCGAGGTTTAATTTTTCTTTTCCCACAAAAGTAAGCACCCAAAAGTGAGGAGATAGATAAGATACATGGAAGACAGAGAATAGCGTGGGAAGACTCAGAGAGAGAGAGAGAGAGATAGAGAGAATTGCAGTGATGAACTAAAAATATATGGCATTGCTTTCATTAGCGATTTTTCTTAATCGCAACAGGGACGAACTACTACAACATAGTAAATCTATTGAAAATGCCCGTCAAATCACAATGGAGAGCTTACAGGTCTTTGTCGAAGATGGGTGAACGGGGGCAGCAGATCGTCCCAAGATTCAGTGCTGAAAACAAATTGCAAATAAGTCATTTGTTCATAGTTCAGGACGACACTGCTGTTTCGATTCACCGATTTTCGACAAAAACTGTTTTGTCATGAAGGGCTTTTGACAATAGATTTTCTATGTGTCACAAAGTGTGTGTGTGTAGTGGATGGAACAACTTCCTATTAACTCAATAAGCCTGTAACACACAGCTTAACGTTAGATAATGGGGCTAATCTTTTGGCATCGCTTACATTAGTTACTTTGCATGAGATCAATTATATAAAAAAATCAACCCCATTATCATTTGCTAGCCTTATGTTACAGGACCTCATTGTTTTTAAACAACACAACATGATTAACTCTGCCACAAAGATTGTGATTTGATATTTTATTGGACAATAGTTACAATGAGGAATATGTAAATTCACAAGAATGTCTGTAAGTAGTATTCCATTCAAATATCACTTGATATCTCATATTGGTGTGTATATCAACACCAAATATTCATATAGCACTTAACACCATCCCACATTATACATCATCATAAATTTCATGTGTAAATGGTATTACATTACCCCTCAGAATGTTTTCAACCAACCCCCCCAAGTTGCTTTAAAAAAACAAACTACCCAATTATTGGTTTTAAAATATTCCCAATTCATATTGCAAGCAATTTTGTTTGTACAAACAGTTGGTCAGTTCATATTTTAACCAACTTATGGGTTGGTTAAAACATTCCTGACAGTGTATATGTGTGTGTTCACACTTCTTATACATAAGGTATGTTATATACGGTTGTCCTATAAATGAAGACCACAGCACCTTGCAGTGTGAACAGAACATGTTCACACAATTGCTCACAATACTGGATTCGTTATATTGTTCTTACAATATGTTTACATGTATCTTTATACTGTGTACACTTTATGAACACTGTGCAATGCGTGTATATTAACTCCTTATGCACACAGTGTAGACATACATGATAAGACAGTGAGGAGTTTGTTTTTTATACCATTACCACGGCATAAGTCGATCTGCCACAGTGTGGACATACAAGACATACACAAGTACGGTGTATTTAATAATACACAGCATACACAGTGTCCTGCCTTGTATACAAGCTGTGATTACTTGTTACTTGTACGTGTACACAAATCATGTTCAACAATATGAACACACTGTTAATGAAAACATGCTAACCTCTTTCGTGACACACCCACAAAGCAAAAGTCACAATGGGTGTATTACCCACATATTGTACACTCAGTGTGGATGTATAAGGTATATCCACCACTGTGGATAATGAATGTATTCTGAACTCTTTTATGACACACCCGCATTGTGTAAAACACTGTGGTTGTGCCACACACGTGTATAGTACATCACACTGTGGATACATTAGGGATACACAGTATGTACACACCGATCAACATAACCACACTGTGAATAATGGAAGTATTATCAAACTGTATGGTGCTATGTTCTTCACTTATATGCAATATGCCCTAGCTGAGCTAGTAATGCATCACTGTGAACTCGACATATGATTAAAATACATCCTTCTATAATAGTACAATGTCGCTACACTAGTATAAAAGGTAATTCTGATGATTTCTAATCTTATATAATGCTATCTTAAGGCCAGAAGGGCACAAACTGTAAAGCAGTCAGAGCAAGAAGGACTATGTGGTAAAATGATTGTTTCAAACCTACATGTATCAGTTCGGTTCACATAAGTTATTTGCTGTACATTAAATTAGGTGCTACAAAACGTTCTGAGTGTAAAAGGGGGTCATATGGAAAGACTACTTACGTCAGATAGGAACGACTCATGTTGCAAGCGTACATATATTAATACAATATATACAAATAAATATATAGTACAGTCATTTCAATAATAAGCAACATTCTTGGCATTTCTTGCACAGCTGGATTTATTGAAACGGTTTGAAGCTAGCAGCAAGCTTTTGTTGCATAATGGTGGAATTATAGGACAAAATAATAAACAAAAAGTATATCAAATGACAGATAACAACAGAATAAATTGAGCACCCATATTTTGTTTCTACACAAAAGCATTAACAAAAATGTGTAATACCACATACCCCAAATTAATACAAAGGCTTAATAGCACAAAGTGAATTACATAAGTATTTTATAGCAACATGAAGAATGACAATATCTTTTTCATAAGATAATGGATAAATTTGAAGAGTACTCTGTTTCAAGTAGCTCTTAATACACCTAAGGGGGGTGTTTCACAAAGATTTAAGTATGACTAAGGGGGTGTTGCAAGGAAATATTTGCGATCAATTGCAAATATTCTGTTGCAATTTGACAACTGATAGATCAACGTTAGCTGTAGCAAATCAGATTAAACTTCTTGTTTCAAGGAGCAAATTAGCAATTAGTCACTAATTTGCAATTAACTACAAGTCATGTGATTGATTAAGGGACCCAAAATAGACTTGCGATTGATCGCAAGTTTCTTGCAACACCCCATTAGAGTCGCACTTAAATGCTGACGCGTACATGATATCTAACTTGTCTTATTGATGGATACGCGGTAGTGCACGTCGTTTAACAAAGGTTAGTATGACTTAGAGTCACAATTATTAAATTCTGAGTTGCGCGCGGTATATAAGACATTACCGCATCGGTCAAATCCTACCAAAAGGACGTGCACTACTGCGTGTGAATCAATGGGAATGCGCATTACACAATCATGTGCGCATGCGTATTGCATATGATTCCAGTCATACATAGTGTTTGCACCTCTTCAACTCCCTGGGGAGCTTTCCCAAGCCTAAAGTAGTTCCACCAAATCCTAAAAATATTTAAATCTCGACAAAACAAAAAATATTCAAAGAATACATGGTTTTTGTTCTCCTCAGAAAAAATTATGGGGGAAATTTTTTAATTGATCCCTAATAAGAGACTGAACTTCCTTTGTCGTGCAAGGTGTCTGGTTTCTAGAAATATGTAAATAAAAAAGAAAAGTTCTTTAATTGCTAGATGAAGCCTTATAAAAAAAAAGGCTTATAAAACAAGCTTTGTGTGGAAAAAATAGCAAAAACCTCTGAAACCTTATTACTATCAGGATTAATTAAAGTTGAATTTTTTTTTCTTGATAACCATGAAAAACAAATTAAATATAGTATGAATGACGGAATAGCAATATTAATCACCTCTGTAAGCTTTCCATGCTCTGAAAAATAAGGCTATCAAAGATATTTTTGTTTGTTCCTAATTACAGGCAAATCCTAAATTGTTTTTTTCTTTGGCAACTTCGATGAGAAACAACAGGAAAGTGTTTCCCTTCAGCAAAAAAATTATCCACATTGTGCTGCACTCAACCCAGGTGAGGTGAATGGGTACCCGGCAGGATTAATTCCTTGAATGCACCAAGGGCCTTTAGCGGCTGGAGCAACAGCAGGGGTAATATATAGTGCACCACTGAATAGGAAACTAGATAAATCGGCGCCTCATAAATGCTATATATGATTATTATTATCATTAAAGTCATGCAATGTACTGGTGATAATTGAAGCTCAGAAAAATATGTATTCAGAATAAAAGAACAAAATAAAAATGAAATTCTTTCCAAGATTAAACTGTGAAAGATGAACTACGCAGTCAGACTGCAGGTCCCAAGAAAGTGGCTTCTTTCATCCAAGTGATATTCATGACTTGAGATGTTTTGCATATTTAATGAGCTTGATGCGGACCAAAACACTTCTTTTCATTCGGTCATTGCTGCTCTAATTATGCATCGAATTTCATGAATTTTGTACCATTGTAAAGAAGAAGAATAATTCTTTCAGGTCATGTGTTTGGATTTATTCAAAGATTTTGTAATATAGGTTAAAATTTTGATCTAAAATATGCTACAAAATAAATATTTTCACCTGACAAAAGCTGCTATTTTCACACTTTATTTTTGTTTGAGCCCAAATGATTTTTATATCATGATAAAGCTGAATATGTATGCTTTGAAATGATATAGGTTTCAAAATAAGAATTGGTTTAATCGGGTCAAGATCACACTTTTCATTTGCCAAGTACATAAAGCAGCTTGAAAACAAGTATACTGCACTCCGATTGGTCAAAAAGACCACACAATGGCAAATTCCAACGGTTCCAGTGCCTGGGTTCGTGGGAAGGTCACACTTCCCATGTGGTAATCTCCTCAAATACCCCGCGCCTGTTGTTCTGTGAACCTTATCCAGCCAATCAGAACTCTGGATTTCATGCAAGTACAAAATTTCAGAAATCTCGTCTTGTACCTTGGTGGGAAAAGTGTGATCTTGACCCGATTAAAAGGTGCCGCATATCAAGAGTGGCATTGTGAGAAAGTACAGAAGTTCAGCTTTATGGTGATATAGATATCATTGAGGCTCAAAATAAAAAGTTTTGCACAATTTGCAAAAGAAAACAGAGGAAGAAAATTCAGTTTTGAGGCACAATTTCAGGCCAGAAATTTACTTATTTAACAAAATATTGTATACAAAATAAATGACCAATATGAAAGAGTAACTTTTACTCTATCTGATGGTGCAATAATATTTCATTTAACTTGAGGTTAAAACAGGTAAATTCTTAGAGAAAGAAAATCTCACGAATCACGAGATTTTGCAAGGAGGAAGATTCAGCCACGAGATGATTTGGATGAATCTGGCCTTTTTGCTCATTAGCATAGGGACCTGCGGTCTGACTGTACGTTATTCCAAAAACTAATTTGTATAATTAATGAAATTACATTGAATCCTGAAAAGACTAACAATACAAACTTTTGGTCATGCCTTTTTTAAGAAATTGTGTGCCTAATATAAATAACATTTGTGCAGACGAAATCTAAGGTCATATTGCCTACTCCCCTTCAGACATGTTCTAAATATTGTGCATTAGAAGGTCCAGAATAGCAGGAAATCATAAAATCTAATATGCCAGATTACCACAAATTCTAATGACATTAAATGGAAAACATTGATATACATGTATAATCAAATGTTTAACCCGACTTTGGATTTTTTCCTTGAAAAACAAGCATTAATAAAATAAAATGCAGTCAAACCTGCGTTAGGAATGTCTGTATATCGAAGGGGGAGGGGGGGTATTTTCACAAATATTTAAGTATGACTTACGAGTCTCACTTAAATTTCCAGTTGCGACCTGTGTGAAAGGCAGCACCACATTGGTCAAGTCATACTAGGAGGGTGCACTCTAATGCATATTAATCAATGACATTGATTAATTGATTGCTGTTCTAGTGAAAGTGGCATGCCCTGGTATAAGCCAAGGGGCCTGTTGCAGAAGGAGTTGCGTTTAAAAGCAAGTCAAAATATCAAGCGCAAATCCCGAATACGGGTGCTTCATTGGCTGAAAATCAAGTTGCGCAAGATTTTTTTCGTTGCGTTTGATCGCAACTCTTTCTGCAACGGACCCAAGAGCTTTGTAAACATAGACAGGGAGAGCTGTTTGCATTCTACGGTAATATGCATTGTTTCAGTAAATCATAAACATCAATTTATCAATTTATAAAAATAAGAGTGGGTCACTCACCATCCTGAACATTTCTAAATAGTCAAAAAACAAATATGGAAATCTACAACAGAAATATACAACAGAGGTAAGATTAGATTATAACAAAAAAAGGGTATTGTCAAAAGAAACCAAAATTGCACATAAAAGATGAATATTTCAATAATGATGATCATTTTAGGAGGACAAAAGTCAGATGATGAAAGCTTTTATTTCAGTATATAATGGGGGCAAACAGAACTTCCATGTATCACCAAATAAAAATGCAACCAAAAAAATTTCATAATCTATATTGGATTGCGAGACATAAAACTTGCATAAGGTCTTGACCCAGTCTCACAATGAGTTGCAATGAATCCTATCGATATTAACTATTGAAGTTGCGATTGGTCCGATCTAACTCAACCACAGAAAGCCAGCAAACACGATATCTAGAATGCAGAAGTCTGTGTACAGTGATTGTCATTTTTAAGGTTTCCTCAACAGCAATGTGTACTGATGCATGCACCGGTGTTTCGACTAATCAGTGTGCACCTTCCTATTTCCAAAACATAGGCTGGGTCCCTTTCCAATATGAAGACTTATGAATTATAGATTGTATTGTTCTACTGTTCTATCAATTCATGCACGTTTCACTCTGATGGGTGCATGTCAAAACGCTTTGGTATACCTGCTAGAATATATTGTGGAGCGTTGTGGCCCAGTGGATTAGTCTTTGGACTTTGAAACAGAGGGTCGTGGGTTCGAATCCCAGCCATGGCGTAATTTCCTTCGGCAAGAAATTAATCTACATTGTGCTGCACTCGACCAAGGTGAGGTAAATGGGTACCTGGCAGGAATTTACTCCTTGAAATGCCACCACGCTGTAAAAGGCTGCGGGGCTAAAGCCAGGGTAATAATATCCAATTAAGCGCATAGGGACGCATTTGGCAGTGATATGCGCTATATAAGCATGTTGGTATTATTATTATTATTTTGAAGCAGGGCCCCTAATACAGTGAAAGAAATTGTGGATAGTAGGTTCATGTATCAACACAAAAGAAAACACTGATATGCTGAGGTATAAAAAAAAAAAAAAAAAAAAAACATCAGGCAAGAAATGGGGCAAACACAACATGGAGACGGTGGGAGATATGAATCTAACAAATGTCTTAGCCATCATATTGTAGGAAATCTCTTTCAGCATCTCCTTTGCTCAAATTTCACTGTATACATGTACAATTGAGGCCAAAAGTTTACATACACCCATGGAATTCAGTAAAATTTGTTTGTTTGCCAAACATCGTAAAATTCATTACCATTAATATAAATACTACCATGACGAATTTGGTATCAAATGAAAGAGCATATATAGCTGTTTCTCATGATTGGGATGCTGTTGGGATTAAAATATATTTCAAATGAAATTTTGTTTGAAGGAAAAAATTAATATTCATGCCAAATGTATTCTATTGTCTGTTATTATATTTTCAAACATCGTTTCATAGAAATATATAAATTCAAATCTATGATTTATATTAATTTTTTTATCATATGTCACCACTGAACAAAAAATTGTAATCTGAAATGTTTGTGTTGAGAAGTAACTAGCACAAATATGAGAAGTTTTTGTCAATTTTTATTTTTAATTTGTCTAAAATAAGAAGATTCTTGGTGAAAAAATGACACCTAAATATTTTTCAGCTCCTGATGACAAAGTAATGTGATGAAGGGGCATGACATACTCATTTGTTTGATATCAAATTCGTCATGATAGCAAAAATATTAGATAGAGATAGAGTAAATCTTATGTTTGGCAAGTGTCAACTTTTGTTTGAATTTCCTGGGTGTATGTAAACTTCTGGCCTCAAATGTATGTAACAGTGGGGTATGATTGGGTGCCGCAGTAAGAAATGCTCAGGGAGAATTTCGCTCAGTACCAATCTTCCCAATTTAACACACACAAAACAATATGGATTGTAAGAATGCTGCTGTGAAAAACGCTGAGTGAGATTCCACCAAATGACCTGACAGACTTTTTGTAACGAAACCTTAGGTTGGATGCACATACAGATGCATAATTATTTATAACTCAGACCCTGCCAAAAAAAAAAATCATACATGTATGTAGAAATAATAACAAAAGATTTTCTAACATTCTATATTGCATAACATAAAAAAATGGACAGCATTATTTCAACCAAATCCTGAAGAAGTAAATATCAATTGCACACAAAATAAGCTTACACATATTAATAAGCATAGAATAGTCGATGGGCAATATTTCTTGCGTAAACCCTGTGTTAAATATACAATGTGAGGTATTGCACAGTTAGAAATCCCAGACACTTTTATCATTCATGAAATTGAAAGTTAACCTTGTACCTCAGACTTTTATGTATAGCCTTAGAGAACATGGGGATAAATAAATAATGTCGTCTGTGTCCGCATGGGTACCAATCCTTTACAGTGCGTTCCAGAAAAAAAAGAAACCAAGAGTTAATTATATTATATTGGATGGCTCAGAATGGAATACAAGAAATATTCCAAGAGTTTGGGAAAATATTCCAATATAATTATGATCACCTATCCCACCCCCCAAAAAAAGGGTGAAATTTGATTTAACAAGTCATATCACAAGCCATTATCACTTCAGAGGATCAATTTTGGTCGTTGACATGCGACTTGCATGTAGTTCATTATGACGTCATGGAGCGTAGTTGTGCTCTATGCTGTGCATCGCATTGCTTTCATTGTTGTACGCGTTGTATATTTCACGCATTTGCGCCCACGCCCTAAACTATTGAATAAGCTCTCATATTCAATAGCAAATTCTGTACAGGAGCCTATGGGATATTCGTCGGATTTCGGTCCTCTTTAGGGATACGCTCTGATACTGCACAGGCAATTGATGCAGACCAAAATATGCGTTTTTAATGCATCGCTAGAACACTCTATATCGATGATAATGATGGTTTATCATAACTTAATCACAAATACAATAGACAAAGAACCTATCAATTTAAAGCTTAGAATTCCCTTTTCCACCTGCTATAAAGTAGAATATTCCTCGTTCAGCCATGACCAAGGAAAAAACAATTTGACGAAAGGATAGTAAAAAGTCACGGATGGTATCTGAATTTCAAAAAGAGAATTACATCTATAAAAAAAGTTCCATATCTGCTCTCTTATTCAATACCTCAATCAAAAACAAAATTACAAAGGAATAACACAGAGCTCTCTTTCTTTAGAACTGTGCTTGCATTTCTATTATATCATCTTTTGATCAAGTAATGATTAAAGAGTCAATAATTCCCGGTTTCGTTTTTTATGGAACACACTGTAGGAATTAGATTAGATTGGACTGTTCACTTGATTATCACTCTTTCTGAAAACAACAAAACAATGTACCAATTATCAATGCCTATTATTTTTCAAGTTCAATGAGCATTATCAGTAAACCTGTTGAGTGCTTAAGCCTGCCATTCCCTAAGACTTTGTAAAGAGATCACCAGATTAAAGTAGTACACCTATTAGATAATAACTCTCTTTCTTACAAAGTAATGCTATCAATTAACAGAAGGCCATTCTATATATAATAAATGGAAATGACATGGTATCAACATTTTCTTTAGTACTTTAGTAGTTTAGTAAAAGACCCTCACAAAACAACAACGCATTATATGCAGCAATATAATATCATACTTTAATATATAGAAATATTGAGAATGGTTGTCATTTGGTCCATTCTTTAAAAAGAGAGAAAACATGGAATTCAATTTTATCCTGCAAACAAATGAACATTAAAATGCAAAACGGAAATGTCTGATATTCTTTTTTGGTAACATTATCTGGATAAATATGACTTATTCAAACGCAACTGTATGCTCAGTAACAAATGTAATTTGCATACATGATGGTCGGGTAGAATTCATTAAAATGGAGAATCGTGATCTGGTGGTTAAGACTCAAGCCTTTGAAACTGAGGGTCAGGAGTTCAAATCCCAGCCATGGCAAAATTTTCTTCAGCAAGAAATTGATCCACAATGTGCTGCACTCAACACAGGTGAGGCAAAAAGGTACCAGCATTGGGTATTTTCTCAAAAAGCTGTGAGCAAAGTGATCAGTAGACTAGTTTGGCCAGAGTATTAGGAGCACCTCTAGCACCTAACAAGGTGGATATTTGCACAATATAAATACCCTATATTATTATTGTTATTATATAAAGAGGTTCCATTCACAAATGTGTATGTCTTTAAGGCCACCGCACACCTTGAGACTGTTCGCGATCCGATTTTGGAACAAATCGCATTTTGCTCATTATCTGAAAATGTGAATGGAACATATCATTTTATTTGAGGTTTAAATTAATTGAAAGAATACTAATATAACCATTCTGAAAGATTGCAAGCCTTTATTTCGGAGTAAAGGCCAAATTGGTTTCAAATCTTAGCCAATCGTATGACTGCTATGACGTCATTACGACTAGATATTAAATTCGCTTTTATTCTAAGAAGGATGATAGCATAGTCACAGATTTTAACATAGGTATTTGTAGGTATTAAGAACATTACACAGTAAGATATTCCAAGTCTCAATGTTAGCATCAAATTCTACTACATTTTATTCTGAAATTGGGTCGCAGACCAATTGTAAGGTGTGCGGTCGCCCTTAGGTATACCACATATTTTTTGCCAGATACTGGACTGATCTTCAAGAAATTCAAAACTTCTTAGTATTCCTGTCAAGTCCATGACTTTCTGCAGTATTGCATCCCAAGATTGCATACTTTATTGATTCTGGAATATCAACGGGAATTTCAACTAGAACAGATAAATGCTGGGAAAGGATCACTAATGGGACTATTTGTACACTACAAAGGTGTTGTTTTTTTTCTCTGGCTGGAAATATGCTGAAAAAGTAGAAATCTTTTGTCCGAAATAGTTACCTCTAAGATTGTTGGTCTCTAATATATTCAAGCATTGTATTCGTCACAATTCATTCCAATTGCTGTCTTT